>NC_081824.1:322425778-322733086 GCF_030867095.1 Alligator mississippiensis
TTAGTTAGATGGAGGAACAGATTTTTAGTAGCCTCCCATAAAAGCCACATTGCTGCAGCCTTCTTTTTCATGGAGTGTGGTGGTATATTATATATCTCTGCATATAGTTCTTAAATTTGGCTTCTAAGTCTGCAATGGTATACGCATCAGATACTGCCTGCTTGGTCCAAAGACTATGTCCAAACCGCTGCAGCACTTGTTTTAAAAGACTTATATCTCACGAATATGTAGGCAGGGGATCTTTGACATCTTTTACATCTGCTTCACTCTTTACTGTTTTTTTTCTTGAACATCTTAATGTCTGTCTCCTGTACTTTTCTTACTGCTTAAAATTAGTTACTGTCTGTTAATACTTAAATTCAGTGCACTGGTCCATAAAAGCATGCCAAAAGTCCGAGTTCCAAGATAACCAAGTCTGAATAAAACAAACAAACCAAAAGCAATGGACTCCTCTCTCATAGGCAGTCCAGTCTATCCTGGTAGTCTACAATCCACAAAGTAAGCTTCTTAATAGTCACAAAAAAAACAAACCAAAAGCAATGGACCCCTCTCTCATAGGTGGTCCAGACTACCCTGGTAGTCCACAACCCACAAAGTGAGCTTTTTAATTATCCACAACCCACAAGGTGAGCTTTCCAAGTTAAACAACTTGTCCAAGTATCCAAGTATTCCTTTATTTTTCTAACTGGTCAGTCTAACCCAAGACCACTATACCCAGCACTTCTACCACCGGGCGGTGTGCACACCTTCAGATAGAGAGACAAACATATATACAGACAAA
The DNA here is from genome assembly GCF_030867095.1 of Alligator mississippiensis. NCBI lineage: Eukaryota > Metazoa > Chordata > Crocodylia > Alligatoridae > Alligator > Alligator mississippiensis. The sequence continues at coordinate 322,426,560 of NC_081824.1, forward strand.
ACTTAGTATACAGATAACACACAACTGATCAATAACTGCATCAATAACTGATCAATAACTGCAATATAAAACGTTATTCACCCCCACACGCATGCTTCACCACAATGTTATACAAATTGCCAATTGCTCAAATCATGAGTGAGACTTTATAAAGGGGGATAAGGCCTTCCTAATATTTTACAGTTGGGGTGGCCAAAATCTGGAACCAACTTCCCAGGGAAGTGGTCCTCGCCCCTACCTTGGGCAAATTCAAGAGGAGGTTGGATGATCACCTGTCTGGGGTCTTGTGAACCCAGCATTCATTCCTGCCTGTGGCAGGCGGTCAGGCTAGATGAACTGTTCAGGTCCCTCCTGACCCGAGCTACTATGAAACTATGAAATTATAAGGTGCCGCATTTATTGATTACATGCGTTAGACATAGAGGTTCGGACACACCATTCATACAAACACACACATATCATCATACACATCATTACAAACAGGTATACACATACACAAAACAACCATTTTATCCACATATACACCAGATATAGTTACCAGCAATAGTTGCTCAATAGTAGCCCAGGATGGTCAACCCAGGCTTATTGAGTAGATGGTGATGTTCTGAAGATAGCAGATTTGAAGATAACAGCTGGAGCAGGGTGAACAGATGCATCTGTGCTCTGATGAAACAGCAGTAGAGAAAGAGACTCACCCAACTTGGCATTTTCAAAGTGTTCTTTTATAGGGTTTGGCATCTTTTGTTTCAGTGCTTTGGGTTTTTTCCATACCCAGCTTCTGGTTTTGAGGTTGTTCTTCTTTTGTCTTCAACTTATCTTAGCCTTGGAGTATTCTTGTTGCCCATCTGGCAGAATTTCTTCTGTTATCTCCTTTGTGCCCTCAGGCTTCAAAGGGATTGTTTAGCCATTCATTAATTAGTTTACTGACTGGTAACTTACATTTGGCGCCTTGTTGCTTACATAAACAGTTAAATCTTCTTCTCCCGTCTCTATGCCATTCTTTCACCATTTACCCTTTTACACATACTCATATATAAAAGCTTTGCACAGTTCATTCACTTATATCAAGCAAAAGGATACAAAATGGAGTTTTCAAGTTGCTTACAGGACAAGACTAATGTGGTTATATTTTACTATTATTACACTCTATGTTAAGGTTAGCTACATTAGTTCAGTTCATGCTACAAAGACACAATTTACCAGTTAATCACATCTTAATAGTAACACAGCTGCATGTTCATTCAATTAATGTGTAATACATTTTAGCTGGTTTTTATCATGCCATAAATTGAATATGTGGGCGAGCCCAAGGGCTCCATGAACTCCCACAGCTAGGAGCCCCACTCAACTGATCAGAGCTCCCAGCTGTGGAAGCACATCTGAGCCAAGGACTCCATGTACGCAGTGCTGGATTATGATATGCTGAGGCCCTAAAATATGTCCATTTTAAGCGGTCCCAGATGATAAAAATAATCCACAAATCCACAAAAATGGATTTTCATGAAATTAAGATGAATTATTTTTATTTCTGCACAAATTTATGAACTCAATATGAATAATAACTGTGAAGCCATATATATGTATACTAGCAAACTGCCCATCAAAAATGATGTGGGGGGAGCAGGTGATGGCGGGGGTGGGCAGGGACAGAGGGAGGGGAAGCTTGCTAACCCTAACCCCCACCCCTGTGCCACCTCCCAGGAGTGGAGCAGGGGGTGGGGGAGAGCTTGCCCCACTGTCCCCTCTGTCCTCCTCCACCAGCACCCCATGTCACTACCACCTCCAAGGAGCAAGGCAGATGACTGGGGCTCCCAGCAGTGGAAGCACTGGCCACCCAGCTTGCTGCTGCAGGACAACATGGTGCTACTAGGATATGATCCCTGATCCCACAATCACACTTCGTGACATGCTTTGAATTGTAGCATAGGAGGAGGTACAATCATCGGGACTGTTGGTCAGTGTGATGTCAAGTGCCTTAAGTGAGGTTCCCTGAGTGATGTACTCCCCTCCAGGTGTGGAGCCCCTCCCCTCAACTTTCCTGCCACGACTTGATGTTATTATATTAAGAGAGAGGGTTCAGTGGAGATCTTCATCGCCCAGGAAACAGCTGATTAAACAGCCAGTGTAATGACGGCTCACGTGGCCGTGGCCGCAGTTCCTGCTCTGGCTCTGGCTGCTCAGCAGGAGGTAAGTTTCCCCCACAAGGGGGTGCTGTTTGTTGGGTTTGGGGCCCGCGGGGACTACCCTCTCCCCTTCGGGAGCCTGTGGGGGCATCTCACCACCAGTCAGATTCCATTGCATCTTTAAATGAACACCTGCCAGAGGCCTAAATAACATGCATATCAAACAGTGAAATTAGACACATACCCCATTTTATGCACATCACATAGACTCTGTCACCTTCAGAAAGTACAGCAGACCACAGCCAAAAATGAAGCGTGATATAATACAAGCAAAAGGAATGCAGAATAATACAAAACAGCGAGGCCAAAAATGGTGGCCCATAGCTATGAACATACCATTGGATCTCTAGTTAATCTGCTGTAAATAAGTATAACAATTGTGATAGTTTACTGTTATCCATATAGGGAATCTGGTATTGTCATTGGTTCTATTAGAGTCTTGTGGGTGACAATATGTTCTTGTGACAACAGACTATATAATAAAATTTGACAAGATGGTCTAGGATATTGGAGTACTGAGGGAACAATTACTCAAGGAAGGTCATGTCAGATTTAGAGCACAGTACTGAAAATAAAGTTCTTTTGCACATGGGAAGGGACAATATCAAGCACTAAATCAAGCTTTCCATTATCAGTGAGTGACCACCTTAAATCAGCTGTTAATTGAACTGTTAAGCCTCACAGGTTAGAGGGAAAATATATATAAAGTCCTTTTTAGATGACAACTTAAGTTACACAGAACTGGGTTAAAACTAATACTTTTATTTCCAAGAGTTGCTTTGAGCATGATTCTTGCAGTCAAGATGCAGCAAGGAGATGAGAACTAATACCAGTATTGCTGAATATATTTGTTTTCTTTCTTTTTCCTTTTCCTTAAAGATCGAAGCAATCACACACAGGTTCAACAAAGTAATTCAGATCCATTCTAAGCCATGCCCTTTCTCATCACCAGGACCCTTTTACAAATATTTTAAATTCTAATTGTAAGTAAATATATTACTTAACAGCAAAGGATGAATGCAAATAAAACTTATTTCATATTACCAGTATCAACAAATCCAAATATTCAAAGATCATGAGTCTGTCACTCCCACCTCACATCAATCATATGATTTTAAAAACTGATAGATATTAGGCTCTTCCATTTTCCTGCTTTTGTGCCTTTAGGATGCATTCAAGTTACAATTTTATCTGCAGCTATAAAGGCTAGAAACTCACTTTGATGAAAAGGAAAGCTTAAGACTCACAGTGGAGATTACATGACAAAATCATGACTCGTGACAAAATTGTGAGTTGGGAGCACTCCATCACCGGGACATGGCACTCCATCATCTCCATCATAGAACTTCCCATTCTTCTCAAACATTGACCACTCTGTCTCTGGAATTCTCAGAGTCAAATGGTGTCATGACAATTCATATCACCAAAATGTTAGACATGAAGCAGTCTGGATACCTCCATTGTACATGCTTTTATTACTCCTTTAATTAAGAGCTATTTTGTGCATGGGCTCTCTCTGGGTAGGCAAAATTGGGGAGGAACGTGGGAGGGTTTTGCTTCTTTGGTTGCCTTGTTGTCTTTCAACAGATGACTAAAGAGATTTTTAGGATACTTTAGGTAATTACAAATTGACAATAATATTTAAAAATTAAAATCCCAGAAACAATGCTGTTATAGCCTAACCTGTCAGCTTTCATTGGTTTAGACTCTGTTACAGCTTCCTGTCTCTGTCTGAAGTTAATGGAAATTGTGTACTTCCTAATACCCTGAAGGATATATGGAAATCTTTAAAAATACTCTTGAAGTTAATCCTCTATGTCATACCTTTCTTCTAATTTGTCTCCTAAATACCCTGAAGGGAAACATCCTGATGGGTACAGTGATTTTATCCTAAGTTACGTCAGCACATTATTTAAATCTTGCTCAGACTTCCTGTATGTTTCAAAAATCTTTGAGTGAAGAATCTTCAAAGCAGAGTCCTTAACCGCCCATTCATATCAGTGTGCACTTTTTTGGGTCTCCTCATGCAGCTGTTCTTCACAGCTCATATTTTTCCCTCAGCCATGTTTCTAGTTGCCTTTAACAGAAGTTCACAATGCTTTGGTAAAAAAATCTATTGTCTGTGATCACTGAATATAAATAAGATCACATTTCTTTGATAACAGCAGCTTGTTCTGGCCATCAACTATACATGGTCCTAATTACATTTAATAATCATTTCAATTTTGTATGATGAAATAGAGAGAAAAAATGAAGGTCAAAGAGGAATCCATGAAGGTCAAGGTGGAGGCAAAAGAAGATATGCTTGGAACCGAGAGTGGGGGAGACACAGGGAGAAAGGACTCCAGGGATAAGAAAAAGAGAAACAATTTAGAACCAGGGTCAACAGGTTCAGGTGAATAGCAACAGAGAAAAAATGAGGAGCAGAGGGAACAACAGAGAAAGCAAAAAGAGGTGACTTAGACTGGCAGAGGGCAGTGGGGAGGACTCAAGACAGTAGCTAGGCAGAAGCAGTGGGGGGGGGAGGAGGGGATGGAAAAGGAAGCCCCTGTTATGTAGCCCCCTTTTCCCCCTGTGTAGACCCCAGTTGGGGGAAGGAGGGAGCAGGGGTCTCTGCTCCCCTCCCCCCACCCTCCAGTGCCCTGCCTAGCTGACAGGTGCAGGCAAGATGCTGCGCTGAAAGAAGAGGCTTTGCTGCCTCAGCTCTGTGACAGTCCAGGAGCTTGCCCACCCTCGGGGTGGGGGGGGGAGGTACCAGGAGCTGCAAAGGCTTCTGGGATGCTGGAGGACTGCAAACTAATTTGAGTCAGGAGGGGATCTGGGACAGAAGTTCAATAGACCAGTGTAACCTAAATCAATTAAATCCGATACTACATCCATATCTATCTTAGACTCCAGCTGCTTTAATTAGAGCAGCTCCAAGAGTCCAGCTATACCAGACTACATCTCAGAGCTGCTCAACTTAAAGTGTCCCTCAACCTCAACTCCCAGAGCATGTCTATAAACATCCATTTAGTCTGGAGAAGAGAACAAAAATGAATGCCTTGTGTCAGTATTCCACCAGTCCAAGGGTGGTATCCTGCTTGACAGGATACAAAATGATCAAGGTGGGGTTGATCAGCCCTCCCATACTTGGTAAAGATCCTGTGGTGAAACATCATATCTACAAGTCACCAGGACCAGATGAACTACACCCAAAAGTACTAAAAGAATTGGCTGATATCATTGCGCAACCTATGACAAAGCTATTTGAGGACTCTTGGCACTTGGGAGAGGTCCCAGAAGACTGAAAGAGGCCAATGTGAAGCCTATCTTCAAGAAAGGGAGAAAGGAGGACCCAGGGAATGACAGGCCAATCAGTTTGACCTCAATCCGTGGAAAAATCCTGGAAAAAAATATCCATTATTGATAGGCTAACTGAAGACAGTATTCAAAAGGACAGCCAACATGGCTTCACTGCAGGCAGGTCAAACCTAACCAAACTCATTTCCTTCTATGATCAGGTAACTCGCCACCTGGATAAGGGAAATGAGACTGATGTCATAAAGTTGGATTTCAAAAAGGCCTTTGACTTAGTTTCCCATGATGTCCTCATGGTAAGATTAGGAAAATGTGGCCTTGACTACTTTATGTTCTGGTGGCTAGGTAACTGGCTCCAAGGTAGGACCCAGAGAGGATTAATAGATGGAACTGAGTCAACATGATGGAGGGCAACCAGTGGTGTTCCTCAGGGCTCAGTACTTGGACCAGTGCTTTTCAACATGTTCATCAATGATTTGGATTCAGATGTTCATAGATTTCATAGACATTAGGGCTGGAAGGGACCTCGGAAGATCATCGAGTCCAGCCCCCTGCCCAAAGGGCAGGAAGTCAGCTGGGGTCATAGGATCCCAGCAAGATAAGCATCCAGTTTGCTCTTAAAGGTGTTTAATGTAGGCACTTGAAACACCTCCAGTGGCAGGCTGTTCCAGACCTTGGGGGCTCGGACAGTAAAGAAATTCTTCCTTATGTCCAGCCTGAAATGGTCTTGTAGTAGTTTATGACCGTTCAACCTAGTCGTCATCCCTTGGGGCGCTCTGGTGAACAAACGTTCCCCCAGATACTGGTGGTCACCCCTGATAAACATAGGTGGCCATCAGATCACCCCTGAGCCTGCGCTTTTCCAGGCTAAAGAGCCCCATGGCTCTCAGCCTGTCATCGTAGGGTCTGCTTCCCTGACCTCTGATCATGCGCGTGGCTCTTCTCTGGACTCTCTCAAGCTTCTCCACATCCTTTTTGAATTGTGGAGCCCAAAACTGGACGCAGTACTCCAGCTGCGGCCTCACCAAGGCTGAGTACAAGGGGAGAATGACGTCCTGGGATTTGCTTGAGAAGCATCTATGGATGCAAGCCAGAGTTTTGGTCGCTTTACTAGCCGCAGCATCGCATTGCAGGCTCATGTTCATCTTGTGGTCAATGATGACCCCCAAGTCTCTTTCTTCCATAGTGCTAGCCAAAATAGCACTGCCAAGCCCATAAGGATGCTGCAGGTTTTTCTTCCCAAGGTGGAGAACCTTGCATTTATCGGCGTTGAACACCATCGGATTCTCATCCGCCCACTTGCTGAGCCTGTCTTCTGGTGTGGATGTTTTGCTCCAAAGTTTGGTGTCATCAGCGAACTTGGCCAGTCCGCTTCTGACACCAATGTCCACATCATTAATGAAGATGTTGAACAATATGGGTCTAAGGACAGAGCCTTGGGGGACCCCACTGGTCACAGGACACCATGACGAGTGACTTCCATCAATTACTACCCTCTGGGTCTGACCACGGAGCCAATTTTCCAGCCAGTGGATCGTGGGGGACCCGGCGACAATTGGCCAGTTTCACCAAGAGGCGATCATGGGACACCAGATAGAAGGCTTTTTTGAGGTCAAGATATATGACATCAATCTCTTCTCCCTTGTCCAGGTGATAGGTCACGTGGTCGTAAAAGGAAATGAGATTGGTCAAGCAAGACCTACCCACAACAAACCCGTGCTGGCTATCCCTTAAGATATTGGCGTCGGCCAGTCCATTAAGGATGGCCTCTTTGATAAACTTTTCTAAGATCTTCCCTGGGATAGAAGTCAGGCTAATGGGCCTATAGTTAGCCGGATCCACTTTCCTCCCTTTCTTGAAGATAGGCACCACGTTGGCCTTCTTCCGGTCTTCGGGCACTACACCAGAGCGCCAAGAGTTTTCAAAGATCTGCACTAGAGGCTGGGCTATGATGCTCACCAGCTCCTTGAGTACTCTGGGGTGTAGATTGTCAGGGCCGGCTGACTTGAAAATATCCAGCTTCTCAAGATGTTCCTTCACGAGGTCAGCATTAATGGAGGGCAGGGGATCACCCTCACCCGGACTTCCCTGTCTCATAGCTGGCATGGGCGTCCCATGGGGCTGATGAAAGACCGACACAAAGTACCCATTTAATAGGTTGGCTTTTTCCTGGGTGTCAGTTGTCAGTTGCCCCATCTGGTTTAGCAGGGGTCCAACGTTGCCCCTGCTTTTCCTCCGGCTCCCCACATATCTGAAAAAGGACTTTTTATTGTCCTTGATGCTCAAAACTAGTTGGAGTTCAGTTGCAGCCTTGGCTTTCCTGGTATGCTCCCTGCAGGACCGGACCAGTGCAGAATAATCCTCCTTGGAGGCGACTCCCATCCTCCATCCTTTGTAGGCCTTTCTTTTTAGCCTCAGGAGGTCTGCTAGGTCCCTGGAGAGCCAGGGGGGCTGCTGTCCCCTCTTGCTGCCTTCCCTCCGAGATGGAATAGACTTAGATTGTGCATTGAGGATCGCTCCCTTGAGGAGCAACCACTCTTCTTGAACTCCCCTCTCCCTGTGGTCATGGTCCCTTAGGGACCATGAAAGCCTCCTGAGCTTGTCAAAGTCAGCTTTCCTGAAGTCAAGGACTTCCATGTTGCTGACTGACTTGCCAGCTTTTCAGTGGATGGTGAAGGTGATCAGCTCGTGGTTGCTGTCACCCAGCTTCCCATCGATCACTAGGTCACCGACTAGGTCATCCCCAGTAGCCAGTACCAGGTCAAGCAGTGCTTTGCCTCTCGTTGGCCCATAGACTTCTTGAGTCAGGGAGGTCTGTAGTAGACTCCCACCATTGTGTCCCCTGTGCTGTGTTCCCCACAGATTTTAACCCAGAGGGTCTCCAGTCATCCACCCTGGTCGCCAATATCGGCTTGCAGGGACGTGTAGCTTTCCTTAACTTAGAGAGCTACACCCCCGCCCCTTTTATCTACACAATCCCTCCTGTACAGGGTATAGCCATCTATACCCATGGTCCAGTCATGGGTGGAGTCCCACCAGGTCTCTGTTATCCCTATGACATCATAATTATTTGCATTGAGCAGGAGGATGAGCTCCTCCTGCTTATTCCCCAAGCTCCTGGCATTTGTGTACAGGCAGGCAAGTGTCCCCCGGGGGGCTCCTTTTTTGCCCACAGATTTTACCAGGGCTGGGGCAGGGGTGGTCTCCATTAAGTGCCTTGACCTGTTGGCTTTGCAAGGATTGCTCAGCGGGCCAGCAGTGGCGGTAGTCCCCCCGTCTCCCAGCAGGCTTAGTTTAAAGCCCGGTGGAGCAGGTCAGCCAGTCTGGCTGAGAAGAGCCTTCTCCCTAGGGGAGAGAGGTGGAGGCCATCTCTTCCCAGCAGCTCACTGCCTCTCTAACCAAAGAGTGGGCTGTGGTCATGGAAGCCAAAGCCTTCCCAATGACACCAGCGCTGCAGTCTTTGGTTGACCACGTGGATCCTCCTCTCCCTCCTCAGCCCATAGCCTGAGACTGGGGGGGATCGACGAGAACACCACCTGTGACCCCAGACCCTTTAGCCCCGCTCCCAAATCCCTGTAGCGCCTCATGACCCGGCTGGGAGCGCTCCAAGCTGTGTCATTGGTGCCCACATGAATAAGGAGCATGGGATAGTGTTCTGTGGGTTGGAGGAGCTTTGGGATCCTCTCCACAATGTCCCGGATGTGGGCCCCCGGGAAGCAGCAGACTTCCCGGGCTAAGGGGTCAGGGCAGCAGATTGCCCCCTCAGTCCCCCTCAGGAGGGAGTCTCCCACAACAAACACCTTATGTTTTTTCTTGGGGAGAGCAGGGGCGGTAGCTGCAGTTGGGCCCATGTTGCCTGTGGGAGCCGGCAACTCAGCAGGCTCTGCTGGAGCAGCAAGAGGTGTGTACCTGTTGCTCAGCTCTGGTGGGGCAGGGGCCTTGGTGCGGCGTACCGGAAAAGTTAGCAAATGACACCAAATTGGAGTGCGGTTACAGTTGAGGACAGGCTGGGGATATAGGCTGACCTGGACAGGCTTACAAGGTGGGCGAATCAGAACCTGATGATGTTTAACATGGAGAAATGTAAAGTGCTCCATCTGGGGAGAAATAATCCACAACACACTTAGAGGCTTAGCGGTCCTACACTTGCCAGCACCACAACTGAAAGAGACCTGGGGGTCATAATAGACCACAGAATGAACATGAGCCACCAATGCAATGCCATAGCTGGCAGAGTGAACAAACACTGGCATGCATCTACTGATGCATCTCAAGCAAGACTAAGGAGGTCATCCTCCTGTTCTACTTGGTCTTGGTGAGACTGCAGCTGACGTACTGCACCCAGTTCTAGGCGCCACACTTCAGGAAGGATGTGGAGAAGCTTGAGAGAGTCCAAAGAAGGGACACATGTATGATTAGAGGTCAGGAGAGCAGGTCATACAAGGAGAGGCTGAAAGACAAGGGACTGTTCAGCCTGGAGAAAAGAAGACCTAGCGGGGACTTGGTCGCAGCCTATAAATATATAAGGGGCATACATCAGGGCCTGGGGGAGCATCTGTTCACCAGCGGAAGACAAGAAACAGTGGACACAAACTGCTTGAAGGTCGCTTCAGGCTGGACATAAGGAGAAACTTCTTTATGATTTGAGTACCCAGGGTCTGGAACTGACTCCACCCAGAGGTGGTAAAATCATCTACCCTGGATATCTTTAAAAAATTACTTGATACACACCTTGCTGGGGTCATCTGACTCCAGCAGTTTTTCCTGCCCAAGTGCACAGGGGCTGGACCCAATGACCTTGTGAGGTCCCTTCCAGCCCCTAACATCTATGAATCTATGAATCTGTAAGACTGAGAGGGGATTTAGCAGCCTTCAACTACCTGATGGGTGGTTCCAAAGAGGATGGAGCTAGACTGTTCTCAGTGGAGTAATGGTCTCATATTGCAACAAGGGAAGTTTAGGTTAGATATTAGGAAGAACTTTCTCACTAGGAGGGTAGTAAAATACTGGAACAGGTTACCCAGAGAGGTCATGCAATCTCTATCTTTGGAGGTTTATAGGACTCAGCTAGACAAAGCCTTGGCTGGGATAGTCCTGCTTTGAGCAGGGGTTTGGACTAGATCAGTGTGGTTCTCAACCTTTTTCTGTATCAGGATCCATTTGTAAACATCAATGGCCAGTCCCAACCCAGTAACTAGTTTAAGTAGAAAACAACCCCATGGCCCTGCCAGTGTCCCTCACTCCTGACCTGCTGTCCCCACCCCCAAGTCCCAGCCCCCAAATGTGTGGGGCAGGGAATGGGTGTGTGGTGATGGGGGGCCCCAAGCAACCCCTTGCAAGCTGGAATTCTGCTGGAACCCACGGTTTCCCAAATTTTTCTCCTTTAAAGAAGAATCCATTTTAAAAGTTTGTTTAAAAAAATATATTTTAAACATATATATTGGACCAGTGCTTTTCATATATTAATGTATTTCATATATTCTTGTGACCCACTTTTTAATCGCAATACACAGGTTGAGATACACTGGACTAGATGACCCCCTGAGGTCCCTTTCACCCCTCATTTTCCTATGATACTATGATTCTGTGTGTAATTTCTGTATAAAGACAGAGTTCTTTTTAGACAGGAAGAAGAGGAAATAAAGCAAGATAACTGAGTGTGACTTGAAACAGATAGAGAAAATAATCCAGAGAAAGGAAGATGGAGGGAGGAGGGAGAGATAACAAATTAGATAGAGGTATGGATTAAATGAGAGAAACAGAAGCGGCAGATAGATCCAGAAGTCTGAGAGGTAAATTTTTCATATATATTTCTTTGAAAATTGGGGGAATGGATTAAATAACTTCATGAGTATTTATTTCTAAATACTTTCTAGCACACTCCACACACACATAATTTCCATCTAGGCCACAAGAATCATCACAGAGTAACCAAAACCCTCTTGTGTGCTGTTGCCATAAAAAGACCCCATATTATTTTGGTTTTCTTAGCTTATATAGATTAGCATTTTTGCTTTGTTCATGAATTGCAGCCCTAGCCTGTAGCTGAAGATGCTTTTCCTTTTTACTAGAACCATCTATTAAAATATATTATGTTCAGTTAATTATATTTATTTTTCCAGAGCAAAGTGGGGAGAAACACTGTTGGTGCCAAATAAGTAATAAATAACAATAAAATGGAGACAATTTTAAAGTAGATGAATAAACAGGAGGTTGTTATGGAAATAGCGTGATAAATATCACTGTGCATAAATGAAAAATGAGCTGAAAATGAACAGAATGAAAATTGTTCTTTCTACTATCTTTACTGCAACCTCACTAATGTATTATCCTTCTCTCTTAAGAGACTTTGGATCAGATAATCTATTTTTTTTTCAATTCTAAACTGCAGGTTTATAAAAATGAGGCATATTGCCTCTATGAAAAAGTGTTCATGATTATGATGTATTCAGCAGGGATTGGTTCTGCAGAATAACATCTATTTGCACCTCTAGCCATGACTCAGTTGACAGTCAAACAACATTACATCTTAATACAATCTGAAAAATATAATCAATTTCCTGTTTGTATCTCCTTTTAATATATGTATTCAAATTTGTGAGGAGAGGTAATATTTATTAAATAAATCATTAACTATATGTTGTCAAGAAAGAGAAAGTATTTTTCAGAAGTAAATTGATTTACTAGATACAATTAAAACTTGGCCTCAGTTGTGTTGAAACCTACAGTAAAAAATGGAGGAGTAATTGCTAACTGAGGGACAGTTCCTGCTTCCTACCCAAAGGGGAGGCCATAAGGAGATTTCTCTTCATTGCACCAACTACATCTTTCACTAAAGAGAGCACAGCTACTTCTGGATTCTACTGCTGATGACATTAACTAGGGGTGCACCAATAGAGAATTTTTGGGCCAGATGTCCAATTTTTAATGGGTCATATCAGCCAATACTAATCCGATTCTAATATACAGCTGGGCAGCTTGGAGAGCGGCATCCAGCTGCTAAGTCTGTTCTGGGGGAAGGGTGAGAGGGGAGGGAAGGGGCTTGGGGGGCAGACTGAGGCCCCCGTGGTGAAGGAGGGAGTGGAGCTGGGGCAGGGGCAGGCGCTGCAGAGCCAAGGCAGAATGAGGGATGGAGTTGTGAGTGATTTGTCCAGAGGGCATGGGGTGCAGGCAGCTCCCACCGCTACGCACACCTCAGGAGGCATGAGGGGCATGTGCCCCCAGATGTGTGCACGAGGGGGAGGGTGGGCTGCCACTGCAGGCTAAGGTTGGGGGCAGCACCGAGCTCTTGCCAGCATGGGCTGGGCCAGGCTGTGCTCAGGGTGGGCGGCAGCGGCACTGGGAGGGGGGGCTATGGCAGGGGCTGCACCCACCCCAAAATTCACCATAGCCCTCCTCCCAGTGCCACTGCTGCCTGACCTGAGTGCAGCCCTGACCACAGAGGCAGCCCACCCTCACACTGTGCACAGATCTGGGGGCACAGCCCCCCATGCTCTCCTGGGGTACACGTAGTGGCAGGAGCCCCTCCCCCTGTGCCTTCTGGCCAAGCCACTCTCCGCTCCATCCTGTACCCTTCCCCAGCTGTGCAGCACTTGCCCCTGTCCCAACCCTAGCCTCACTCCCTCCCTCACTGCAGAGGCCTCTCCTCAGGCTCTTTCCCTCACAACAGACTTACCAGCCAGACCCGGCTGCTCTCCATGCTAGTGGACTAGGCTGCTGAGTGCCTGCCCACCTGCTGCACAGTGGCTGAACAAACACAGGGCATTTATCGGTGGCATTATCAGCCACATCAGCCAAAAACAGTCAATTGTTAATACAGTCAATTTTCCTTATATCAGTGCCGATCTGATATGGGATCAAAGTATCAGTGCACCTTTATATATTATTAACCACTTTATAAGAGCAAGGCACGACTGTAATTATTGTCACAGATGTGGGGTGCGGGCTCTAGGGAATAAATCTTATCCTCTTCATTCTGACTGGAAGGTCTTGGAATGGCGGGGACAAAGGTAGACAACAGCTTAGAGCAGATTCTGGTTGCTGTGTTTTATGAGTCTTGAATAAAAATAATAAAACATTCAGTCAGAAACTACACTATTCCTCATTGCCTTGTGGAGCAGGTGGGTTCAGACAGCAGACAGCTAACCATGAGAAGTGAGGAATCAGGGCCACTCTGAAAAATGCCAGATGTGCAATCAGGGCCATACTGAGCTAGCCCTTAATCCATAAATTTGTCTACTGAAAAGCATATCCCAGTTTTACCAAAAATATTGGTAAAAGAAGAGCTCTAGTATATTTCATTTTGGCATTATACAAAAAACAAATGATTTTTTAAAAAATGAATAGAGATTAAATGAGATTTGCTTGCTAATAAATTTATACTGGTCATAATAGAATATGTTCATCAAGATTTTATCATACTAGAGATTAATTTAGGGAAGGAAGGACCTTAACTAAATATGTATTAAACTTTATATTAAGGAAATGAACATAATGACTTTGAATATTTTTAGCACCCAAAGCATAACCAGATACAATTCACCAGTCACACGATAAATGATCCTGTAAAAAATTAAAGGCACTGGCTGTGGTCTCAAACATGGGGCCTTGGCCTGCATGGTGCAGCTGTTCATCCCAGCCTGAGCACACAGCCTGGACACAAGTGGCCAGAGGTCTCCATGTGGGCCTAGTCACCTAGTCACTCTCTGCCACTGGAGTGGTCAGACAGGGTCAGCTGATACTTCACCCCTTCCAGCATAACCCCTGATTCAGAAGAGGAAGTTTCTGGGCAACAGGGCTCAATCTGTACCCAGGCTGCTTTGCCTTTGCCTTGTGCCTCTACTAGCTCTCTGACTGATCCCATGGCTACCTGACCCAGTTCACCCTTGGACTTTGTGTTCTGCCTGACTCTACAGATTCCTAATCCATAGGCACTGACTTTTATTTTTGCTGGGGGAGGGAAGACGCAAGGATGATGCTACCTGTGGTGGCACAGCCATAGCATAGCTGAGCAGAGCCCATGGGGGGCGAGGGCAGATGTGGGCTGTGAGATGGAGGCTCAAGGCTCCCTGCCCTGCTGCCTTCCCCCCAGGAGCCCCATGGCAGCTTTGATGCAATGGGGCATCCTCTGCCCACCCAGCAGCAGCAGGGGGCACAACTCCAGACCATTGACCCTGCTGCTGCCAAGCAGGCAGCAGGCACCTTGTCATGGTGGTGCAGCTGGCACTGGGCTCCTTGGGGGAGGGTAGCAGTGTGGGGAGCCCCGAGCCTGCAGCAGGCATCCTGCATCTGCCTTTGCCCTGCCCACAAATCTGGGGGACATGTGCCCCTCCATTCCCCCTTCTCCAGGCATGCATGCAGCAGCAGGGAGCTGGCCCCTTGACTGCCTCCTGGATGAGCTGCCCATGGCTCTGTCTGACTCCCTACCTCAGCCATGGGCTGCATGTACTATCTTGGCTGGGGAGCACCCCCAAGCCCAGACCCCACCCCACTCCCTTTCTCATAGTGGGGGCCTCAATCTGCATGCCCCCATAAACTTACCTGCAGGCAGCTGGGGAGTTGCTCTCCACTGGTGCCTGGGGCTGTATTCCTGGCCACATGCATATGTGTGCACATGTACACATGCACGTGGCGCCCCCTGTGTTCTGCTCCCCATAGCCCTTTGCAGGCTGGAACCCAGTGAACAGAAAAACCAGATCCTTGCATGATATTGGGAATCCAAGACAAATGCTGTCTGGGAGCCATGCAGTCCAGGAGCAATACTTGATGTTCCCATTTCAGGACTGTCTCACCCAATTAGGGATGGGTGGTCACCCTACCCTCTTCGAGGGGAGTTAGGGTCCTGGGGCCCCCACATGCTCAGAGTCTTATGTCCTAAACCAAATCCTGGCTTGATCTCCTATATACCTGATATGGTTCTCATTCTGATGTTGTGCTCTGCCCAGTCCACTAGCTTTCTGCTTCCTGACTTGGCTCTTCAGACTGAACTCTTGGCTTCTGGCTTCTTGGCTCCCCAGCACTCAGATTGGGCATATGACTTCTGGTTCTGGTTGCTCCCCTGAACCCTGACTCCCAGACCCGGCCAATGACCCAGCATGTCACAGGTATACAAGTAAAGAAGACAGTATAGTCTGTCATTGTAATGTATATAATCTTTTCATAATTTGTACCCTTTGATTTAGGTCTCCTTGGCACAGTTTAAAAATATTTAAATGGCTTCATCCAGGGACTCCCTTCTCCTGCCTCATCAAAACTAACAAATAACAATCTAGCATCTGAAAACATTTGTAAGATTGCTCTGGTCTTCTGCTTCAGTCCCTCCAAATCCTTTGGATCTAGGAAAAATTAAGGTGCCTTGCTGTAAGCCCTGAAGTTGGTCAGGCTTGGGCCATTACAGATATGGGTAGAATGAGGTGGCAGGAGAAAGTTTTAACGGCACAACTAGAAAGGAATCAAGTTACCTTGTGTTATTCCATCTATTGTACATACTAATGACATATGTTGTTCTTGAGGCACTATATGGAACATTGTCTGCAGAGGCCTGTTTTACAAATATATACAACTTTATCATATGTTTTATTTTTGTTTAGTGCTAAAGCAATTCCGCCATCTGAATCTCTTGATTTCGCATGCCAGAAACCAGGTTTCTCATCTTCCTAACTCTCTCATATTTCTTTGAGCCAATGCTCTAATATTGTAGACAGTGGTAGGCGCTAAGCTGCCTAATAGTGATATAGTATAGCATTTGCCTGCGTTGGCTTGCAGAGTTTGGGTAAAAGTAGAAGAGACAATAGAAATAAGCAGGTAAGAGAATGCCATAGGCAAGAAGATTTTTAGAAGACATGAGAAAGACAGGTGTCTTAGAATGAACTACTGGGTTCAGAAGATTCCCTGCACTTGAACAAAGGATGTAAAAGGCATATTCTCTGGACCATTCCCTGCCCACCCCCCATACATCCAATTTTGCATTGCTTCTTCCCGCAAAATCCCCAGTCCCTCCTCCACAGTCCACCAAGACCATGGCCCTGGGTCATCATGATCTCCCTTCTCTGGCCACCTGTCCATCCAGCATTCTATACACCAATCTAATAGCGGAGCATGGGTGCCCACTAGGGCTTGTGCAATATGCACTGTAGCATTGTATAAAGTGTCTCTTGTCAGATTTCTTAACGCCTTCAATTCAGCCACAGTGACACTTACATGCGCACTACCTTCATCAAGTACCCTTAATATTCATGTTTTCAGTCCCTCTTTCAGCCCTTGTCGAAATTTCTCTGCCAAGATACCCAATTCCACTGTTGTGTACCCCCTGATCTCCTGGGATCTACTGACTCCTGCAGGTCGCTGGGTGGTACGATCACAATGTACTGGTCATGCAAATGCACGTTGGTACTCCCCACTATCCAAACTCTCAGCATGTTCGAACTCATCACTCCATATATTCCCATCCCACTCTTCCGGATCTATCCACCGACCTTTGATCCTCCTAGCATCCCATAAAGGTATCGCTGTCATTGCTGGAGCTGCCTCCGGCTTAGACGGGTAGGAGACCAGCTCCGGCGGGAAGGCAGAATCAAGTTGTTTAAAACATAACTCATGCAATATTGCTTCATTCAAATTCAGATGTCTGCCAATGGACAGCCTGATCGAGCTGTTCCTGCAGACGGGCATTTTGTGTGCTCAGATGTTCAAGCACCATAAGGAGCAGCCAAGGGACGGTGCGTCTAGCACCACTCTCCCCCTCAGACTTAAGCTCTTTCTCAATCCACCGTTGCACCTTGGTGGGAGTTACAGGGCACTCCTCCTTACTCCATTAAACAGATGGACTCAATTTACAGAGTGCCTTTGTTACCCCATACCACAACCGGGTATCGGGCCAACCCGGCATCCTTCTTTCCGATCCCTTTCCCTTCTCCTCTGCAGCCTCTTAAGTAGGTCCATGCCAAACGTCTGGGGAACCCCACTTCTGAAAACCAATTGTCTTAGAATGAACTACTGGGTTCCTCAGCTCTGGCAAAAGTTCCAACTTGCGCGGAGCCCTGGTTCAGGCTATCACATTCCCGGGATCAGGACACTCCTGGGCCAGGGGAACTATGCAGGGTGGCGGCTGCTACCTAGGGCCAATGTGAAGTGACCGTCCTCTCTGCTCTGTCCTATCGCCTGCCTCTGTGAGTATCCTTAAATAAAGCTTTGCAAGGGTGAGAACAACTGTGAGTACGTCCTTTGTTCAAGCGCGGGGAATCTTCTGAACCCAGTAGTTCATTCTAAGACAACAGGTCAAAAGAAGTGGGCTAGTGGTCACTTTGAATTTGTTTAATGTTTTTATAGTAGTTAGATCCAATTCCAAACAAAGCATAGTTTAAATAACAGAGAGATGTAGGCATATTCATATTAGTAATGAATAACCTATTAATCACATTTTTCTAGCCATATTTAGCAGGCTCACTTTTTGAGTGAGAAAGTAATCAAGTATAAAAATCAAAGTTCACCTCAGAATCTTTCTTCTTCAGCCTTGAACTACAGGTCCATCTGCAGATGAACCAAGAAATGCTTCTTTAAAACATAATTTTTATCCTAGGCAAGAATTCCTTTTTGCTAACAGGCCAGTCACTTCTTAGAGGCTTTAAAGACTATAGGACTTAGCAAATTTAAGATGAATCTCTTTCTGTGTAATATTAAAAAGTTGATCAATAATGAATATGTGATTTTGTTTGATATACTTTTTCTATAATTTCTCATAATACACTTACTGTGTATAATTTGATATTAATATTGCTATTTAGATTCATTTAAACTTATTCTCTTGAATACTTGATTTTAGTGGGACAGGATCCCCAAACCTTCCTTGGTCCTTAGATCACCTCTTAGGGTCAACAATACCTACTTTGCACCTTTGTGCATGTCATTCAATAAAGCCAAAACATGATTTGATGCACTGATGCATGAAATGAAAACAATTATTAATGATAAAGCCTATTCTTGTATAGAAACCCATCTGTGATCTTTGAAGCCAAAGTTCCATTCTTCAAACTGTAATTAATGCTACTAAATAAAACTTTGGGGGCTGGGGCCTGGGGGAGGGGGGTAGTGGGTCAGGACTGGCCATGACATTTACAAATGGGTCCTGGTACAAAAAAGGTTGAGAACCTCTGCTCTAGGTGACCAGTAGAAGCCCCGAAGCAAGGGATTAATACAGTATAACATGATGAAATAAGTATTGGAAGCATACTAAAAAGTCAAGGAGCAGGAAAATGAACAAAGAAGGGAGACCTAATTGAGAAAATGTTATCACAATTGACCAGCCCAAAATCCTTGCACATGCAGAAACAGTTCCCTGTTACCATAAATAAAGCACAACACTGAAATGGAAACTCACTTCAAGAAGCCAGGACTGTTGCAGAGCTACTCCCTTAAAACAAAATCACTCAAATGCTCAACCTTCCCCTAGAACCAAAAAGTCACCTCTTACCTAGATCCCATTTTCTCAGGCTTCAAATCCTGCCTTCATCATAAGTGAAGTCAGTCTCTTGCCACCAGAAACCAACCACATCTGCATAGAACCCAGAGTGATCAAGTTTCCTTTCAGTCTCCCATAGAGATATTAAACTCTCCAACCTTCATGTCATGTGTTCTAGTTCCTGCTCCAAGAACATCTCTATTCAATCATACTACCCAGTCTATACATTCATCATACTGAAATAAGATTAAGGCATAAAGATGACAAGATACTTGTCTAGAGTTACAAAGTGAGTCTATAGCTGGAGATTTCTGGTCTACTCTGTTGTCCATTAGATCACATTGATCAATTTTAACAGGGGCTTAAATGTGAGTTCCTGATGTTAGGCATATGGCTGTAGCTTTATAGGTTAGCCATATTCCTTATCTTCGCAAACCTCTATAGCCATCCCAGCATGTGAAAATTACTCAAGCTGCATAATTTGCCCACTACTGAAATATTTTGCATGGTAGATCCTCAACATATGTCAATCTCATGATTTCTAACCAGAGCAAAATATGTTAATCCACAGACAGCATTCTTTGTATTATCTAAAAATGAGGCATTAGGTATGACAGTACCTATCCTTTGGATGAATGAAATAATGAAAGGCTCTTATATTGAATGCTAATACTATTTCTGAACAAATTAAATGAGTCACAGGCTGTTCTCATGAGTGTTGTGTCATATGTACAGTGATTGTGTTCCTGACTCATCGCACAGGTCTACATGGTCATTAATGCGCAGTAGTTACTGCACATTTAATACTTGCTTAATGAAGTACTAACAAAATGCACAGAAACTAGAGTTACTGCACAATTTTGCCAGAAAACATCTTTTTAGTCACACTACTGCGCAGCAGCCTAATAATACTGTGCAGTCGTGTATTAACACTGTCCATGCTGTGATGCACTACTGCTCAGTGTTATTAGGTTACTGTGCATTAAGGATCTTGTATAGATGCACACAGTAAGTGGTAGAAGGTTTTCCACTTGGAAGGTTGGGACAGATCTCTCGCATCCAAACACAGCTTAGTCCATTTAGGTACTGCAATGCCTAAAGAATAAGCAATTTGTCTCAGGAGTAGTGAAGGGAACAAGGATGTGGGTTAGCCTTAATGATAAGGCCACAAACCTGGAGAGTACGGCCAGGGTAGCATGCTGAAAGTACAGAGATAATAGCCTACTGACTCAGGGTCTTGCCCAGGGGGTGAAAGAGCCTTCCTTCATCTTCATAGATTCATAGATTCATAGATGTTAGGGTCGGAAGGGACCTCAATAGATCATCGAGTCCAACCCCCTGCATAAGCAGGAAAGAGTGCTGGGTCTAGATGACCCCAGCTAGATACTGATCTAACCTCCTCTTGAAAACCCCCAGGGTAGGGGAGAGCACCACCTCCCTTGGAAGCCCGTTCCAGACCTTGGCCACTCGAACTGTGAAGAAGTTCTTCGTAATGTCCAATCTAAATCTGCTCTCTGCTAGCTTGTGGCCATTGTTTCTTGTAACCCCCGGGGGCGCCTTGGTGAATAAATACTCACCAATTCCCTTCTGTGCCCCCGTGATGAGCTTATAGGCAGCCACAAGGTCGCCTCTCAACCTTCTCTTGCGGAGGCTGAAAAGGTCCAGTTTCTCTAGTCTCTCCTCGTAGGGCTTGGTCTGCAGGCCCTTAACCATACGAGTGGCCCTTCTCTGGACCCTCTCCAGGTGATCTGCATCCTTCTTGAAGTGTGGCGCCCAGAATTGCACTCAGTACTCCAACTGCGGTCTGACCAGCGCCCGATAGAGGCATGATGCATGATAAAGTGCCATTGGCTTTTCTGATGGCTTCGTCACACTGCCGGCTCATGTTCATCTTGGAGTCACTAGGACTCCAAGATCCCTTTCCACCTCTGTGCCACCCAGCAGGTCATTCCCTAGGCTGTAGGTGTGCTGGACATTTTTCCTCCCTAGGTGCAGCACTTTGCATTTCTCCTTGTTGAACTGCATCCTGTTGTTTTCTGCCCACTTGTCCAACCTATCCAGGTCTGCCTGCAGCTGTTCCCTGCCCTCCGGCATGTCCACTTCTCCCCATAGCTTTGTGTCATCTGCAAACTTGGACAGAATACATTTCACTCCCTCGTCCAAGTCACTGATGAAGACATTAAAGAGTATCGATCCAAGGACCGAGCCCTGCGGGACCCCACTGCCCACACCCTTCCAGATCGAGACCGACCCATCCACCACGACTCTCTGGGTGTGACCCTCTAGCCAATTCGCCACCCACCGGACTGTGTAGTCATCCAAGTCACAGCCTCTTAACTTGTTCACCAGTATGGGGTGGGTAACCGTATCGAAGGCCTTCCTGAAGTCCAAGTATACGACATCCACCCCTCGTTCTGTGTCCAGGCGTTTCGTAACCTGGTCATAGAAAGAGACTAGATTGGTCAGGCACGATCTGCCCGCCACAAACCCGTGCTGGTTTCCTCTCAGCATAATGTGTCCTGCTGGGCTCTCACAAATGTGAGCCTTGATAATTTTTTCAAAGACTTTACCAAGGATGGAGGTGAGACTGACTGGCCTATGGTTGCCTGGGTCCTCCTTCCTCTCCATTTGAAAATGGGGACCACGTTAGCCCTTTTCCAGTCCTCCGGGACTTGGCCCGTGCGCCACGAGCGTTCGAATATTCCCGCCAGTGGCTCTGCAATTATGTCGGCCAGTGCCTTCAGCACCCTCAGATGGAGCTCATCCGGGCCTGCCAACTTAAAGGCATCCAGTTCTTCCAAGTGACTCTGCACCATCTCAGGATCTACGCATGGAAGTCTGGCGCCTTGCTGCTGTCTCTCTACAACCCCAGTGAGAGACTTGTCGTGCCCCTCGCTTATGAACACTGAGGCAAAGAACTCGTTGAGGAGTTCAGCCTTGTCCCCCCTGTCTGTCACCAATTGTTTCTGCCCATTTAGCAGGGGTCCTATTCCTCTCTGGGCCTTCCTTTTACTCCCTATATATCTAAAAAACAATTTCTTGTTGTCCTTTACTTGGGTTGCCATCCTCAGCTCCATGGTAGCTTTGGCCCATCTAACTGCCTCCCTACAAGCACGAGCAGAGGAGGTATATTCGTCTTTAGTGATCTCACCTTGTTTCCACTTTTTATGTGCTCCCCTTTTGGCCCTTAGGCTGCCCTGGATTTCTCTGGTCAGCCATGGAAGCCTCCTGGCCCCTTTCCCTCTTTTGCCTCGCTCGGGGATTGTCTTGCTTTGTGCCCGAAGGATCGTTTCCTTAAGGCACAGCCACCCTTCTTGGGCTCCCATCCCTTCAAAACTCCTACTCTGCAGTGCGTCCTTGACTAATCGCCTGAGTTCATTGAGATCAGCTTTCCTAAAGTCTAGCACTTTCACCCCACTAGTTACCTTACCCACTCGACGTCTTATGTTGAACTCTATTATTAGGTGATCACTGTCCCCCAAATGGCTACCGATCGGTAGGTCCCCTACCATGTCATCCCCTGTTGCCAATACCAGATCCAGTATGGCATTCCCCCTAGTGGCACCGTGTACCTCCTGTGTCAGGTGGAGGTCCTGTACACAGGTTAGAAACCTTCTTGAGCAGTGGGACTTTGCTGTCTGTGACTCCCAGCAGACGTCCGGGTAGTTTAGGTCCCCCATGACTACCGCCTCTTTAGCTTTTATGGTCTCCGAGAGTTGCCTCAGGAGCCCCAAATCTATTACTTCCCCTTGATGTGGGGGTCTGTAGCAGACCCCTACCACCAAATCCCTTTCTCCTTGCCCCCCATGTAGCCTAACCCACAATCCTTCTACTTCCTCAACCTTGGATTCTGTCTTGATGAGGGTTGATGTATATTGCTCACTGACATAAAGCGCAACCCCTCCCCCTTTCTTCCCTAACCTGTCCTTTCTGTACAATCTATAGCCCTCAATATGTACCGCCCAGTCATGGGATGAATCCCACCAGGTTTCTGTTTGCCCCACTAAGTCATAGGTGTTTAGTGCAAGCAGGAGTGCTAGTTCATCCTGCTTGTTCCCCATGCTCCTAGCATTAGTATATAGGCACTTGAGCCCTGTGACTGGTGCCTTTGCTGCCCCCCTGCTCCGAGTCCCAAGGAGCCCATTGTTTCTTACCTTCTTGTTTCTTACCTGTGCTGCAGTGCTGGTCTCCCCATGGCTTTCAGGTTTCCACTGCTCTCTTTCTTCAGGCTGGGCTGTCCTTGTGGGTGCCACATGGTTTGGTGGTCCACAGCTTCCCCTGCCCTCATACTCCCCTCCCCCCGACGAGCCTAGTTTAAAGCCCGCCGGAGGAGATCCGCCAACCTAGAAGAAAACACACGCTTACCTTTGGGGGACAGGTGAAGCCCATCCCAGCTGAGCATGTCCCTCGTCGTGATGTGTGGGTCATTGTTCAGGAAGCCGAAGCCTGCCTCGAGACACCACTGCCGAAGCCGCCAGTTGGTTTCTCGGATGCAGTTCTCCTGCCGTCTTCCTCGTCCGCTCACTGGTAGGATGGAAGAGAAAACCACCTGTGCACCGAACTCCTTCAGCACGCCGCCCAGAGCACTGTAGTCTGCCATCAGGTGATCAGGGGTTCTCCTGGCCGCATCATTAGTACCCACATGGACTAGGACCATGGGGTAGTAATCGGTGGGCATGATCCTGGCCTGGATTACCTCCGTCACATCCCGAATCTTTGCTCCAGGGAGCCAGTATACCTCTCGTGCTGAGGGGTCCTGGCGACAGATGGGTCCTTCCGTACCTCTCAGGATGGAGTCGCCTATGACGAGCACTCCTCGTAGACACTATTCCGAGCTGCTGTTTGTAGATCTCTGTGGTGTCTACGCCCTACCCCTACAGGAGTCTCTCTCCTGGCCCTTCCTGCCCTCCCGCCAGCGTGCGAACGCCTGCGCAAACGCCGACGTGCTCTTACAGAGTGCGCCTGTTTGCGAGCTCTGTTTGCGCCGCGCGGCTCGGGAGCGCGGCTCCCTACCGGCTCAGCTATATGGGACCCGGGGGGCTTCCCCTCCAGATCCGGCTCAGCTGCGCCGGGTCCCTCCGCCTCACTTACCTTCGGGGGATCAGCAGCTCTCCCCCTCTCACCTGCCTAAGTTTGGCAGGAAGTAGACCCCTTTCTCTGTGTCCTACTGGTTAGAGCACTTTGCTAAGTAGCAAACAATACAGCTTCAAACCCCTTTTTAAAGAGGGACCTAGAACTAGGGTGTTCTTTGCTCAGACTACTAGACTAAAGCAAGGAACTAAACTCCATTCTCCCTGTCTCAAATACAATTTCAGGATTTACCCACACTTATGCACATGCCTGAGGAAGCATATGGTGCTGTGTACTTGCCTGACCAGAACACAGCTCTGTTGAGCACAGACATGGACACATGAGCAAGCAGCTAGAGCTGAATCACAAGCTTCTTCCTAGTCAAAAGCAGCAGTTATATAATTGCATAACAGCCTGCTAGAGCTAGGGCACTTGCTCAGAAAATGGGAAACCTGGGTTCTGGGCCTTTTAAGAGATTCAAATCCACATCTTCCACCTCCAAAAAGAATGTATTAACCACTAAGCTATAAAGTAAACTGCATGGGAGCATCATGCACTGTTGAATTGGTACCAGGGGCTGCAGGCTGCAGAGAAGAGCAAGTGCCAGGGGATGTAGGCACTGGGGGGTGGGGGGGTCAAGCAGGAGGGGAGGAAGCTGACAGGGGGACAGGCATTGGGGGAGCAAATGGTCAGAGGGACAGACCATTTTCCCCAAGTGGGCTTGCGGGGGCGATGGACAGGGGGCAAAGTGCAAGGTGGCAAGGGGCAGTGGGCAGGCAACTTGACTCCCCTGATGCCTACCCCCTTGCCACTGCTTGTCCACTGTAGCAGTGGGTAGATTAAGTAAAGATGACCCTCCAATAATTAGACTCTATACATGGAAAATTATAAACAAATTTATAAATTTTCCACATCTGGACTCTAATTATTGGGGGCTTCATCTTGGAGTTGGGTAAATACAGTAAATAGAGCTGTGCTTTTTGAAAACCTTTTGAAAACTGTCTGATCACTGGTTAAATCCTGAGCCTTGTGCTCAAGAGAAAACAGATCTGCAAGTGCTAAACTAAACTGAGATCCACTGGAATACTTGCAAAGAAACTGCAGCCTAAAGCCCAGTCTTTAGGAGGAAGAAGATTGCGGGTTTCTTCCCCCCAAAAAGTGAAGCTAGAGACCTAATATGAAAGTGGGGCATCATCAGAGGCCATGAAGAGATTTGAGGTGGAGTAAACCGTGTTTAGCCACATGGTCATTGATAATTGTAATTTGTCTTGACAAAGTCATTGGCATCTTTTCCAACCTAGTATGGTGTTGTTTCCTTACCTCTTTGATGCGTTTATAAGGCTTTTGAGATTTCCTTAAAATGACTACACCACTGATTTTCATTGTCATTATGTTTCCTTAATCCTCTCCCTATTGTTTTCGCAACTTTAGCAATTAAATTATTCCTTTAAAACACACTATAATATATCAACGAAGAAGAAGGGCAAACAGAGAGAGTAAACGAGTTATTTCTTTGCTTCAAACCTTTGTAGAAGAGGATCACTTAAGGAAGGGTGGAACAAATCCTCACATCTGCACACTATTTGAGGAAGTTGGAAATTTAACAAGTTGTTTTCATCCAGGAGCAATCAATTTCTTGTTTAATCTTATTTCCTGTGCTTCATTTTATTACACATGCTGTTTATTCCAGACAGTGAGTTTTTTTCAATATGAATGTTGTCCTTCCTAAATGGAAAATTAAGAATCTCTGCAAGGAAGAAATTGTTCACAGCCATTTGCGAGATCAAGCTATGTGGCTCCTATTAAGTGCTACAACCAAAGCTGCAAATAACAATAAAAACAGACTCCCAAGAGTCCTTTCTGCACAATGGATGGACAATGGATAATGACTGAGACTCTTGCAATGCAATCTAAAATAAGTTTCTTAGGTAAAAGAAAACAAATTGTTGTTTGTAGTGCTGAGACACCATACCAAACACACTTGGCCAACCAACTGAGCAGTCAAATAAATAGACATTCTCTTTAAAATACAACTTATCTTTCTCTACATAAATATTCGGAATAAAATATTTCCCAACTATATTGCTTTAACAGAGCTTACTTATGATGATGATGTGTGTAGGTTAATTGATAAAAATGCTCAGTTTTGTACAACTGACCCATTTCTTTTATGTTCCAGTTCAATAAATGCACTTTTAAAAGTAGAGCATATGCACATAGACATAAAAAAGAGCAATCTTAAAGCAAATTGCTTTTGACCTTGATGGCAATATCTGTAGTTTACATAATCTGTGGTAGAGAAAGTTGGGCCAGATAGCAGTTTGTTTTAATCTTATTCTCATTTACAATTTCTGCTTCTTTATTGAGACCATAATATTTCATTTTTTTCTAAAGTATCTTCTATATTAATAGTGAATTACTGAATAACTTTATCTTTCCAATACTGTATTAAATTAGTGCAGCATTATCATAGATTCTGAAGGCCACAAGGACCAGTTAGCCTGAATTGATTCAATCTTTGCAGGTTAGTCTAACTGGCTACATTGAATCAGTTCGCAACTGCACAGACATTCTCTCTGGATTGAGAAAATTCAGGCACATGTGGGGAGCGGGGCAGTAAAGCAGCCTTCCCTTCCCTTCTAGCTGGTGGGGGAGGGGGGCATGGCCAGGCCCTGGCAGGGCATTCTGACTAGGGAGGGGCTTTAACCCCCACCCTGCCTGCAGTCCCAGGCTTTTCCCTGCTCACTGCTCAGGGGGCAGGAGTGTTGTCAGCCCCTGCATCTGTTGATACTGAATTTTTCAATCTCAGTCTCCCTGCTTCTTCAGAGTGTCTGCGAACTAGGTGATTTCTAATACCTTTCTGTTCCTTCTTGAAGACAGATTGCAGCCAGTTTATCAGCCCATCAAGCCAAGTGCTTATCTGCAGAGTGCATTTGCATTGCAAGCCACTAGCTGGCTGTCTTTATTCCAGTGAAACTGGAGACCCACATAGATACCTCTCAGCATTAGCTAGCAGGGGGTGGGGGGGCATGGCCAGATGCAGGGGCCCTGTGCTGGGGTCCCTGCTGTTAGAGAAGGGCGTGAGGGGGGATCCCTGCTTGAGCAGCCAGCAGGGAGGGGGAAGCCTGATAGCCGCTGCACTCCTTCAGCCAGCTGGAGCTGTGATAGTGCTCTGGATAAGAACGAGAGGGGCAGGGGGCAACCCTGCTCTGCTGGGGAGCAGAGAGCCCCACCCAGCCCAAAGAGCATGCCGAGATGCTGGGAGAGTCTGGTTTAATTTAAACCAGCAAGGGTCTGGGGCAGACATTACATAAACTAGTTTGACCCAACCCAAATCAGTTACATCTGATACTGCACTCAACCAGGTTTATCTCAAACCAGTTTCAGTCATTTTCAAACTGGTTTATGTGCACTGACATCTGTTCTGTTACAGGTTTAAACCAGTTTCTGATCACATAAACCAGTTTATGTGTAATGTCTGTCCCTAGCCCAGGTCTTCTCTTCTGCATGACACAGGCCTATTGAGCCTCAGTAGTGTAACTCAGCATGGGAAAGAGGGGCACCCACTCCAGGCACCAAATTAGAAGGAGTACCAGAAGGAGTACCCCCACCAGCA
This sequence comes from Alligator mississippiensis, assembly GCF_030867095.1. Taxonomy (NCBI): domain Eukaryota; kingdom Metazoa; phylum Chordata; order Crocodylia; family Alligatoridae; genus Alligator; species Alligator mississippiensis. The sequence goes on from NC_081824.1 coordinate 322,454,185, forward strand.
AAGAGTCCATGCTTTGGCAGCATTGTCATACCAGGAACTCCAAAATAGTGTGATTGATGGAAGTCACTCGTCATGGTGTCCTGTGACCAGTGGGGTCCCCCAGGGCTCTGTCCTTGGACCCATATTGTTCAACATCTTCATTAATGATGTGGACATTGGTGTCAGAAGTGGACTGGCCAAGTTCGCTGATGACACCAAACTTTGGAGCAAAACATCCACACCAGAAGACAGGCTCAGCAAGTGGGCGGATGAGAATCCGATGGTGTTCAACGCCGATAAATGCAAGGTTCTCCACCTTGGGAAGAAAAACCTGCAGCATCCTTATGGGCTTGGCAGTGCTATTTTGGCTAGCACTATGGAAGAAAGAGACTTGGGGGTCATCATTGACCACAAGATGAACATGGGCCTGCAATGCGATGCTGCGGCTAGTAAAGCGACCAAAACGCTGGCTTGCATCCATAGATGCTTCTCAAGCAAATCCCAGGACGTCATTCTCCCCTTGTACTCAGCCTTGGTGAGGCCGCAGCTGGAGTACTGCGTCCAGTTTTGGGCTCCACAATTCAAAAAGGATGTGGAGAAGCTTGAGAGAGTCCAGAGAAGAGCCACGCACATGATCAGAGGTCAGGGAAGCAGACCCTACGATGACAGGCTGAGAGCCATGGGGCTCTTTAGCCTGGAAAAGCGCAGGCTCAGGGGTGATCTGATGGCCACCTATGTTTATCAGGGGTGACCACCAGTATCTGGGGGAACGTTTGTTCACCAGAGCGCCCCAAGGGATGACGACTAGGTTGAACGGTCATAAACTACTACAAGACCATTTCAGGCTGGACATAAGGAAGAATTTCTTTACTGTCCAAGCCCCCAAGGTCTGGAACAGCCTGCCACTGGAGGTGTTTCAAGTGCCTACATTAAACACCTTTAAGAGCAAACTGGATGCTTATCTTGCTGGGATCCTATGACCCCAGCTGACTTCCTGCCCTTTGGGCAGGGGGCTGGACTCGATGATCTTCCGAGGTCCCTTCCAGCCCTAATGTCTATGAAATCTATGAAATAGTCACAACTGTTTAAAATACTGATTCTCAACCAGGGTGACACAGCACCCTCCAGTGCCTGAGATCCTTTCAAGGGTGTTGCAGGGTGCTACACAATATTAGATATACAAACATGATTCACAAGATAAACCCAAAGATTTCTAATAGAAATCCACAGTTGCGGTCTTTCCAGTTCTTTGCAACAGAAAAAACATATTAATTTTCTACATTAACAAAAAAAAAGAGTGAACACTAAAAGCTGGCATTCTCCAAGGGGTGCTGCAAGTCTATTAAGGTTGAGAACCACTGATTTAGAAGTTTCCAGCCTTGGTAAGTCTCCTGCTTCCCCTCCCCCTCACTCTTGGGCCCATGCCCCCTGAGTCCCATCCTGGCTCTTGGAACCTGTGCCCTCTGTTCCTTGCACGCCCCACCACCACACCCCAGTTGCGGAACTGCATGCTTGTCCCACTGTCCCTCAGCAGAATAAAGGCGCGAGCATAACATGGCCTAGTATACATGGGTGACTGGTACCTCCTGATACAGGGGGAACACCAGCAGCCGATCACTGGCCAATGGCAAAACCAAAAGTGCTGGTGGCAAACCCGGAAGTGCTACTGGCACTTCTCTTGGCACCCCCACAATCTCGGGGGGGCGGGGGCACTGGCCATTGCCCCTCACTCCCTGGCCGGCGAGGGCCAATCTTGGGAGGGCACATGCCCCCCACCCCCCCCGTGATCCCCCTACACATCACCCATGTTAGTATACCTGCATCAGCTTAATTTATCTTGAATAGATAACATCAACATTGAAGATATAGAAGTACAGGTTTTAGCCTGTGATGCACTCTGGTTACTAACAAGGGCTACGGTTATTTTCACTGCAAATGCTACTCATGATAGCTAAACTAACTCTTCATGATGCAATGTAGCTATACCACCCAGCCTTAATTAAAGTTCTTCAAGTGATAGAGACTCCAGCATGATCCTTGGTATATTATTCCAATGACCAATTACAGTTTCCGTTAAATTTGCATCTTATTTCTTGCCTGAACTTGTCTAGCTTGTGTGAAGCTCCATGTTGCCTCAGCTAGATTATTCCATGAACTTGAGTTAGCCCATTTACAGCTAGTATACATATTTCTATGTACATATTGGACACGTCAGCACAAGATGTTTACTGCAGAGCTGCCTAATTAGCTCCACAGTAAACCATGTGGCACCCACAAGGACAGCCCAGCCTGAAGAAAGAGAGCATTGGGAACCTGAAAGCCATGGGGAGGCCAGCACTACGGCACAGGTAAGAAACAAGAAGGTAAGAAACAAAGGGCCCCTTGGGACTCGGAGCGGGCATTTCTTTTTTTTTACTGAATAACACTGGTGGTTTGGGTGAGGCTATTAGGGGAAGGAGGAGGACCTCATTTTGGGGCCCACTACAGTGGGGGGACTGACCCTGGCACCAGTGGGGGTGCAATCTTAAAAGGCTGGGGAGGTCTGGTGCACCTGAGGTACAACTTTATTTATTTATTTATTTATTTTGGACTGAGAGATTACAAGTTCAAGACCATTTCCCAGCTTTGGGCTTGTGACCCCCTGGCTCTGAGACCAGTGCCCAGGCCTCTAGGCTGTGGGGGCAGACTCCAGACTGGAGCAGAAAAGGGGGCCCCAAGCCTCAAGACACTAGAAAAGGCTAGAGCCTCAGAGTCAAACCCTGTCTGGTGGGTTTAGATGGGAAGGCCTAGCTAGAGAGACTAGGGTCAAGGCCCATGGAGGTGAAAGGCCCCAACATACAAAATACAATAGACAGTCTCCTGCTTACAAGAACATCAACATAATAATTTCCATCAAGATGTGGTAGCCTAGTGGAGAGTGGGACATAAGAACCTTACAGAAGACTCCAAGGGCACCCCATGTAAGGTGCAGATTAACAGGGAAGATGGTGCTGGGTAGGGCAACCTGTTACACCAATCCCTCCTGAAAACCTTTAAGTAAAGAGATTCCACAACTTTGAACAGTTTGTTCACTTGTTCCACTGCAATACAATTCCTACAGTTAGGATGTTTTTGCTGAGATTTAATCTAAACCTGTTTTTCAGCAGTTTAAATCCATTACCTTGCATCCTCCCTTGTGATCCTTCCCTTGTCTATGACAGCTCTTTCAATATTTGACAATTATTATCTTTCACCACCCCCCCACCATTTCCTTTTCTCAAAATTAAACATACCCACTTCGCTCAACCTTTCTCCATGCAGTTTACATCCGAGCCCCTGTATCATCTTTGTCGCTTGTCTTTGCATCCTTTTTTTAGTTTCTCTACATTCTTCTTAAAATGCAGTACCCAGAACTGGGTACAATACTTGAGCTGCAGCCTAACCAGCAGCAAGCAGAGGGGTGTTATCATCTCCCACATCTTGGATACAATACTTCTGTTAGTTCAGCCCAAAATAGCATTTCCTTTTTTTTGAGACAGCATAAAATTGCTGACTTATGTCCAAATTATACCCCAGATCCTTCTCAGCAGTGCGACTGCCTAACCAGATTTACCCATTCTGTACATGTATATTTGGTTCCTCTGGATCCTAGGGTCAGGGCAGCTGAACATAACAACATATTCCCTCTTCATTTGAAGTAGTGCTGTTGCCTAAGATGTAGGCATTCTGAATCGCTCACTGTATGTACATGTTGAGCAACTTTTGCTCCTTTAACTGCAGGACTTGAGGCTGTCTACTGTTCACAGACTGCCCGCTGCACTTGCAGCCTGTAGAGGAGCAGCAGCTGTTTGGTGGCTACTCCTCTGACATGGATGGATCTAAAATTTTGAAAAGGGGAGTGCAAGTGATGCAATCGCATATAAAAATGCATCACATACCACAGATGCACACATTTTTTTTTTCTCCAGTTAAAAATAAACTAGAAGCTTTACTAATATGTGAGGGGCCTAGGGCTGTATTATTTCCTTTAAGATTGAAGCAAAATCAAATATAACTTCATTGGAATGAGTTAAAAATAATCTACAGGGCTATGAAACAGGATCTACATTCCCAGGAGCAGCTAACAGACAGCAAGGGATAGCTTGATTGGTGGAACATCAAAACCATTATAACCTGGGTGGCGGCCCAATAGTTGCCACCCTGCCCAATATCAGGGATGGTGTGGTGAGAGTGGGGCAGGACTTCTGGCCAGCACCAATTTGCTTTCCAGCCGCGCCCCACCCCCCCAGAGCAGCCCATAGTCCCAAGAAGGTCTAACACTTCTTGGGACCACGGTCTAACTGATTTAACTATTTACACTGTATTTACAAAAGAAGAATAATAGGAAAGGTTATTTACAAGTGAACTTAAATGGCATAACCAGAATCACAAAACAAACCAGAATGCCTTAGCCAACCCTTGCCTCAAGAACCACAGGTAGGGTAACTGGCGGCTTTCAGCCACTGCTGAGGTGCTACCACAAGGAAGCAAGGTGGTCACTCCCTGCAGCTCCAACAGGCTTCCCAATAAGCAACAGACTACAACAGGTTAAGTTCTTCTGGTCTGCAGCAATCAAATTGTATCAAACCCCAACCTCCCAAAGAGGCTGAAGGGTGACCCTCTATGGCAATGAAAAAGGCAAGCAATAAAGTAGGCTCCTGCATCAATTTGCTTGACCCAAGCATAAAGCTCAGGGACTCCATCCGATGACCATCAGCTTCAGAATAAGGGACAGGACTGAGTCCCTTGTGGGGCACCCAGTGGCAGAGGTCAGCAGCACAGGCAGCTCCCAGGGGTCGTTGCTCCAAACCCCTGCTCCAGACAACTGGCCGGACACTCCACACACCTTGCAGCTCGCCAATCCCGCTCCAAACACCAGCCTGTGCCCCGAGCTCCTGGGGACCCTCATCCTGGCGCTCTGCTGCTCCTCAGGATCCCAATGCCTTGCCTGCTGCTGTCCTGCTTCCCCAGGGAAGGCAAGGCATTTCCCCAACTCACTGGCCCAGCTCCCTGCTCCAGATAAGGATGCCACCTGTGCTCCTGGCCACTGTTGCTTCTCTGCAGTGGAGTGCGGGACAGACTGCCATCCCTAGCCTCCTGGAAACCCAGCACGTCCAGCCCACTGCGATGGGGCTGTTGTCCCCAAAGGACAGTGTGAGTTCGTGCCCAGTGCGCTTTTGCCAATAAACACACAGGGGTGGAGGATCCAACTTAATCTTTATTGTTTCAAGTCTGCGCAGAGAGGGGTGCTTGGCGATCGTTTGCAAAGCAAGCACCACCCCCTTTGGCTTGCTTCAGCCTTATATAGCTTTCTCCCACTTAACATGCTGTACCGTTACTATTGGCTGCCTTCTCTTAGCCCATGCTCATATTACCTTAGCCACAGAACATGTCCGTACTTGTCTGGGCTTGCCTACGTGGCATTTCTTTCCCAGCGGGCAAGCATTCCTTAACATACATATACCACACCCCTCCCAGCACCAGCAAGCTGCCTTAAGTATTCAGTTAGATATAATTTACAAAAGCTAGATATACCATAAAAAAGACTACATCAGGGCCTTGGGGCACCAGTTCTCTGCCCCATGCCCTGGCCCCTGCGCCCTCTCTGCTGCAGGGCTGGAGGCATGGCCAACTGCCACTGCCTTCTTCTCCCAGGGCCTTTGAGGCTTTTCAGAGGGGTCTCTCTGCTTCCTCTGCTGGGTCAGCTCTCCCCAGCTCTTCTTGGGCCTCCTGCGTCGTTCCCCGGAGTCACTGTCAGCAGCCCCCACACGCCAGTTTGGCTGCTGCTTTTATCCCTTCTGGCAGTCCCTCCCTGGCTTGCAAACTGACCAACCAGGGCTCAGTGTGGCTGGCCCCCAACTCCAGCCATCCCCCTTCCATGAGAAAGAAGGGGTTTTCAACCCCCTCATTCAATTGGCTTCTCCTTTTCCACAAGGCAGGACTCCCCTGCTCCACACTTGGGGTTGCTCAGAGTTCACTGGCACTGTTTCTAGCCCAGGTTAAGTATCTCAAGCCATCTGGTGAGCCCACATTGGCAGTCTGTTACACCATGAAAAACAAAAAAAAGTTGTTAGCACCTGTGGTATGCAGAGTTTAGAAGGGATCATAGAAGGTGGATTATAGTAAGCCATGAAGTCAACTGACTCCATCTGCACTACCTGACTAAAAATACTGCTTCTACTGTCAGGGAGTTAATTTTAAACTTTGGAGCAGAAATCAAAAGGAGGTGGGATGCAAGTGCACTAGTGCACCCTCCCTGGATCTGTCCCTGTCTCTGATGCCATCAGACAGGATGAAAACCTTGTCCAGTCTCCAGACTTGCTACCAGAGGCTGCCTCTGGTGCCTCCAACCCCACAACAATTATGAGTGTCTGGGAATCAGTCAAAAATGGTGGAGGACTTGCTTTTTTTCAAATACTATAATGCTCAGTGAGGTGTGGACTTTGTTAAATAATGACCTGGTTTGCAGGATGTTAGTAAGCCATGCTACATAAGGAAAAGTTCAGAAGATGATAGTTTTTTGTTGTGGGTTTTGTTTTTTGGTTTTTGGTTTTTTGGGGGTTTTTTATTAAATAATAAAATGCTGGAACTACTGTTACCCCAAAGTCTGTCCATCTTTCTCATCTATTGTTTATTATGCAGATTTGTACAAGTATCTGCTTTCTGGATGTTGGCAGGTATGGAACAAGATGGGACCAATTATCTGTTTATCAAGTACAGTGTTTCATGAGGTATTCTGGATAGTAAATATTGAATAAATGCCAGGGTCAAGGCTGCCTATAAGCTACCTTGTCACCATCTGGTAGGAAATGTAATACAGATGGTTTGAACCCATCTCATGTGAGCTTCTTATTGACATTAAACCAAATGAGGAAAATTAAGAATCCTGGGGCATTTGTAGATGACATTTTAAAGTGGGTTAAATGCCTTTATTTTTTTCCCCCACCTGGAGCCTGCCTGCCTGACCTGGAGCCTGCCTGCGGTACCCTCCAAGAGTGCCTGAGCTGGGTGCCTGTGGGTAGGTGCCACCTGTGGGGAGGCAGGGGCGCCACTGCCATGGAGGGAAGCACCAGCCACTTCCCTGCCCTGCAGCTTGGGAACTGCTCTGCCCGCCAGCAGCTCACTCACCTTCTCTGCTGCTGGAGAGGCAGGTAAAGATCAGGCTTCGACACAAGTGTACATGACACGGGGGTTTACTTTGCCCTAAATTTAAGTGGTGTTGTTAAAAAAACACTGCTTCAATTTAGGGAGAATTAATCCCCTGTGTCATGTACAACCCCCTCTGGAGCTTGTCTACACTTTTATTAATGCATAGCAGTTACTGGACATTTAATTTAGTACTTGCTTAATGAAGTACTAACTAAATATACAGTAACTAGAGTTATTGTACAGTAGTGCCAGAGCATGGCTTTTTAGTGACGCTAACTGTGCAGTAGCCTAATACTACTGTGCAGTAGCATAGTAGCACCTTTTTTGCCTGGCACGCTCCTGTGCAGTGTTATTAAGCTCCTGTGCAGTGTTATTAACCTCCTGTGCATTAAGCGTCTTGTGTAGATGCGTCATGGTCAACTAAACAAATACTTAATTTAAAAATACTAGAGCAGCAGTTCCCAAACGCTGACAGATTGTGCACCACCAATTAAAAATGATACAACCTTAAGTACAACCAGAAAATTTTTGTCATATAAAGTAATTTTAATAAATCTGTTAACGCATACCACTGACAGGTTGTCTGCACACCACAGGTGGTACACGTACCACAGATTAGGAGCCACTACACTAGAGAGAGAACCACATACAAAGTCTGCTATTAAAAAGACAAAATGTCTTGAAAAATGTCTTATCTGCACAAGAGAGCAATTTGTATAAAAAGACAGGGCACAAATATTGATAAATTATTTTCCCTCGGTAGCATGCCAACATGCCTTCCTGTTGATGTGTACATGACAAGGGGACTAAGGAATCATTATAGCACTGAAATATTAATGAACTATCTTAACATTATAAGGAAGATTATTTTCACAACTGAATGGAAATATTTTGGCGGTTTGGCTTTCAGGCACTCCTTGTGATCAGATAGGTAGTTGATGGATCTAGTTGCTTTAGATGCCAGCCATTTAAAATAATTCAGCCTATCATATCACATCTTTTCAGGTTCTTGATTATCTGAATGTATCTGCTGCAGAGGGAATGGGAATCTTCTCAAGTTTCTAGATAGTACTCTCCCACTTGGATTCATACAGATCACGTTTACAGGAAAACACTGCTTTTGATCTGGGCAGTAGCACGTATGGCTTCATGAAATGTGTTTGAGGATGCCACTGCCAAGAATGGTATAGAGCAGATATCCAATTTCTGAGTGGGGGGACCTTCAGGGCCCAGCCACATCCTGCATAAGCTTCACAGCCCCCTGGCTGTGTGCCAGTTGCACAGCCTTGACTGAGTATAGATAACCTCCCACGAGATCTAGTAGCTATTAATGCAACGCATAATAGAACTTCTATACACCTGTATGGCTGAGAAGATGCAGATTTGCTTCCATGTTGTTGACTGTTACTTTAACATTACTGTGGTATTTGGGCACCATTGAGACGAGCATCAAGATTCTTATTAAGAGAAAACTAGTTTAGTAAATTAATAAATGCTGTACAAGCCATGCGATTTACTCAAAAGCCTCTGTAAACAACTTTGGCTTGCATTGTGCTTTGGGACATGTCTGTGCCATCTCCATGCTGTGCCTATTAGCATCACCATCAAGCGAGCCACATCCATTCACTCCTGTGCCCCCGGACAGAATCCCTAAAATGATGTTGTGCAGCTGCCTCACAGTAGTACTGAGGGCAAACACCAGCCCCACTTTTAGCAGGCTTATTGGCACATACCAGTGCTGTTCTAAAGTAGCAACCTTACCTCATTCCTGGACTTGGTTCACACACAGAGGAAGTGGAAGAAGGTGGGTTATTCTCATGATAGTGCTCCTACTTCTCTCAGTCCCCTGTAAAGTACCCAACTCAGACTGTAAAATACTGGAAAGAGGGTCCTCCATCGGTCCTGTTGAAGTCAGATCACTTAGTGGTCAAGAATGCAAGACTCATAGGGCTAGACCAAGAACAACCAAGAGGGATCCTGGCTCTACTGCTCAGTAGTTACAGGGCTCCACAGGAAAGTAACAAGTTTGGTCCCTGATGCCAGGATTATTTATCTTTTTTAACTAATGACTCTCATGTAAATGAACAAATAGTTGTGCTACTCTTCTACAAAATGTGAGATGGGGTTTAATCCCCTTGTGCTAAGGAAAGCCCTGAACTCACATCTACCACTAGATTACCTGCACCCAGGTAATCTCGCAGTGCTATAGCATTCTGGATCCTGCTTGAACATAAATACTAAAGGTCATCCCTAAATCAGGAACTTACGTACCAAGGTGAAGCCTGGAGTTCAGATGATCCCTATGCCTAACATAACCTACTGGTTCCCTCTAGCCATCTCCCTGCTCAGCACATGGGCATTTCAAATCACCCTTTTGAGGCACCTAACTCCCATTCACTGTATGTGGGTATGAATCTTATGACCCAACATTGTCTGGGTAGACCACCCTGCTGGGGCAAATTGCCTAGTTTTCAAGCAAAATAAACTTAATCTGAGGATAATTTTGATTTGGCCTTCAGTAAGTTGTCCAAGGTACATAAGTACATAAGCAATAGGAATTGAGCTCAGAACTCCATAGTGCCAGTACAGTCTCTTCCTGCACAAAACTACATGATTCATATTCAGGTCTGCTAACAGGGCCAACCCTAGGGGGGTACAGGGCCTGGGGCAAATCAGCCTGTGCAGGGCCCCCTTAACATTTTTATATAATTAAAAAGCTCATATAATTAAAAAAAAACCTTCCCGATCACAATCAGTGTTGCTCCATCTACATGCTGAAGCCCATTGGGAGGGTAGGGCAGGGCTCTGGATCCCAGCTCAGTGCTCCCTGGCCGGGGCCGGGGCCGGGGCCGGGGCCGGGGCCGGGAGAGCCGGGAGGTGCAGGCTGCAGAGCGGGATGGAGGCTGCAGCCCTGGCCCTGGCACTGGCACTGGTGCTGAATGTGCTGCTACTGGCACAGCCCACCTGGGGGCAGACAAGATGAAGGCCATGCCAGGCTGAGTTGGGGATGCCCTTGTGGCAGGGGGCCCCTAGCCAAGCCAAGCCACGGTGCCCAGCAGCCTCACAGGGGCTCTGGGACAGGCTTTCCTTGCCATGATATCAAAGCATGGGACCCCCTCAAAGCATAGGGACTGGGGTGGTCACCCCAATCCATAATACTTTAGGGACGGCTCTGCCTGCTAAGACAGCTACTAAGAGGCTACTGTGAGCTTGTCATCCATTCCACCCCACCCACACCTCCAGCTCCAGTTGGGGGTCTTGAGAGTGGCATCAGCAGGGTGGGGTGGAGTGGAACAGAGCCCCACTGCCTCCCAGACCTGGTCTGGCTTGTCCCAATACCCCAGCTGGGGTAGCTGCAGGGGCCCATGAGGCGAGGAGCTCCATTCCATCCCCCTGCTTCCAGTTCAGGCTGGGCAAAGTAGCCACCAGCTGGGAGCTGCTCCCTTCCCTCCCTCCCTCCCTCCCTCCCTCCCCTACTGACAGCCCCAGTACTGGGGGAGGGGGTGGGGAAGGGAGGCTGTAGAGAGGGCGGGTCCAGCAACCTTCTCCAAGGATGCTGGAGCACCCCCTGCCTGTGGACAGGAGGCCTGGTGCAGGCAGGTTCAATGCCCCCAAACTAACAGGCAAAAATCGGTTGGGTTGAGGCAGTGGGGTTACTCATGGTGCCTTATACAAAGCACCATGAGTTAGAGCATGGCCCCTAATGTCTGTATAATCAGACAGAACAATTATATCAGCATCAAAGGATACTTAGTCAAGCTATAATGATCTGTTATATCTACATGTTTCTGTACCAATACAAAAGTAGCAAAATCACTGTAGCTTTAAGTCTGTTTTATTCAGGGTCAAAGTTAGGGTGATTTAACCCATTTTTATCCCTATAGGATCATGTAGCTATAACAGTTAGATAAGGAAGGGCTGTCCAACTTCTAAGCCTCTGGGGGTCACATAGAACAGACACCACATCAGTGCAAGCTACATGTCGCCCCAAGCTGTATTCCATGTGGACACCTCCTCCACTGCACTGCAAACCTACATGGGTGTCCTCCCCCACCATTGCACCATGTGCCCATATGATTCACCAGCTTCACCAGCTCCCCACATCATACCACCCTGTCCCCTGGAGCAGGATCAGGAAGTGCAAGTTGGAGGAGGGAGAGGGTATCTCTGATTGCAGCCAGAGAGAGATGGGGGAGAGCAGCAGCTGGGTGGGAGCCCTGCAGCTGAAACTTAGCCCCTTGTGGCCTGCACACGGCCCATGGGCCATCAGCTGAGCAGCCCTGAGTTAAATTATGGCAGCTCTCTCTCCCCTTTTAAAATGGTAAAAAGTTATGTTTTCAATACCTCACTCAGGAAGTGATCTGTAGAAGAGCCTTGGGTTCAACTGCCTCTTCAGCTTGATTGGATTCCAAACCACATCTTCTAAATTCCAGAAAAATTCCTCATCCACTAAGCTGTAAACTGTGAAAGGTAGGAGCCACTCTTGAACCCCTCCTGTTTAAGCTGTGCCACTGCACAGAGAAATGAAATATTCACAGAGCCAGAAGGAGAACAAGAAAAAGAGACCAAGAGCTACCACCAGCAACAAAGAAAGCAGCTGTGACTATATTCTGTAGGCACCCAACTCTTGTCAGTGGGTGCGTCTACACGTGCCCCCAATTGTGCAGTTGTTATTCCACAGTACCTGGTGTCTCACAGGTTGTTTCCAACCCCACTGTGCAGTAGCACTTTCATCACTGTTTGTGCCTGCCAATGCTACAGCACCATAGCGATGTGCTACATCACCGTAGCTCATCACTATGGCGACTTAGCATCCTGTATAGATGTGCCCAGGGAGTATTAGAGGTGTTCTAAGCACATCTATTGCACTGGACATTTCGTATGATTTAGTTGCTGTTCCTCCTAGTTTGTGGCTTCTGGCGGGGCTTGGCTGGAAGCGAGGTGCCTCACTGCTCTGTTTGGGGTTAGTTTTACACATGTGCATAAGAGAACTAAAGGCACTTAGGACCTTTCACATGCTTCAGGGTAAGTCAGGGTTTCTGAATCACAGTTTTGTATACAAGTACCTAAAGTCACTTACATCCTGTTTTAGGTACCTAATTCATTTTCTTGGTTCTGGCCCATAATCACTTTTGTTTTCTGCTGCTATTTGAGATGATAAAAATGGGAAACTATAATGTGGGCCAAGGAATAAAATGTATTTCTTTAATTAGTGCTCTTAAGTGTTTCAAAAAGGATAAAGACCATCTTCTCATCCTAGTACCTCATATGGTCAGGGTTTGAGGGACACCAGTTCCTGTAGCCCATTGCATGAACAGAAATGATGAGGTGAGCATTTCATTTGGTTGCCTTTGACACCCCCCCCCCCCCCCCCGCTAGAATGACCAGGTACCACTTACAACTGGGGACAGCCTTTAGCTTGAGTCCAGGGCAGGTTTTGAACTCACACCTGCCTTAACAATCTAAAATTGTGTTTCTTCTGAACTGTTTGGGGGTGGATGGATTTAACATAACCAAAACTGTTTCATCAAGGTGTCCCTGGAAACTGCTTCTAGACAATTCATGGAAGCCTTCAAAGCATTTGTTATTCAGCATCATTAAAAGCTATTTATGTAACTGCCAAAGACACTCTACTACTACTCTTTTATGTGTTATTGCTTTCTAACATGGCTATCCTTTGTGCTATTGAAACATGTACACTAGGAATTATTTTGGTCCCTCCTCCTTTTCACCAAGCACATCAAGGCTGCAATCAAGTTCTGCTACATCTTCCAACACAACATCTCACATATTCACCCCTTTCTTTCTGTCCCAAAGGCTAAATTGCTTGTTTACATTGTAATCATATCCCATTTCTGCTATTTCAATTAAAGCTGGCCAAAAAGCAGGGTTTGAAGTTCATGGAAAATTTCAGGGTTTTTAAATTTGGTTTGAATAAGACTGACATCAAAAAGTTTTAAAATTTTCCTTGAACTAGAAGCTCCCCAAGGCTAGCAGCTGCTGAATGAAATTGGCATTCTTGTCAGTTTCATTGTACTAGCAGCTGTGAAACTGACAAGAATGTCGATTTTGCTGAGCAGCTGCAAGGGCTCCAAGGGTCTCTGCTTCCAGGACATACTTGGCAGCAAACTGTCTTAGAGTCCAGAATGCCGAACATCCGTGATCCTCAGTGACACCGCAGACCCATTGGAATCCAGGCTTGGTTATGCTAGGCCTTTACCTTGGATTTTATGAAACTTTACTGAGCTCAAGATGTTTGGAATAAAATGTTTCAGGATTAACTAGCTCTTGTTGTAACCTGATCAGGTATTTGAAATCTTCTTTCCCTACGTAACTTTTTATTGCTTATCCTACCTTCCCACTTACACTCAAAGTCTAACACCAAGATCCTCTTTTTTTGTCTGTCATGCCACTCCTAAAATAGCTTATTAAATGTGAAAAATACAAATTTAATAGGAGGATTCAGGAGGAGAAAACAGCTGAAGTTGTTTTGTCTTGCTGAAGATTGCAAACATTGCACCTATTAATTAACAACATTCAGGATAGTTACAGGCACAAAGGACACAAAACTTTCAAAACAGCTTCAGTAATAGCTCAATCTCATGTCAGAGAAATGTTCTAAACTGAAAGGCAGGAATAAGACTAACTTGCTACCAGCAGAGACAATACCACATTTGATAGTATTCTCAGTGTGAAGACGAACAACTATGCTGAGGTTGGCAATGTAATATTCAGGAAGATTGAAGTGTTCTCCCACAAGCTTCTGCGTGTTTTTGGGCTTGATATCAGATTGGTGTTTTCTCATTCTTTCCCAATCTGTCTAATGTAGAGAGTAGAGTAATATCATATATCATAGTTTCTCAGTATCCCTGGGGGTACTCAAGACACAGGCAGGGGGTATGCGGGTACCCCAACACTCTCTTGCCCTCTTTTCCTTTCCCTCTTGCCCTCTTTTCCTCTCAAAATTATGGTAAAAAATTTGGTGCGCCGCACATTGCACGGCACTTTAAATTCCCCAGTAATAATGTGGTTCAGCCCTTCTAGGGTTGGGCAACATCACCTCTAGTCCAGGTACATACTTGAGTTATACACCCCTGGCATAAAAGGTGGCAACCCTATCCACACCAGATCAGACGTCTGTCATATCATGGCCTTATATACACAGCCCTTCTTCCAACATATAGCACATATTAGTCTGTAAATATAAAATCCCCTGGAAAAGTGAGTGTTGGGGTACTTATTAACATTTTCAGAACGGAGCGGGTACTTGCTACTTAAAAGGTTGAGAAACACTGCCATATACAGATGACAGCACATATGACAGTAGAGGTTCAGGTAAATGAATCTCAGATATTATTTGGTCCAGCGATTATGTGGTCTATGTTGATGAACAAGTATAGATTCATAGATGTTAGGGTCGGAAGGGACCTCAATAGATCATAAAGTCCGACCCCCTGCATAAGCAGGAAAGAGTGCTGGGTCTAGATGACCCCAGCTAAATGCTCAGCTAACCTCCTCTTGAAGACCCCCAGGGTAGGGGAGAGCACCACCTCCCTTGGGAGCCCGTTCCAGACCTTGGTCACTCGAACTGTGAAGAAGTTCTTCCTAATGTCCAATCTAAATCTGCTCTCTGCTAGCTTGTGGCCATTATTTCTTGTAACCCCCGGGGGCGCCTTGGTGAATAAATACTCACCAATTCCCTTCTGTGTCCCTGTGATGAACTTATAGGCGGCCACAAGGTCGCCTTTCAACCTTCTCTTGCGGAGGCTGAAAAGGTCCAGTTTCTCTAGTCTCTCCTCGTAGGGCTTGGTCTGCAGGCCCTTAACCATACGAGTGGCCCTTCTCTGGACCCTCTCCAGGTTATCCGCATCCCTCTTGAATTGCGGCGCCCAGAATTGCACGCAGTACTCCAACTGCGGTCTGACCAGCGCCCGATAGAGGGGAAGTATCACCTCCTTGGACCTATTTGTCATGCATCTGCTGATGCACGATAAAGTGCCATTGGCTTTTTTGATGGCTTCGTCACACTGCCGACTCATGTTCATCTTGGAGTCCACTAGGACTCCAAGATCCCTTTCCACTTCCGTGCCACCCAGCAGGTCATTCCCTAGGCTGTAGGTGTGCTGGACATTTTTCCTTCCTAGGTGCAGCACTTTGCATTTCTCCTTGTTGAACTGCATCCTGTTGTTTTCTGCCCACTTGTCCAACCTGTCCAGATCTGCTTGCAGCTGTTCCCTGCCCTCCGGCATGTCTACAACTCCCCATAGCTTTGTATCATCTGCAAACTTGGACAGAATACATTTGACTCCCTCGTCCAAGTCACTGATGAAGACATTAAAGAGTATCGGTCCAAGGACCAAGCCCTGCGGGACCCCACTGCCCACACCCTTCCAGGTCGAAACCGACCCATCCACCACGACTCTCTGGGTGTGACCCTCCAGCCAATTCGCCACCCACCAGACTGTGTAGTCATCCAAGTCACAGCCTCTTAACTTGTTCACCAGTATGGGGTGGGATACCGTATCAAAGGCCTTCCTGAAGTCTAAGTATACGACATCCACCCCTCCTCCTGTGTCCAGGCATTTCGTAACCTGGTCATAAAAAGAGACTAGATTGGTCAGGCACGATCTGCCTGCCAAGAACCCGTGCTGATTTCCCCTCAGCATAATTTGTCCTGCCGGGCTCTCGCAAATGTGAGCCTTGATAATTTTTGCAAAGACTTTGCCAAGGATGGAGGTGAGACTGACTGGCCTATAGTTGCCCGGGTCCTCCTTCCTCCCCTTTTTGAAAATGGGGACCACGTTGGCCCTTTTCCAGTATGGCTTTTATCTTCGTCTGCTGCAAGGCCTGGTGTCTCAGTGAGAATAGGAGTTAGATAGCTTGTTTCTTGAGAGATGGTGTTTGAGGTTGTGGGGGCTAACTCTAAGTCAGGGCAGGTTTGTCCCCCATGGCTATCCTGAAATGCCTGTCATTTTCCAGGAAGGTTTGGAGGTCATAAATGATGTGTCCAAGGTGTTCAAGCTGAGGGTTACAAGTAAAAACTAGAGGAATTCTGTTGTCCTTGTCTTGGGGTTTGTAGCAGATTCTAGCAAATCAGAATGAGGTCTGAGTATGTTTGTTGCCAAACAAAGCCAGACTCACAGGCTTACCAAAGCTTACATACTTCTAATTTAGTGAGCGATCTCTTATGGTCAAGAAACCTCACAAAACCCACAGTGTTATACTCAAGTGTAAAAGGAAGCTCTAGTTCTCACTTAGACCTGTCCTTAGTACATATTTGGGATTTAACAATAGGAACAGAGTACAAAAGTATTTTTTGAGCTTCTATACAGCTTATCAACATTCTGACAGCAGCAATACAATTTTCCTTCAACAATGAACATATCCCAAAAAGGCACCTAGAAATGACATACTGTCAAGAGCTTCAATTAAGCAGACACGAACAGAACAAAAAAGGCTTTAAAAGATGTCTCACTCTACACTGACCTGATTATAGTAATGATTCCAGCATCACTCAATTGACTGTAGTAAATTAAAGATATTCCAACAAAGTTGCCATAAATCAACAGTTTTGCCAGAGGATAAAACTGAAAGTGTCAGCTTCTAATAAACCAACTATTAGATATCAGGATGGCTGATGGTTTCCAAATATACCTAATGAGTTGGTTATGAAAGGCTGGTGCATTCTTATCCATACAGTACAATACTAGTAAGAGATTCTTTTCAAAATTTTAAAGACCAAACCAGCATAGGTCAGTGCAGGACAAAGGCACTTTAATCTGTTTTGTGGCCTTACTTAAGCAGAGAAATTAAGATCTTAATAGAAGGCTGTGATGTATTTAACAAGGATTAAAACAACAAACAAACAAACAAACCCTAGAATAATTACCTGGCAGACTTTGGCAGAACTGCCAAGAGATTCCTTTCCTAGAGAGGATAAACACAAATAGCTATTGCTAATTACTTGTACTGATGCACCAAGCTGGTAACACATTTACATACATCTACATCAATGTTCACCAAATAGTTTCTGAAGTCTTGACATTTTATAAAGGCCCTTAGATTATATCAACATTCTTAGCATTTGCTCAGAACTTCAATTCTGAATGCCGCACATTCTACTCCAGTGGGGGTGGACAAAGAGATCAGCACAGATTTGAAAATGGCTGCTTTCAAAAGGAGTAACTGATATAATATACAGTTGGCATACATGTCTTCATTACTCACTTCAGGGCAATCTTACTTTCTCCAACAAAGCATCCAATAGGAAAAAGAGCTAGGAGCCCCCTTCCTCTGGTATCAATACAATTTCAATATAAGCTAGCCAATCAGAAGGAGTTAGAAAACTATTATGACAAAATAAACATTCACAGCAACTTCAGTGTTCACCACAGAACAAAAATTTGAGAAAAGGGGCTAGAAAAGAAAGTTTGAATGGAGGGGGCCCAGGTCTTTGGAGCAGCCCTGAAATCAAAGAAATTCCAAGATCGCAAATAATGGAGATTCTAAAAGACTTTGGGTTCATCTTCAGTATACCCCAACATAACCAAAAGAAACTCCTGAGCCTGCAAGTATTTTGTAGGAAAGTAAATTTTTCACCCACATGACAGGAAAACCCATGTGAATGGTTACGAAGGCTTGAACAGACCTTTTCAATACCTGAGGGGAAATCCGGTCTCCACTGATGTTAATCAGTGGTGATCATTAACTTATTTGATCTTCAGAACAGCACTCTCCACGTGGACTGGTTAGGGTGACATCAACTCTAGGAGTTTTGAAATTGAAAATTTACTTCAGATTGAAATTCTGAATTTTATCTTGACTTCTGTAGTGTCTAATTTGAGGTAGGAAAACACTTTAGAATTATGAAGAGAAAATTTGGAAGCGGTTTTGTAGAATTTTTGGTTGTTCCGTCTTCCCCTTAATAAGCTACTGCACATTGCAAAAAGGGCATGTTTTCACATGTGATAAGTACCCCAATGTAAAATTCTGGTGGAGGCAGGAAATAGGCAGGTTTTACCCCAATGTAGTATACCCTTGTGAATGACCACATGTTGTTGCCATGATAGCAGTACAATGGAAAAGACTAGGGCATATTGTAGAAGGGATTTTTAAATGGATGGGCTTTTGGGTGACAGGGCAGTCTATAGTGCCCTCAGTAAAACTAATTGAGTGAAATCCAGGCCTTTCTCAAGTCAGTGGGATTTTAAGGAGAAAAGGTATCACTTGGCAAGATATATATATAATTGCCAATTGCCTTTTCTAGAGGCTGATGTTCTTCCCCTTTTTTTTAAGGCAAATAGAATGTGTGAGCATTTAATTTTTTACATGGCCCCAGGAAAGGGACAGTATACCTTTCAACCACATATTTCCCAGTGTGTCAGGCACACTAGGTATTGAAAGATGTGCTGGTTTGTAAACTAACTCGTGTTAGAAATGGAAACTATTATTTAGATACCCAAGACTATGTTTGTTGTATATGATCATCATTTGCAAGTTTTTGAACTCCATTTTTTTGTCCTTAAGTACTGTACTTATTTTATATCCTTCAGTATACTGAGGGTGCATTAAGTTCTGATCCACATGATATAAAACGTTCTATTTTAATAACTGAATCTAAATCCTGCAGAACCTGAATGCTAAGAGAATAAGCCTAACTAATCTTTACAAAGTTCATTGTTATTACAAGTTGCCCTTTTCCTGGATGTTCTCTGTAGGTCCAAAGGCACAGAAATATTTAAAGGTCTCTTTTTTATTTTGACTAGATTAGAAAGCTGCAGTGATTCTTTAAAAGACATCCCTTCATAAATGTCATTTCTATTTTTTCACAGCAAATTGTCTGTTGCAGTCAGGGATTATGAAGTTAAGGCAGACTGGCCTGCTAACTAATTTAGATTCATTATATATCAAATAGAGCTAATAGTTCTGCCTATACATAACAGATTCCCAGTGTTTTCCATTGTAAAACCCTGTTTTCAATACCACATAATTTTGCCAAATTTTAATTGCTCAGGCTGAGATTTTTCCATGCTAGTCTCTGCCTCTGGCTAATTATTTTTCACTTAAATTAGTCCAGCTTTTTTATAAAAAGATTAGAGCAAAACATGTTACACAGTAATGATACACAATTATATAACATTTTCCATGGGACCCTTGTTTTATTCAGTACTCAGGGTGGACAGTGATCATGGAATGAATAGCCACCCCGTATTTCTTCTAATTCTTATCATTCAGTATGTGGCTTCATGCCTTGATTTATTGCATAATAATGCAGATGCACAAGACAGCCGAATCAAGATAGCTTGATTCTGTGTCTCTTGGGCAATATTCCTGCCCGCCATCAGTTCTGAAAGCCAGCACTAATTGACATTTTGGTTCCTGGTTCTCCAAATTTGCTGGAGTACTTTGTGTTATCTTCCTTGTAACAGCCTGCCGTCCCCTGCCCTAAGATTGTCTTAACTCTTTCCTATAGCTAGCAAGGCTTGCAACATTTTCCAGATGATAAAAGGGACTTGACAGAAATATCACTAGCTTGTAATTGATTTGGAAATATCTGTGTGGCTCCCTGTCTTGCCTGTTAAAGTATGGAGCCCTCTAGTGATATGAGTTTGATCTGAGTAGGTATTGTTCTGGGTCTAGCTTGGACTAATTCAGACTGCCATGGCAGGGCACCCGCAGTCTGTAATATCCTTGGGCTCTCATTCTTGCGTTGTAATGCATCTGGTTCCAGCTCTTGTGCTCATCATACGCCTGATTCCATTATGAGCTTATCATTTCCCTTACCCAAAGACTGTGATTTTGGAGCATATTGACTTATACATGATATAACCATCCAGGTGATCCCAGCCACACAAGCATTCTAAGGTATTTCCTCCCCTTTTTGATTCATGGAGGCCACAGTTATGGCACCCTTTCCATCTAGCCATCTCAATCCCTGACTTTCCACACTCTTTTATGAACCCCTAATGCCTCTCTCTCTTTCATCTCTGTATTATCTCAGGTTCATTGGTCTCTTTCAGCCTCAATTCCTGCTTCACACAGAACTTGGGAGAGAGATGCTGAAGGTGCAGTACCATGAGCCACCTGGCTTTCACTGCATGAAGAGCTTAGGTAGATGTGTGTCTGGGTAGAGATGTGCAGTTACACCAAAGCCTTTTCTATTTGTTATTTACCTCTTCTTACATTAAATGCTTGTTTCAAATTTTCCAAAATATTTTTCAACAAACTATTAATTGAATTCCTAAACTGTTTTTGATTGTCCCTAAACTGCAATTTTTGATGAAGTTACTAGCTGCCAAACCTGATTACAGTGACAGTGGAGGGCAGACGGGATCAATTTTGCCTTGTTTGTTGGGCAAGAGGGAGGGTCTCTTGGTCTTTGGCTGAGGCAGTGGTTTGATAGTGCCACCAGACTCTACCCCCTACATTGTCCTGTCTCCAAAGGCTGCTGCTGCTCACTCACATTGTCTCCCTCTTGAGTACTGATTTGTACAAGGGGCTATCATAGGACACTGGTGAATTTCTGATAGGCCAGCCCAGGAGGCCACCATGCCTAGAAGATGTGATGCAAATATTGGGGAATGTATCTCCCCACTGCAGGCATTACATTCTGTCTCTGCAAAGTGGATCCTAGCAACATTCTATAACATGTCTACAGTGTAGACATGCCCTTTGTATTCTTGGTGGAAGATAGTTTTGACACATTAGTACCACTAGAGGCCTGTGATATGACTTTTCTGTAAAATATACACCTATGCAATGATCCATTCCCAACCTCCAAGTGACTGGTACACGGTGTTCTTTTCCATTAGCTCATCACAACCCTTTTTGCATTTTTGTGGAGTTTTCTATTAATGCGTGAAGTCTTGTCTCTGTTCAGCTGTTTCTGTTTGAGCTAATTCATTGTTACTAATGTTCTTTATTTACCTACAGATCTGAGGGAATTGGCTGCTTCTAAAATTCCTCTAGAATTGTCTACTTTAAAACTTTTAGCTATTTTTAATTGAGCGGGGGCAGCATGAAGCAGGAAGTATCTAAATCTGCAGATCTTCATGAGTTATTTTATAGGGTCATTTCAAACATGGAAGGGGTTAGGTACTACTGAATATAATGAAAGCTGAGTAGGGCACACAGAAGAAATATTCAGCAAACCTTGGCTCAAAATTTTTCCTTTTCTCTACTCAAATCAATTGATAGGTATGAAGACTTGCATTTTTCAAGAATGAGGGCCATTTATGTTGCTCCACTTCTACAAATTGAATAATAATGGTAGGTTTTTCTACCAGAAAAGTAAATAATTTGCACTACTTGAGGTATATCAGAACCCCAGCGTACTTGGATTTCTGGACAGTATGTTGAATCTCAGTTGCTTTGGTTTTGTTAAATTGTGCTTGCTTCTTGTTGCTTTTCCACTCGCCTAACTACAA
The DNA here is from genome assembly GCF_030867095.1 of Alligator mississippiensis. NCBI lineage: Eukaryota > Metazoa > Chordata > Crocodylia > Alligatoridae > Alligator > Alligator mississippiensis. The sequence continues at coordinate 322,475,757 of NC_081824.1, forward strand.
CTTTTGTCATGAAAAAAGGGGAATCCCACTGAACTGGAGAAAAAAATTGGAAGTGGGTCTGAACTTCATACTACAACTATGTATTTGGATCTTCTGGATTTATGAAACTATACTGCATATACATTTTTATAATTCTAGGGGGACTTCTAATTCTTGGTGTACTCTTGGCCATTAACTTTTTTTTTTTTTTTTTAATATTTCCAATTAGGACTAATTTATATTCCATTTAAAATGTGCTCCAAGCATGCAAGGTTTTAGGCACAGGAATCCTGTTAAAAATAATGAACATTTAGTTCTGACGACTTCTGAATACCTTACATTCTATGAAAGTTTTCCTGGCCACGTTTTTGTGGACTAAAGCTTCCTGCCACACGTAGATAAGAAATGCAATCAGAGATTTACTGAGATTAGCTTCTAAAAGATCATGTTTGACCTTCTTGTTAAATTATTTGTACATGTTTGCCAGTAATTACTTTTGGAAAGCCATTATTCCATGTATTTATAGTAAGGAGACATAGCACAGATTTCACACTATGGTATATATAAGCTAGCTAGCTATTTATGTATAACCATTGGCACAGACAGCATGTGGTTAGGTTTGCCAATTATTATATTTCCAACACTTGAGATAAATTATTTGTATTAGCAGACTAGGAAAAGAACTTAAGGATGTTTTAGTTTTCCCCTGCATCTAGGTAATCTCTCACCAGATCTGCTTAACTGTGAGAGACCTGGGTTGTCAGTCATATCATTACTGCACTGTGAAATTGTAGGGCTAGTCTGTTATAAACCTGCTGTTTCCACATATTTGTAAATTACGCTGACATGTTTTGAAATGAAAGCAAAATATCTGGGCTCAAAAACAGAAATAGAAGGAGTAAAATAGTAATACATTTCATTGTAAAAATAAACTATATGTGTGCTGTAGAATAGGGGGGGCACAGCAAGTCAGAAGTATTTGCATGGCCCATCAGGTATGGAATATCTAATCAAGCCTTCTTTCCTTTCTGATCATTGGGCTGGCAAATATTGATGATGTAGGAACCACTCAGCAATCTTGAAGTTCTTAAGTGCTCCACAAGCACTGTCTGGTGATAGAACGACTTAAGGAAGTTGATCCTGTGACTAACTTTGCTATAATATGACAGTCACGAACTGCAGGAGTTGACTTTTGAATGCTTTCTAATACTTTTCAGGAAAGTAGCTGCTGTTCTCAAATAAATAAGAACAATTGCTAGTGTAATTATTATTTCTATACATTATAAGTAGATAATAATTACAAAGGTTGTCATCCTGATTCCTTAAGGACAAACTGAAAAGCAAGAAATAACATGTTCAGTGGCCTGTGACACTCCTGTCTCATGTATACAAATGGTCTCCACAGCTGTTTATAAAATGTGATCACCAGGGATCCTGGTTTTCTCTGATAAAAAAAAAAATCCCCGATTTTCGGAGTAAAAAAAGTAACCCAAAATCCACATTTTTCCATGATTAAAATAAAACACCACTCTCTCTCTCTCTTTATATATATATATTAGTGGCATTGCATTTTAATCACAGAAAAATGTGGATTTTGGGTTACTTTTTTAATCCAAAAATTGAGGTTTGTTTGTTTTTTTTAATCAGAGAAAACCAGGAACCTGCACTCAGAAGGGAGCAGGGTCAGTATCACACATGCCTACCACCTGAGTAGGTGAGTAGAGATAAGTGGAACAGCTGGGCAGCCAAGGAAGGCAGGTAATGATGAGTTCCAACACAAATTCCAAGGGAGGTGGTGCTCTCCTCTACCTTGGGGGTCTTTAAGAGAAGGCTGGAAAGGCATCTGGCAGGGATCCTCTGACCCCAGCACTCTTTCCTGCCTAGGCAGGGGGTGGGATCTGATGATCTGTTGAGGTCCCTTCCGACCCTAGCATCTATGAAATTGAAGAAACCTATTTCCCATGCTGCAATGCAGGAAGGGAATGCATATGAGTATTGGGCTTCAGAGGGTATCTGCTTTCTGGTACTTCTCCTGGGTCCTGTGTTTCTACTTAATGCCCCTTACTCAGTCACTGTCTAAAGGCACAAGCTAAGAATTACCTGTTTAACCAGAGGGTGGAAGAATTGAAGCTTAGGTTGAAATACCTGTAATGTCAAGTTCCCAGGCCTCCAAAGACTGTTAGATTTCTCCAGGAAAATTAGGAAATTCAGAAGGTGACACATGATGTTTCTACTATTAAAAACCAAGCAAAAACTTTTCCTAGGCAATTTTTATGAATCACAAAAGGCACAAATAGATTTATTAATTATCCCATTTTGCAATTCATCTTTAAACTAATATTCCCAGGACTGAGGATCCTAGCAGAAACTGCTTGAAAAATGTGCTAAAATGAGTTGAAAGTTAAAGTTGTGTGTCTACATTTTTGCTTTGGAAAATTGCTTAAAAGCTATCTCACTTTCAGACACATCACTAAATAAAGCTTTCCATGTGACATGTCAAACAGCAGATGGATTTTAATTGAACAGACAGAACTCTTGAGAGTAGTAGTCTTTCGTAGTTTGTATTTAGTACTGATGTTCAGTGTACCTGAAATCCCACTGGGAAAAAGGTAACAGACTCCATAGTCTTCAACATGCTACGTCGTTTGCAATGTGCTAATTTTTGTGATCAGAAATTGTGTTCTTCAATGTAAAAAAAGATAAAATGCTAGCACCTCAAAGTCAAAAGAGACGAAATGTGGCAGAAATATAAATCCATCAAACTAATGAAGTCCAAGAGGGCTTGAGGTTGCTGAAATGTATGGAATTCCACAAGAATCACAGCTGGCAAGAAGGTGGATAATGGGTGCCTTAGGACATCAGAGCCAGTGCTATGAACCTCCAGCTGTCTTGTGCTTCCTATTGCATTCAAGGAAGGTTGACAATGTAGCCTGAACCTCCCAAGGGATATGAAATTTCTATTGTACAAGTCATTTTCGAGTAGAATAGATAAATGGATCAGAGTACACTATAAGGGGAAATCCTGCATTGGAGGAAAAGTGAATAAGTCCAGGTTGGTCTTTTTTACCTTTAATTTGTATCATCCTAACTCACAAAATCTTTGTCCTATCCTTATGGCATTAAAATGCCCATTGATTTCAACTGAAGTTGTGTCCTGGGATCAGATCATGCCACCTAGCTACAGTAAGAGGAGTCCCATTAAAATGAACAGAACTACTTTCAGAGTAAAGAAGGTTTATCTGAGCCTAACAGCCTACTGGGCTAGTGTGATTAAAGCACACCAATTTTCTAACTATTGGTATGTAAAGGAGTGAAGTGGCCACCTTTGACTCCGCAGCCCAACTAACCAGATATTCATTTGCTGCTGGGCTAACTGTGGGTGTGACCTTGAACATAGGGTTTGAACTCATACTTCTGGAGCCATGTGAGATACTATAACCACTCTGTCACCATGCCCTTGTTTTCAGGATAGGATACAACTTAATGCAAATATGGGAAGCAAACCTGGTTCCTAAGTATGGAATAAGTAAAGATTTTTAGGAGTTGATATATTCTTTCTGCTCCTCTTGTGACAGCACAGTTCCATGTTACCCTCTAAATTGATTCCGTCTAAGAGAAGAAATCTAGTCCACTCTTTTTCTTACAGATATGTGCCAGTCTTTGAAATGGAGACAGAATCTGCATAAATTTAAGGAACTATTGTTTTCACTGTTTGGTTTTTAACATATTACAATTGCTCATTCTTGTCAAAATTATCTCAGTGTATACTGGTTTTATTTATTTGTTTATTTAATGAAGAGTATCAGTGCTCAACAGTATGAGCCAAAGCTTATGGAAAACAGTGGGAATATTTCCACTAACTTTAACTACTCATTGACCTAGCTTCATTTTGTGCGGGCCGCGCCCCGATCCCACCTTTGTTGCCATGTGCGGCGGCGATTCCGATCTCATTCCCGTCGCCATGTGCGAGCCGGGGGCGAGTCGGGCCTGTCTTCGTTGCACACGGGCTGTGGCCGGCAGCCCGGGCACACGGGGCTGGAGAGAACCGCGGGATGGTTTAGCGCACGTGAGTTAGAATTAGTTAAGCAGGCATAATGGTTGATTGAAAAGATTGTTTACTTACACCGAAAGATGGTATTGGTGTAGGCTGGACAGGTTTCCAGGCACAGCTCCCGCTTAGATCCTCGCTAGAGGAACACGACAAATCGACTGTTCCCACGGAGTTGTTCAGGCTCCGCGGGTCCGGTTCGGTTAGACTCGAAAAGTTTCCCCGGAGTTACTTATGCTCCGCGGGTCCGAAGTTACAGGAAAGGGATACGTCTAGGATTGCGCTCGGCGACGGGGAGAGGAGAGAAGCGGAAGCTCCGTAGGCTCGGTTCCATTGCCTCTATTGCCTACTTAGGGGAGGCGCGTTGGGTCTGCAAGGGTCCACAGCGCTTGGAGATCTTCACACAGAATCTCCCTTGTCCTCCCTCCTCTGACTTGGGTGGAAACTACCCAAGCCTTTTGTACGGCTAGCAAGCCAATCGCTAGCCGCCACGTGTGCCTACATTAGGAATGGGCCAATAATACGACGCGAATCCTAATACAAATGGCGGGAACTTCTTTACAGCGTGTATCACTATGATGCAAAAGAGATGCACACTGCAAAGAAGCTATAAACTGGCGGGAAATCCCCCGTTGAACCAGAGTTCTCTCTTGCAGCAGAGAACTCTACCGTGCAAAGAAAGCGACAAATTGGCGGGAAATAATTTAGCGGTGCCGAAGCACACACACAAACAAAAAAATCACACCTTTGGGTTGTGACATCCCCCCTTGCTGAGAGCATAGCTAAATTATGCCATACTCTTTTGAGCAATCTAGAAGTTTGTCGTGATCATCAAATGAGTCAACAAGCCAACAAACAAATATATAAACATAAAATTCGCTGTCCTGGGATCAAGTTACATAACAATCAAGAAATAATAATTAACACAAACACATAATCTGATTTATAACAAAATTGCACAATCAGGGCTTCAGTGGGCGTCGTGGCGAGGTCACACGTCTCCTCACTCTCCTCAGTGATGTCATCTCTCTTAAAGCTCCTCCTTGCCAAACGCTGAATCCCGGATCTGTAAACAAAAAACTCTCAAAACAGATTAATGACCCAATTTAACAAACTTAAACAATTTTTTAAACGATTCCTATGGCTTAATTAGACGAAATCGTCGAAGATTCATCATCTGGTTCTTCCAAATACCGGAAACCTAATTCATAAGCTAGCTGCCATTGGCCTGCGTCCCCTAAAATCCGAAGCGTTCCGGACTTAACAAGCGGCAGCTGTAGGAGAAATCCAAACATGTATCGCTCCTCTAGGGTTCTCGGTGGCAGTGGTGGAAGATCGGATCCACGTTGTCTGGTGCCTTGAGGTCTGGTCGGGTGTTGACAGTCCCAATCAAAAGACAATCCTGGCTCCATCAGGACACGCAGTCTTGGCAATTGACAAAGAAGATTACTCTTTAATCACGTTTAAATTCCGTAGCCATAAGATCTAGCCATGAAATTATAGCTTCTTCAGATTCCATCTCAGATTCTTTATACCATTGTTGTAAATCTGTCCAAGCACGAATACGACTGATGGCAGTATCTTGTGTATCAGTTGCTTGGTTGACTGTGGCTGTAGGGCAAGTTGCTTTCTTGGGAGTCGATGTTGTTAAAGGCTGAACTGCTGCCGCGGGGGTTACTGCTGCTGTTGTTGCTTCAGGCAGGAGGGGCGGATGCACTCCTCCACTTGACTCTCTCCTTCATCGGCAGGAAGGCGTGGTCGGCCGAAACGCCGCTGCGTTGCTAGGCGGGGTTGCCGGCAACGACGCTGAGTCAATGGGCGGAGTTGCTGACCGAACTCTCGCGGGTTCGTTAGAAGCTCCACACTTCTTTTCCGGTTCTTCCACGCGGTCTCCCTCTTGCTCGGCGCCATCTTGGACCGGCGTTTCAGGCTCCTTTTTCTCAGCTGCTTCTTTGACCGACCGGATCACCATCTGCAGCTGGGTTTTCAAACTTAAATTTCTCTGCATTAGATTCATTACAGTACGAATAGTTGCACTACCTTCTCCCCCTTTGTCGTACCGCAAGGCCACTCTTTCATCCGCGGGGCATTCCTCTGTTTCCAGATCTTCGTGGAGCTCGGATGGAAGCTAGCGACCCCATAATCTAGACATTACCATAGCCGGGGGGAACCGGCCAATAGGCTCCGGTTCTTCACTCTCCCGAGCATATCGTAGGCATCGGGCACGCTCCTGGGTGAAAGTCGGGTTCGTTTCACCCGCCGAGTTGGGTTCAGCGAGGGACACAGTATCGAGGGGCCTAAACAGGACCCGCTCATCTCTCATTATACACCCGAACGCCGCAGGGAGCAAGTACACTTCCCTTTCTCTTGGGGCTCCGACTTCGGAGATTCCCTCTTCTCCCTTTAGCGACAGCCGGCCGCTTACAAATCTTTCACCCGTTCCACCCGCCTGGTGGTAAGCGATATGTATCTCTAATTCTTCAAAGCTTTTCACTTGGCGTTGGTTATCGTGCCAAGGGCAGTTCCTAACCAATTCTAACTCTAGCGTATTCTCTCTTAATCCCGTCTGGGTTGCTACATGCGCATTCTCTCCCGATCCCATCCTCGTCACCATGTGCGGGCCACGCCCCGATCCCACCTTTGTCGCCATGTGCGGCAGCGATTCCGATCTCATTCCCATCGCCATGTGCGAGCCAGGGGCGAGCCAGGCCCGTCTTCGTTGCACACGGGCTGTGGCCGGCAGCCCGGGCACACAGGGCTGGAGAGAACCGCGGGGCGGTTTAGCGCACGTGAGTTAGAATTAGTTATGGAGGCGTAATGGTTGATTGAAAAGATTGTTTACTTACACCCAAAGATGGTATTGGTGTAGGCTGGACAGGTTTCCAGGCACAGCTCCCGCTTGGATCCTCACTAGAGGAACACGACAAATCGATTGCTCCCACGGAGTTGTTCAGGCTCTGCGGGTCCGGTTCGGTTAGACTCGAAAAGTTTCCCCGGAGTTACTTATGCTCCGCGGGTCCGAAGTTACAGGAAAGGGATACGTCTAGGATTGCGCTCAGCGACGGGGAGAAGCGAGAAGTGGAAGCTCCGTAGGCTCGGTTCCATTGCCTCTATTGCCTACTTAGGGGAGGCGCGTTGGGTCCGCGAGGGTCCACAGCGCTTGGAGATCTTCACACAGAATCTCTCTCGTCCTCCCTCCTCCGACTTGGGCGGAAACTACCCAAGCCTTTTGTACAGTTAGCAAGCCAATCGCTAGCCGCCACATGTGCCTGCATTAGGAATGGGCCAATAATATGGCGCGAATCCTAATACAAATGGCGGGAACTTCTTTACAGCGTGTATCACTATGATGCAAAAGAGATGCACACTGCAAAGAAGCTATAATCTGGCGGGAAATCCCCCGTTGAACCAGAGTTCTCTCTTGCAGCAGAGAACTCTACCGTGCAAAGAAAGCGACAACTTGGCGGGAAATAATTTAGCGGTGCCAAAGCGCACACACACACACACACACAAAAAAAAAAAAAAAAAAAAAAAAAAAAAAATCACACCTTTGGGTTGTGACACATTTTTATGTCCATTTTTAGCTACAGGAGAGATGGTTAAAACTGTTCTAAAATGACAATCAGTATTTCAATCCTCTGCAACTAAAATATATGAAGAGGAAACCTCTAGTGATGATGACATTTATACTGCATAGTGCTTTACTGTTACATCTATCAATATACATTAGCAAAACCTCCCAAACTCCTGGGAGGTAGGTACATTACTTTTGTAGGTAATGAAACTGAAATAAAGAAGAGAAGGCCAAAGTTTTCTAACTTGACTATTAGGCACCCAAACTGGAGTCTGGTTCACAGTCTATAGAAGTCATTTAACATATGTCTATTGATTTTAATGGGCTTTTGACTGGGCCCAAAATTGTTTCAAATTGGTTACAAAAAATTGAAGCATGAAAAGTTAATGGACATGTTTTTAAAATATTGGTTAGGCTTATTTTGGAAGAACTGGAGTTCAAATTAGGAGTCCCTGGCTTTCACTCCCTAATTTGATTTGTTTGGTATGAAAAAGGAGTATTCTGATTGTTACTGCCATGTATTTTCCACAGATAAGAAATATTGCAACAACCCCAAAACTAGTGTTAGAAGTGGATGAATTATTTTCGTGCATAATATTAATTGTAAATGTTGGTATTTGGCATCAAATGCCCATTTATATGCTTTTTCTATTATCCAGGTGTTTATGATATTTTTTTACAAAGTTGTACAATAGTGTAACAAACTATTATTATTGAAGATTTATCTGCGTGGAGGAATAATGTGTGATTATTCTTCCATGAATAATACCATGGACCATGACTATCAAAATCTGTTCTGCTGCACCATTTGATCCCATTTCCACCAGCAGATGGTATTCAATTACTACAGCTTATTAGTGTTTCTTAGGTAAAAGATGTCCAATGACAGGTCTGTCAGTGACTTTTCTTCAAAATAAACTACAGGCCACCTCTGGGAACAGGGTAAGCTCATTAGTTTACTACTGTGTATGTATGTGCACATCAATGCCACTTCCCCTGCAAGATCAAAGCAGTTCAGTCCCATGTCAGTTTAGAGGGTCAGACCTCAAATGTTAAACAATAAGATCTACTCCTACACAGTACGTTCAAAGAATGATACAGCTGGGAAGATTAAATTAAAGCCAATGGAAGCCACAAAATTAAAACTTTACACTACACTGAAAATATAGGAACTTGTGTTATTTTGGCAAAGTTCACCATTTTGAACGCTACAAGAGAATACCGTCAATGCAAAGCTTATTTGTCCAGATCTGAAAAAATGTTGTAGCAAAGAAATCCTTTTGCATTATGATATATACTGGAACTCAGCAAAGGTCTTTTCTTATGGTATCAATCTCCTGCTAAAAGACTTTATAAAATCTATATAGTACATTTAATACTGGAAGTGTACATGGGGCATACAAAGTACTATCATCCCAATAAAAAACAAATATTTTATATAGGGCACAATGATATGTAATCTGCTGGATTGCCTAAAATCATAGGCTAGTCATTTTCAGCTCACTCCAGTTCCATTTTCTAACTAGGTTTAGAAAATGTGAGTTCACAGTTATTTATAACTTGGGTGTCACTTTTTTTTTTAATCTCTGCAGAAAAATCTCTAAAAGGGTGCAGATAGAACAAAAAGTTCCCAAGAAGCCAGTCAGTGGGGAGGTAAAGTTATATGATAAAATTAATACAGAACCTATCTTGGAAACTTGTCTAATAAGCACAGATATCTGAACCCTTGTATGCCCCGGGTGTGGTCTTTAGGATCAGTGCCCACCTATAGGGTGTGTGTATTTAAGCCATATGGGTTAAGGGGACAGAAACCTTGTGCTGGAGTTTTTTGGCAGTAATATTAGCTTATGAATGAGCTTATAGAGGTGCCTTTCCTTTGAACTGTCTCACCACTTCTTTGTTAAACTGAGATCATTGCTGCCATTGGAAGCCAAGAAACAAGGCAGTGTTGCATAAGGGTAGCAACTGCTTCCTTTTGAAAAAAGGTGATGATTGTTTCCCCCTGGAAGTCTGGAAAAAAAAAAAAAAGTCCTTTTGGTCTGTGTCCTGGTTCAAAAGCCTTACCTACTCATTCCACTTCACTGGCTGGCAACACTGTCCTGTTACCTTCTTTCTGGCTTATTTCTGGAGGGATTTGTGTGCAATTTATGAATGGCTCTTTGACCAGCTTTCTGCCGATAAACCTCTTTATGCCGATTGGAAAGGCCATTTTGTAACAACGATGGATTAAGTATTTCCTAGACTTTGATTTAGCAAGTATTGGAAATACTTAGGTGCTTGCAAAGTGTGCCATACTGAGCCTGCGGAGGTTGTATTATGCCTAACACCAGGTGCATCTACATGACACGTTTACTACGCAGTTGACTAATTAGTTGCACAGTAAACATCTCAGCATCTACACGTGTCCTTATTAGGCAGGAGTAAACTGATTTACTCCACAGCAGGATAGTACATGTAAATACAAGTATTACCTAGAAGTATTAGTACAGGCATCCCGCATCTTACGCGCATTTAACTTGCACAAATTCAACTATATGCGGGTGGGGATGGGGGGCGGGGCTTGAGTCTGCATGTGGCACTGCCACTTACCTGGAGGCCCAGCCACCATCATGCTGCCAGCGGTGACTGCCTCTGCCTCCAAAACCTCCCACCACTGCCATGGAGCCATGCCCGGGGCTGTGTGGCCGGCCGCCGGGCATGGTGGTGACCGGGCAACACACAACCATCCCCACCACCACCCCATGCTACACTGCAGCCGCTGGCCACACAGCTCTAAGAGCGGCAGGAGGTTTTGGAGGCAGAGGCAGTCACCGCTGGCACGGTAATATGCAATTTCACTATACGCGATTTTCACCTTTATGTGCTGTCTTTAGAACGTAACCCCCACGTAAGATGTGGGATGCCTGCAGAGTAAAAACTCCACAGCAGAGCCCATGTAGATGCTGGAGGAGTTGGCTAGGAAACAAGGGTGCTTCAGTGCAGGGGCTGCCTGCAGGCTAGCCCTGCACTGAAGCTCCTTCATACCCTAGGCAGCCCCTCTGCAGCACGATGAGCCAAGGGGAGCAGGCCTGGGCTGGCAGACTGTCCCCTAGAGCCCCCTGCCAGATGGGGCTGCTCTACCCTGGCTCCACATGCTGTTCATGAATAAACTGCAGAGCTTATTGCTCCAGAGTTAATTGCTCCTGGGCACACGTTCAAGTGGCACACCTGGGAGCAATAAGTTCTGCAGTTTATTCATGCTCTGTAATTGCATGCATAGATGCACCCACAGTGGAGAAATAAATGCCTGTGGCAACACAGCTGCATTTAATAAAACTATCTTTCTTGATAAGCATCTTCATCTGTATTTTTTCCCTTTCCCAAGGAGGACATCAATAAGACTCTAGGAAAGAAAGATTATGTTTTAAAACAATGATAAAATATTTTAGATTTTTGTTGTCAGTCCAAACCAGACATTACAGGGTCTGATGGTCAAAAAGCATTTGACAAGTCTCCTTGCTTCTGTCTAAAATGTGACCTTAAAATGACTTGCTGGTTTAGAAGTTGACTGAGAAAAATGTAATTCAAGAAAATGTGCTGTAGTCAGAAATAGCAATTTTTAAAATGGAAAAAAAGCTATGAAACTTAGTAGGGGGTACCTATGAGATTGCCTGACTGGTGTTCCACATTTTCTTTTTCACGTAAATATGTCGCACTGCAAGGAGATATAGGAATGGTTGTAGTGATAGAATGAAAAAAACCTTATGAAGACTTTATGTGCAATGATAGTAATTTGTGTTTCAAGAGCAAGATGCTAAGTATTTTAGTACAGTGAGATATACAACACATATCAGTATCTGATGAAGAAAATTAGAGTTTAAGATTTAGGCTAGGCAGTAGACTAGTAAAGGTACAATTAGAATAAAAAGCATAAATGGACTTACAGGAGCATGAATATCCAATAGGATATTGTAGCAGAAGAATTGGTACACCTGCTATTTTAAGAGAAGGCAGGCTAAGTGAGAAGCAGCCTACAAGTGTGACAAGGGTCACACCTGAGAAGTGAGTCAGAGTCTGAGAGTAAAGAGGTCTCGGAACATGGAATAGAGGCCCAGAAGGAGACAGCTTGAGCCTAGGAGGGGATGAGTAGGCAGGACCAGGGGACCATAGCCTGGCAGGGGTGGAGTTGGAACTGTTGACACAGGTGGGCCAGAGTCCCAGGTGGGGCAAGAATGCAAGTCTGAGCTGGGGAGTCCAGTTGCTGGGATTCCGGCTGGAGCCCAGGATGGGTGCATGTAAGCAGGGTTAGAGAGCCTGGGGGTCTGTAGGCCAGGAAGGGCCAGTGTAAACATGGCCAGGGAGCCTGAAGGTCTCACTGGCCCAGGAGTGGGGCCAGGGCCCAGAGATAGAGGCCAAAGGCTGAGGAAGACCATAGTCAGAGAGAGACTGGCAGGGCCAGGGGAGCCCATGAGTCTCAACTGGCCTAGGAGCAGGGCCAGGGCCCAGAGAGAGGGACCAAGGACCAGGAGTCACAGTCAGAAATCATGGGGCCCAAGGAGTATGCAGCCCAGCAAGGGTAATAACCAGGGTCAGGAGCATGTGTCAGCAGGGCTAGATGGCCAATTGTCCAAGAGGGATGGTAGGAACAGCAGAGAGAAAAAGAGAGGGCTGAGTAACATTTGTGAATTATGGATGTGTATATTGGGGAGGACAGAGCCTATGTGATTAGCCTTTAAGGCAATGAGCAGCGACACCAGTGCTCATGAGGAGATCTGACTTGGGAAGCCCTGAGGCAGCCTCCTTTTTCTGAGAGTATCATTTCGTCAAGGCATGGCAAGAAAGGGGAAAGTGCTCAAAGAGAGCCAAGGGCTGAGTGGGTTCCAGGAGCATCACAGCCACACCTGGAGTTCAACCCTGTTACAGGTATCCATGAATATGAATGGTATGTTTTAGCTACTTTTTCTACTGGGGAAGCTCCTTGCTCATTCTTGGTATTAGGTTACCTACCAATCTCATGGGTCCTAGAAACTGTCTTAGGCCCAATTGCTCTCTTTCTACTTTCTCTGCTTTAAAGCAGCTGCACTAACTTGATGCAGGGACTAAACATGTAGGTCAGAATCCTATTTGACTTTATGAGACCAAATGACAGCCATCCAGCCATGTAACTGCTATTTTTTATACTTAAGCACAGTTGCTGATCCTACTGCACTTACAATGCATCCATAAACCTACTGAGTATGTGCAGTAGACTGTGCTCTGGCTAGGCACTCATGCAGCTCCATACTAGCATGCCTGAGCACAAATGCCAAAACTATAACTGGGCAAGAACTTGGAGGAGGAGAAGGAAGAGGGCCCACCTCTGTTTTAGTCCACTAGCCAAGCAGTTAGGAATTTTGCCCAGGAATCTGGAAAACCAGGTTTTAGCCCACCTTACTTACTTTGTGTCAACTCAGAAGGAGGGAGCAATAGAGGAGACATCTTTCCCTCTTTGGGCTACAGACCAACTAACAGCAGAGAGTGGGCAATCTTATACCTCTGGCTTAAATGACTTTCTTTTTTTTTTAGTTGAGTTTTGGAGTGGCATTTCCCACAAACTCATAAAAATAGGATTGAGTTAATTGTATTGGATGTCTATATTTACAAAGAAATGAAAAAACAAACCCCAACCAAAGCGATTGGACCATGCCCCAAAAATTGTGTTCTCAAAACAGTGTCCCACATGTTATCATAAGCACCATTTGAAACTATATTTTTGAAATGAATATCAGTAAACAGCAGGAGAAACTTCCATGTGTTATGACTTGCATAATCTGAGTGAGCGTTATGAGTGTGCGCTGACACAACCACTAATTGCAGAGTGCTTTTAGGGAGGCCTGTGGCAATCAGAAACCCGTATTTGTATATAACTGTAAGATAAGCGGTACAGAAATTATTCAATAAATACAAATATAGGGTCTGGGCTCTCCTTTTATGGGTGCAGATTTATGAAACTATGGTCCAGAAATAGTAAAATTAATCTTGAGCAGGAGGACATCAGCATAGCTCTAAGGATCTAGCCAAATCTGCAAAGCCCCTAGGGAGCTGTCTATGATGCCTTCCTGGGGTAGGTTTATGCAGTACAATATTATGCATATTCAATGCTTCTTGGTTTTTATCTCTCTGCCATAAAACTGATAAATGGCATCAAATGGGAGAGATATAAACCAAGAAGTATTGATCTCTGAAACACACTCACACACACATATATATATATATATACACACACACACACGGCTCTCAGAGCCGTATTGCTGATGTCACAATAAAAGTAAACTATGGTTAGCTTTTTATAAGCCTGTTGGTTGGTTGAACCTTAATTTTGATTATATGTCAATGTGTTTATTTTATTCTTATCATTTTTTTCAAGACAAATGAAAGCCATACAAAATTTAAAGCATTTAAAATTCAGTTCCATTATAAGTAGGAACCAGGGGACACAGCAAGAGGGAACAGTGGGTTGATAGTGCAGTCACACCCCCATTTGATTCATGCTCCACTCTATGTTTAAAGTGAACTGCCCACAGGAACAGCTGCATTTCTGTTCAGGTGGACCACAAGGGTTAGTTGACTTCCTGGCTCATTATTATTTGCTCAATTTCTGGTCTTCACTCTTACATGTTAACAATCCTTGATCTTCCACTAGTCACGCTATCCTTTCTCCTACAGTCTTGGTAATGTTTCTCTACTCGTCCACCAGTGTGTCTAGGAAAGATGTGCCCCTACCTAGGAACCTATACTGAATGGGTTTCTTAGGGTATTCAAACCTACAGCAAATCAGAGACAGGGAGGGGAATGGCAGGGCTGAAGGCCCAACTGCACAATGGCTCTAGCAGAGTAGTCAGAGGCAGCAGTGAGTTGCAAAAGTGAAGCAAAGAGATAAGTTGCTGCGGTGACCTTTTCCTGGGTTTTTCACTGCAGCAGATGACAGAGGCTATGCAAGGCTGAAGCAGAGACCCAACCAGGGTGGCATAAAGCTGGGTTTGGTTGGACCCAGAGAGGGTGGTTTCCCTCTCCCTTGACCCCAACTATATATTGAGAATGGAGAGCAGTATGGACATGTTGTGGGGAGGGAGGAGCAATTACAGCCCTGCCCGCCTCCTGCCCCATGGTCAGGAGCCAGAAGGAGGAGCCAGAGAACTGTTTGGGAGAGGTTCTGAGGGTAAGGGACTCATGGGCCCATGAGGGGCTATATGGGGGGTCATGAACTCCATGGGGCTTTTGTGGGGAGGGGAACCTGGAGGATAGTGGGGTGTGGGTGAGAGGAGGCTGGGGTGTTATGGCAATGGGGTGTGAGTGGATGATAGGGTTTGGGGCTTAGGGGTTTTTGTGGGGTCTGTGGGGCTGAAATGGGTTCGAGGAGGGCTTGGGAGCAAGAGGGATTGTGAATGAGGAAGGCCTAGGGGGTGTGAGGAACTACAGTGAGGTTTGAGTGCGCAGAGGGGTGGGGGAGGGCTCAGTGGGTTTTGAGAAGGATGATGACTAGTCGAGGTTGGGGTGTAATGGGGATGAGTCTGTGCAGGGTGCAGTGGATCTATGGTGGGCAAGGTACGTCTCAGGCCACAATGGTATGCAGCAGAGCATGGGAGAATATTTGGGATGGCTGGGGACAAAGTAGATCCAATAGACATTTAAGGTGGTAGGGGCAATATATAAAGATGCATGGTAAGGTATCTGGGGACCCACACATTGGGTGTAGGCAGTAGTTCTCTCCATTGCCAGGCTGAGTTGGGGAGGGGGTAAGAGCTGTTTTTGTGTGGCACTAGGTGCCTGCCACACCATGGAGCTGGCAGTCATTTCCCACCTGCACCCCTGACTCATAACTGTCATATTTCTTTTTGCTTGGATGTTAAACCAAATAATATAGCCCTAGGCCCCAAACATATTAATAAAGATTCTAGTTTCTTTTTAAATTATGTTGTGTTATGTGATGATGCACCCATGACCTGCACCCCCCTTTTCAAAGTCCTAGATCCACTCATGGAAACAGTAATCAGGCTAGCAAAAAATGAAGACCCCTCCCCCCCACCCAACTCCAAACTTTTACCCAAAACAAGCCCAAATCAAAACTTGTCTTAAAGAGACAAGTTTGGTTGTCCTTTTCTCTGTATTAATGTTTATTTCCTGTGCAACTAGGTTACAACTAGGCTTAGAAGCAACTAAGCATCTGTTTGTGCAATGTTTGGTTCAGATTCACCAGCATCCTCCAGTACCTTTGTGGCATTCTGATAACTGTTAGTAGCTAGTCTAGGAGATAAAGCAATATTTTCTAAATATTTTGCCACTTTGCCAATGATTATTCCCCATGTTTATGTCATAAATACTATGATTATAAAAGCCATCTAGCAAGCCAACATTTCTGTTCCTCTTTTCTCTGTTCACTTTCCTCTCCCTGCATCTGCTCTTTATTTCATATGGAATATTTTTTATTTAAATGCAAAAGGCATAAGTTTCTACAGATGTCTTCTGACATCTCTGTAGGGTGATATAAGGGACACAGCAAAGTCAAGAATTTGGCTGCTACCCATGTGCATGTACAGTTGTAAAACTCTCTTTGGTTTTATTATGAACTTTGTAAACAATGTGCTAGCAGAAGAAATTTTTGTCTTATGTTATTTGAAAGCACTGATAGACCTTCAGAGTGCACAGAGAGAACAACCGTAATTCTCTAATATTATAATTAGCCTTATACCATTAACATCAGAAGACTAGCACTGATTTATAACAGGTAAGGATCTGGCCCAGATGCAGGGGCAGAACAGTTAAAGCATCTCACTATGGCTCTGGAGATGTGAGTTCAACCCATGCACTGGACTCATGCTAAAGGTTACCCCTTGTTGACTAGCTGTAAATATACCTTTTGCACATTCAGGCTAAGAAGTCAAAGGTGACTGGATGTGATTCTGGACATCTCTCTCCCTGGTGTGCTGCTGGCTACAGGAAACTGGTCTTCCCTAAACGTACTAGTCAATGGTATTGGGCTCTGGAGAGAGAACCTCTCTCTTGACTTGAAGCCTCAGGTAATTAAGGCTAGGTACAGATAGTCAAAAAACCCCAAGGTTGAATTGATTGTTGCTCATCAGTGATCACTTCCTCCTCCTGCTTCCAGGTGCCTCTTGGATTTGTAGTCCACAATTGCAGCCAGCAGCAAGTTTGAGCTGGGGAAGGGGTGTTTAACACCCCCTCCCTGGCCCCAGACCCCACCTAGAGTTTGCCAGGGTAGGGGGAGAGGGAGAAGGGGCAGTCCCTCCCAGTAGACTGGACTGCATCTCCAGCTAGGCTTCCCTTCCCTGGCTTGTCAGCCAGCCCTCACTGCTCTAGCTAGAGAGCAGAGGGGTAGGGCCAGTCCTGCACTCTAGAGCAGACAGCACAGCCCAGCCCAGGGCTGGAAAGCATGCTGGGATGCCGAGGGACTGTGATTTAACTTGAACCAGGAATAGGTCTGGGACCAAAGTTTTATAAACTGGTTTGATCCAAACCATTTAAGTCTGATACTACATCCAACCAGGTTTATCTTAAACTGGTTTGGGCCATTTTGAAACTGGTGCACTGAGCTTCTGTTCTTTTACAGGTTTAAACCAGTTTCTGATCATTTAAACTGGTTTATGTGCAACTTCTGTCCCTAGCCTAATAGGCCACTACTGCCAACATGCCAAACAGTTATACATGGACTTGACATCAGGTACCTTGGAAGTCTGTGGAACTAGTCACATGCATATATTTAATATGTTTATAAGTATTTGCTGGAGTCTAAAGTTGTAGTCAATGGAACTGTTGCAATTAGTTGAACTTTTTTTAGCTCTACAGCCCTCCTTTCCATAGTCCAGTGTTTTTCACTCATTTACACTTGATGAACAGGTAAAAATGTTTCCCTCAGTAACATTATGGGTAATGTGGACATACCAACAAGTTATACTAAAAATGTGAAAGGGACTTAATCCATATCAACTAATCCACAGAGCGCTTGTCTGGTTTATCCAATGGTAAGTAGAAGCTAAACTTTAGAGGCAGGGCCGTCCCCAAGCGGGGGCGACTCAGGGCAACCACCCCAGGCCCCGCACTTTGGAGGACCCCGCGGAGCTGGGCAGAGAGGCCGTGGCTGCTATGTCTGAAGTTTAGCCCACTTTCCTGCCCAGCAGGTTGGATGGCTTCTTTGCCTGTTCCAGCAGCCACCCACCCTGACATGTCCAGTGTGATGGGGCTTTCATTCCCCGGGCCCCGCAACCTGCTGTGATTATCTCTGTGTAGGGGTAAACTGCCTGGTTTAATCTCCATTTACCATGAAATAAAGTGGGCACACTAAGCAGTTATCACATACCAGATAGTAAATAGTAAATTCTCCCACTTGCTCTCTAACACAGTCCTTTGAGGGTGCAAACATTCCCAATGGTCACTGTAATAGGGTAGTTCTCAGGGCCAGGCACCAAGGCTGGCCAACCTCCCTGTCTGGGCAGTTTGCCCACCTACACTCACCTACCATGCCTTGATATACAATAAGTTGTTTATTTTTAAGCAGGAGGCAGCCCATTTTAAAGCCTAAAGCTGTGCAGGCCTCAGGCATCTGTCTACATACCTGGACCCTTTGGGGCATTATGCCCCCTTGGGCCTTAGATGCCTGTCAACCTACCTGGACCCTGGCTCAGGCCTCATGTGGTGGGGCTGGGCCTGTGTGCTTTTCTGTTGAGGTGTGCTCCGCTAGCCTTTCCCTTCCATGAGGTAACCCACAAGGCAGAGGGGGCTAAGGCTTTCTGGCGCCCCATACTTGCCCTTCACTGGGGAGGCACAGGTGTGGTATTTCCTGGAAGCTGCCCTGAAAGAAGCATCCCTACCACACCATCCAGTCCCAGCAGGGTGTAGTTTTAGGTCATGCCCCAGAACCAGGAACCTCCTGCCATCCCCGTAGTTCCTGCCCTGTCATCCAAGTGTTCCTGAGCAGCAACTCCAACCAGGCAAGGTTCTGCCTCTGGCAGCTTGTAGCAACTGATGTCCACTTTCTTACTCAAGCCTGCTCTTATTGCTAGCTGCTGACCCTTCCTCCCCAATGAGGCAGTCTCCTGCAAGCCATGTGACTCCCGATTGGGGAGTGCAGCCCCCTGCAGCCTGCCTCTGCTGCCTACTCAGGCCTTTCAAGTGGTAGGCACCACAGGACCTGCTATTAGCATCTACAGTGCCCTGCCACAGTCACAGTACACAAGCTTCCTAACCATGAATTCAAAGTTATGCTTTAATTGTAACCAGCATTTTAAAAAAAAGGTTTTATAAACATTTAATACGTTCCTGTCATGTGAAATATGACAAACCATGGAGGTAGGGGTGTGTATGAAGTGCTCATTTAAAAGAAACCTCACTTGATGTCCTCCACATGAGTAAAACAATTCATTAAATGTATCATTCTTTCTTCTTTCAACATTCAACATAGCCTACAGAATTATGCTCAGACCACATAGATGAGAACGTGCACCCCTTTTGTAACTCTCACATTCCCACTTCCTATTGTCATGAGCTGCAGTGTCAGTAATTGGTACTTAAGCATTATTTTCTGTTGTTTTAGATTAGTGTTTTAGGAGGTTACCTTGATTTTCATGTAAATTTAAGCCACAGAAATCAGTTAAGAATGCATTATATGGAAGATTAAGTAAAAGATGTGTGATGTTATGTGTTGGTAAATGTATTCATTGTAAGAACATTCGAACATGAGAAAAAAAATCTTTGATATTTAGGCAGTCTCCTGGTCAAGAAAGGGATGGACTCACTAATAAGTGGGTAAATAAAGGCTCAAGAGAGTGTTTCCACAATGCGGTACATGTATAGCTTCTGCTCATCTTGAATAAGCCTTTATAAAAAAAAAAACACAAAAACAGTAAAAGCAAAAATGAGGGGCACATATTTTTAGCTTCATTTTCAAGCTGTTGCCACAACAATTGTATTTCATGTGCCTTGAACCAGCAGAAGCTGTTTCTTGAAAACAGGCTACATTACTTTATAGATTTTAAGTAAATCAGCACCATGCTACTATGCTGGTAGGCATTATACGGTTACTAGAACAGAAGTACAGTTACCTTCATAGATTAAAATTAAAGGTTTTTTGCCATTTTAACAATATCTTCCAGCTAATTTTAATACATTGTTTTTGTACAAATTATGTCTCTCTCTAAATTGCCTTTGTAGTGTTTAGTTTTGAACTAAGTGCAACTAAATTCCATATCTACAGTGCTCTCTTATTCAGTTCATTGAGGACACTTTCTGAAAGCCAAGTGTATACATTATAATAGAACTGACTGAAAAAAATAAATGAATTTTTATGGAAATTTTTTATCAATCAGTTTTAATGGTCAAATATTGCCCCTTTTTTGGCTTAGTCATCCTTATATCTCAGAAGGTCCTTTTATGCTTCCCTTTTGACAAGTGATATGACATTGCAGTGCTGTGGTGTAATCTAGTTTGTATGTAAATCATGGGATTTGGGAGTCGAGGAACAAGCTCATGACAGCAGATGAGAGACTGAAGTATAATCTAACTTTTCTATACAGAAGTTGTCTCTTTTTCTGGTGCCTTAAAACATCATTCCTACACCCCACATGCATTGTGATATTGTCATTATTTGCAGTAAATTGTCCTAAAGTATTAGCATGAAAATTTTAATGCGTATACCTCTGCAAAGGTGTCCAAATGACCAGATTATTTTAGAGGAAGGATCTACGGAAGCAAACTTTGCAGAGAAAGTCACAAAAATCAAAAATCCCTTAATTCTGCAAGGTTATGTTAGATGCCAGCCATGTTCAGAGACACGAAAACACAGAACTATAAACGTGCCACCCAACCATAACAGAATCATTTTGTTATCGTTTTTCTAACCTGGAATTCAAATTCAGTTTATGGAGAATTAAGTTTCATTTTATGGTTCTTTAACAATCTCGCATTAGGAGGGACAATTACCTAGATAAAATGTCTAAAGAATTTCCTGCAGGGCTATATTCCTTGAGAGTGATCAGAGTGATTAGAAATTGCTCAGCTAAAACATACTTTATGAACCAATGACAGCTTTTAATGTGCCTATTTGCCCTAACACTGTAAGGGAAACTATGACAATTGAAAGAACCACATTAAGCAAAAAAATTAAGCTAAAAAATTAGTAAGATTATTAATGACTGGCTCATAAAGTTTATTATTTTTTTCTCCACTTTCAAATAGATATCTTGGAAAACACTGTTGATAGATCAGTGCTTAAAATGAGAAAGGAAAGATGGTCTGGTTGTTAAAGACATTGGATTGAGTCCAATTCCTGGATTCACCTAGTTAAGTCACTCTTCATTGGTCATGTCATTTAGGGCATAACTGTACCACACAGGAACAGCAATAAATAAGCTCACACAGAGGCTGAACCTGGCCACACATCAGTGAAGATACTCAGTCTCCACCATGCATAACAGAGGCCACTGGGAACAACCCTGGAAAGTCCTCTGCAGTGCACTTCTGAGATTGGAGCATGTATTCAGGAACAGGTAGGAACAGCATTCTAAGGATTGACCCAGCCAGAATACATCATTGCCATGTCTACACAAGATGCTGACTGTGTAGTAGCTCATTACTACTGTGCAGTAGCGTTGCACGAACAAAACGTTACTGCACAGTAATGATGCACTACTGTGCAGTTACCGTCACCTAAAAGTCATTTGGCGACACTACTGCTCAGTAACTCTAGTTACTGTGCAGTCATTTAGTACTTGTTTATACAACTACTAAATGACTATGCAGTCAGCATCTTGTATAGATCCAGTCACTGTGTAGATCTACTCCCTTAATATATTTTGGAAATATTGGTACTTCCTTTCTTCCACCCTTTGTTTTGTCTGTTTGGATTGTGTTTCCTTTTTGAGTGTGTGTTTATAAAGTGCACAGTACACTGGGACACAACTAGATTGGGGCTTCTAAGCACCAGAGTATAGCATACATAATATTAATGCTTTTAGAGGGAAGGGAAGAATGTAGACTCTTTGAACAACAACTGCTTTCTCTGGGATCCCACCCAATTAGAGAGGAAACCTATCTTGGGTTTTCATTTTCCTTTTCTTATTACACCTAACCACACCATTTTGAAGGAATTACTTTTTTGTTTCGTTGGTCAGGAACATATTAAAACTCCACAATTTGGGTGTTGACAGTTTGTTACAACATAAGACGACAAGGAGTTCGGACAACAAACATACCAGTTGAGACTCACAATCCATCAGGTCACTGCTTCACAGAGTAGCAAAACAGTGTAAGAGTCTTCCCAAAAATCAGATAGATGCTTTGCTGAAAGAGTATATCTTATAGAAAATATATAGAGGGGAAGGAGATGGTTCCAAGTATGATGAGCAGCTGAGATAACAAAGATGAGAGTTAGGAGAGAGATAAATAGGAAAGATGCTTGGGAGGCAAAGAAGAGCCAAAGAAAGTCAAAGGTTGTGAAAGTGAAAGGGCCAAAGAAAGAAAATGAGTGGAGTTGTAGCTAGGGACAGAGTCAGTAGATCAAGGGAGTGGATCAGTGCTTAACATGAGCTTCAGTGTCTATTTCAGTATTCGAGCTTGTAGTTTGTTGTAAAAAGAAAGGGAAACCAGCGACGTGGTTTAGTTAGAGATATAAGTGGTTTTGTTAGAAGAAGTGATCTGGTCACAGCCATGACAGTAGTACAGCAGCAGCATTTGGCAGCAGACTGGTAGTTTGCAGATGGCATGCAGGAAGTTTAGAGTTTTCATCTGCTGTAGAAGGCAGAGCTTGAAGGAGGGTATTAGCAGTGGGGAAGGAAAAGGAAGAGTGGATGTAAGAGATGAGACCCAACAATGACACACTGATCAACAAGTCAGATGCAAGAAACTCTTGATAGCAAGGCAGACACATGGTAACTACAGATCACCTTCCACAAAGTGAGCAGCAGAAGTCACATGCCAGTTTTGAAAATCAGCCTTGCCCAGCAGCCCACAACACAAGAGTAATGGAGCCAATCACAATAAGCTCTCAAAAAATTAGCTGTTGCCACAGTACAATAGACACAATACATGCTACCTAGATTTCAGAAAGCTCCACAAGCACGGAGACAAATCTAACTACACTAAATGTTTAAATAGCCTAAAGGGGCTAGAGTCTAATATTGAAATTGCTAGTTGTTGTATTCTTCAGGGATAAAACATTTTGCTGTTGCCTGGAAAATAGCCCTAACGTACGAAATGCTTGTACCTTTGAAATAAGAATTTCCGTTATATCCAAATAATGGTCTTTAAAAAGAAACAAACAGCAGTTTAAGTAAGAGACTATAAGTGTTTGTCTTTCAAAAAATGCAGTGAAGCCTGTGTTTAATACTCCTATATATTTTTTAATATTATACAACACTCAGAGAAGAAATGCCTATTTTTTGTTAGTTTCATGACAGATCAAAATGCAGATGAACCAGAAACAGCTATAACTACCAAAGTTATTTCAGAATCAAGGCTGAGCTTAAAAATGTCCTGGTTCATGAAGTTTATTAAGAGGCCACAATCAGCTTGCTAAGAAAATCTATTACCTGGCTGCAAAATGCTGTATAACCTTTAAAGTTCTTCTTTTGCAAAATCATTATCACTGTAGCTTTGAAGGGCAAGTTTCTCAGCCTGTATTCCCTTGATGTGTACTGTTGTGGGCTGAGGCAGGTCACAACAGCAATTATAGCAGTCAGACCAACCCAACTTGCAGCCAGCACCACCAGAAACATCAGGTCCCTGGTTTCACCTTTGAAAAAGTGGAAACAAACACCAGAGAAATTTTCTAAAAGGGGAAAGTGAGGCTGTAACTTGGCCCCCAGACCAAAGCGGTCATAAGACTCTGTCCTGTTATAGGCAGAAGGTATAGAGTTGAATCCCAGTCCTGATCTTTCAAATTTACCCACCCCCTGCTAATCAGGAGGCCACCCACTGCCCCTAACTCAAATGTGCCTAAGTGCTATTTCGTTTCCTCTCACTCAGGTAGGAGCAACAGAGGTGCCACAACAAAACAAACCACTTATTTCAAGGGCACAGTTATCTGATGACATTGACATATCATCCTTTTTCTCCCTTTTATCATTATCACTTTTGCTAGGTCCCTTGCGGCTATATCATCAAGCTTCCAGCATACTCATCTCTGGTCTGCCCTTTCCCAGGGCTAAATGAGGACTGTGTATGCCTTTAATGGTATGGACTTAGGCCCTGCCAGCCTGTTACCAGACTCAGGTGGGCAGGGATCAGCTGTCTCCTGGAAAGGACTGAGATAGCTTGGCTGGAATTTGGCTGAAGTAGGCTTCAGTGACTGGCACTAGAGCAAAGCAAGCAAAGAGATGCAGATGCAAGAGTCTGAGTCCCTGCAGCCTGGATTGGTCAGGGGAAAAGCTTTGTTTTGTACTATTATATAAGTTGTGCTCCTTCTGATCCATCAGTGGGGCAGCTAGCAGCAAGCCCCAGCTGGGTGGGCAATCCCTGCACAGCCAGGGGCTCGCTGCTAGCTGCTCCACCAGCAGATAGGGGCAGGGAGCTGGTACCTGCCCCTCTCCTGCAGCTCTTTCCAAGCCCTGTGCCTTGATCACCCAATTGGAGCAAGGGGCTGGGACCTGCCCCTGACTGGAACAGCTCCTGGCCAGCCCCAGGCTGCATGAGGAAGTCTGCACGTGAAGCTCAGAGCTGGCTGGGGACTGCCCGAGACAGGACAGTGTCAGGACACTGTCCCCACCCCAGCAGCAGATAGACTGTTAGGGCCAGGTGACAGTTGGTGAAAAGGGGAGTAGGATCTTCTTGTAGTTCTTTGTAGTAGGTGGTGTCAGAGAGCTGCCTGTTGGCTTCCTTTATGTAATCCTCACGGTTTAGGATGACTGTGGCTCCTCCTTTATCTGCTGGTTTTATTACTATTTGGTGGTTAGATCTTAGAGATTCTATGGCCTTTTTCTCTGGTAGAGAGAGGTTGTTGTGGTGGTGTGTGTTGCTGATTATTAGAATCACCAAAAAACTCAACAATACCATCAAATCATTTCCACCAAGATTACAAGAAAAACTACAGACCTTGATCCCCCCGCTACCTAACCCGGGGACTTTTTACATGCTCCCTAAAATCCACAAACAAGGGAACCCTGGCAGACCTATCATATCCAACCATGGGACCCTAACTGAAGAAATATCAGGTTTTGTTGAATCCATCCTAAAACCGCTTGTCACCCACAGAGCAAGTTTTGTCCAAGACACCACAGACTTGCTACGGAAACTTAAAAACATAGACCACCTTCCCAGCAACACACTTCTAGCCACCATGGACGTTACCAGCCTATACACCAACATCCCACACCAGGATGGCATCCATGCCTGCCTTACATATCTACAGGAACAAGATTACAACACAGAATACAGACCCAAAGATATCACTGAGCTTATACACTTCATCCTTACACACAACAATTTCACTTTTAATAAATCAACACTTCCTCCAGATGATGGGAACAGCTATGGGCACTAAAATGGCCCCACAGTATGCCAACCTTTTTATGAGCCACTTGGAAGACGACTTCCTTAAGAACTGCACCATCAAACCCTTGCTGTACTTACGATATATCAATGACATCTTCATCATTTGGAGTGATAACCTGCAATCTCTAATTGAGTTCCACCAGAAATTCAATAGTCACCATCCCTCCATCCGACTTTCTTTAGAATACTCCAGCACCAACATCCCCTTTTTAGACACAAGGATCAGTATCCAGAAGGGTAAAATACAGACCACAGTATACAAGAAACCCACAGACCAACATACATACCTGCACAGAACCAGCAATCACCTGAAACACACCAAAAAAGCTGTGATATACAGCCAAGCCCTCAGATACCACCGCATTTGTACTGAAGAGAACACCCGGGATTGCCACCTCACCAATCTTAAAAAGGCTTTCACCCAGCAAGGACACTCCTCCAGAGAGGTAGATCGCACGTTTGAAAGAGCCACCTGGATACCACGTGAAGAACTGCTGCAGTACAGAAGAAAAATACCCACAAATCGGACACCGCTGGTTATGACCTATCACCCATCCCTTGAACCTGTACAGAAAATCCTCAAAAAATTGCAACCCATAATAGAAAAAGACCCTATTCTTAAAAAGATCTTCCCAGAGCCACCCATCCTAGCCTTCAGACAAGCACCGAACCTCGCCAACCTCATCACCAGAAGCAAACTTCCTCAACCCCAGAACACACCAAACGGATCCAGACCGTGCCATGACAAGAGGTGCAAAACCTGCCCCCACATCTCCACCACCTCCACTATTACTACACCCCACAACAGAGCCATCAGCATCCCAGGATCTTACAGCTGCACCTCCAGGAATGTAGTATACCTCATCTAATGCACCAAATGCCCTGATGGAAGATATGTAGGAGAGACCAGACAACAACTGCGCACCAGAATGAACGCACACCGGAAATCCATCAAAGACAGAAACACCCAATTACCGGTGGGGGCACATTTCTCACAGGAGGGCCACTCTCTCTCCAATCTCTCAGTCCTGATCCTCAAGGGAAATTTACACAACACTTCCCAGAGACGAGCCTATGAGCTCCATTTCATCAACCTGCTGGATACTAGAGATCAGGGACTAAACAAAGACATTGGATTTTTGATACATTACAATCTGCCTGGCAACTGACTCCCCAGCCCAGCCCAGCCCAGCCCAGCCCCTGGCTTGTTTACTTTTCATTCCATCCAGGAAGAGCACACACCAACTGCTGCAGCTTCCTTAGCCTGACGAAGGGTTTTTGAACCCAAAAGCTTGCTTAATAACCCTTCTTCCAGGCACAGGTTGACAGCTAGAAGGGACGGGTTCATATTCTAGGGAACCCAATGAGTTATACCAGTGGCTCGAGCCCCCACCCAGAAAATTGGGAACGCTAAATTCAGCTGGGGTATCCCACACAGACAAATCCCCATTCTCACAAGGAGTATAAGCTAACAAATACAAACTTATTACCAAACCCTGCCCCAAAAAAGCAAATAAAAGAAAAAAAACCTTAAACACAATATAAATGTTATCTCTACAACTACAGTTCATAGGTTGAACCCCTTAAGAGAGATTTCACCCCAGCCCAGGCCAGTCTGGGGCTTGGGGCTCCCCAAAGGGTTAGTTCCTGGGTCTACGCTGAAGCTGTCTTACAATTGGGGTTCACCGCACACTGGGAAGCTGCTTGTGGTCAGTGATTTGTCTGTGGAGCAAAGGACCTCTTTCCACCCCTGGAGAAGGGGTAGAGTGTCAACATTTGCTCCCACAGAGAGGCTGTGCAGGGTTGTGACTGCAGCGCCAGTCAACATACACATACTCCAAAACTTCTGGGCTAGATTTTATGACTTTGAGACAGAAACTGCAGGGCAAACTCAAAAGCAAGATAGGTTGATTACTGGCTCCAGCTGGCCCCAACTACACAGCTTGGCTGGAGCCAAGGACCATCAAAAGAAACAAAGGGGAAAGGCCTACCCTTTGGGCCTGGGCTGCAGGTAGTCTGGGTCACACAGCTCCACTGGGAGCAGAAGGTTACAAACCTCAACCCCAACCCAAAGCTAGCAGAGCCCCAATCCTTGCCAATCCAACAGAATTAGAAACCAACAGGTTTCAACCCAATTTAAAAGCTGCCAGGCCTATTCCTGGCCAGCCAACCCAAGGAATTTATACCCTCCTCCCCAGTATTAATCCCTTAAAACCTCAGAAAAGAGGGAAGAAAAGGAGGAGAGAGGAGTTCCCAGGCATTGGGACATTTCTCTCCTTCTCTACCTGAGTTTCCCCTTTATTTAGCTGCAGATTAATAGCAGCTTCTCCCCCTTCCAAACCAGCCTAGCTGACCTTACATCCCTTAGTATGATATCCCCTTAGATTCATCCAGTCAGAGAGGGCCATGCTGCAGTCTCTCTGGTGTGTCTACACAAGGCACTATATCACTGTAGCAATGAGCTACATCACAGTAGCTCATTGCTATAGCTAAAAATTACTGTGCGTGGTGGGTACTGAGCAGTCATTTAATACTAAGCAAGTACCAAATGTGCACTCAGGAGCACATGTAG
Source organism: Alligator mississippiensis (assembly GCF_030867095.1). Classification (NCBI taxonomy): domain Eukaryota; kingdom Metazoa; phylum Chordata; order Crocodylia; family Alligatoridae; genus Alligator; species Alligator mississippiensis. The sequence continues at coordinate 322,503,447 of NC_081824.1, forward strand.
ATGCACCCTCTCTTAACCAATCTGCCTGGAGAAGCTTCTGCTGTCCCTGGCCAACCAGGTCAGAGCACAAGGCCAGAACAGCAGGGGCTATTGCCCACATGGCCAGATGGCATGTTTTCTCCTTAAAACAACAGGCCAGAAGACAAAAGGGAAAAAAAGGGTAAATACAGAAAAAAAGCCACATAATATACAGCAACCAGAGGCACACACTGCCATATACAGCACAAGTATGTATAGGTGTTACAGTGAGTAGAAACTAAACTGAAGCAATTTATCCTTTGTTTCCTTGGGAGCAAATCATTGCGGTTTAGTTTCACTGACTGTGGGACATGAGTGGATGGATAAAGAAAGCATTACATATCAGCCGATGCGTACTCACAGGTGAAAAACTGCTTCCTTTTCTTTTGTAGCCCAGGTACTCCCAGGGGTGTGACCTGTCTGCAACTGGAAGGGATGAGGTGGTCAGACAAGAGTGCTGTGAGAGGGGCCTGCCACCTGGGAACAGTTCCCTCTCTTCTCTATAGAACCAGGCCAAGACAAAGTGCTTAACTATATACAAATTTACTGCTACACAAAATAAATATGAATAAGAGACATTAAATATTTACAATAGAATTAGTATGGGACACCACATACAAAAACTTGCAATCAACATATTGCATCACTTTGCGGGACTACAAAACATAAACCAGGTGATTCGCAGCATAGGCAATAATTAACCCCCCTGCACAGAATGAACATTAACACTCTGGAATAGGTAAGTCAAGGCATCAACACAATAGACACATACAAGCATCAATTTAGATAAACCCAGGTAAGTTGAGGTAGCAATGCAATATTCCGATAATAGGCAGTAAACATATATAGGTAATGAAGACAGATAAACCCACATAAACTTCCTTAAGGAGTACCCATAACTACATTAACCTCTACAGTACGAAGCAACATCAATCACAGATTATGGGGCGCGCTCAGCACCCCATGGAGTGTTCCCTGGAGCCCCTCCCCTTTAGGGCCCCAGGATGTGGACACGTGCCCCCCCATTGGAGGAGGGTGGAGGCTGCAGACCCACCTCTCCTAAGCCCACCTCCCCTGTTGGACCCACTTTCCCAGCAACTCACGCTTCCACTCTGAAGTCGCCAAGGCTCATCCCCTGGTGGCCGGTCCTGCAAGGGCCTCTCTCCGGCAGTGCCTCTGGCTCTTCTTAATGGCCTGGTGCCCCGCACTGGGCACCCAGGGTACTCCCATGGGAGCAGAGCCTTTACTGGCTCTGGTTCCCCGGCCTCACGCCAAGGATTCTCCCCTTTCCTGGGCCTGCTCTGGACACTGGGGCTCTTTTAGTTTAATGCAGAGCCACGCTGTGGGGCTCTGGTTATTCGGCCTAGAGCCAGGGTTAAATTGAGCAGCCTCCAGCTGTTCCCAGGGCCAGCTCTCCGTGTGCTGATCCATGCACCACCTACCCAGCCACTTCCCGGGTTCACAGGCTCAAGCCACCTCGAGTGGGTCCTAGAGCCAGAGCACCATGCACTAATCCATGCACAATCGAGGCTCAGGCAGGGTCCCGAGGACAGTCGTCTCTGACGCTCCTCTTTCCTTGCCATCCCTCACCACGTCTCTCTCCTAGCATGCTGAGCACACTCTCCTTTTATATGCTTTAGGGGTTCCACCCCCGAAGTCCAGCGGACCTGCCGTGCTGCAGTCCACAGTCTGGTCAGGGAGCTCCTCTCCCCCTCCCTTCAGGAAAGGGGCAATGCCTGCTTTCCCTCAGTTTGTTTCTGATTAGTGGATTGGCTCCACCAATCGGAACTGAGAAATCTCAACCCCCTGGACAGGTTGGAGCTCCATCAGATAAGTCTGTCACATTTTAAAGCAGTATAATGGATTGTCTGCCCATGCCTGTAGAAAGAGAAACTAGTAATGGAGTCAGGTACTGTCTGGCTACAATCCTGTTTATTAACAAAATCCTGTTTCCCTCCACACAGAAAGAATCAAGTGATGGGGTAAGTTTCTTTGCTCACAATTCAAAACCTTTTTTCAGTCAGCATTTGGCCCAAAAAGACCTCTCCGGAGGTTTAATCATTCCTAGCGCTTAGTTAAGTTGGGCCTTATGTTTTCTTACTTTCTCTCCCTGTTTTTCTGCTGTTTTCTTGCTTCTTTTTCACATGCAGACAGACACACGTATCTTGATCAGCCAGGAGCCAGCAATTGCTGCATCCTTCATATTCTTAAGCAAGTTCACATGTGCCTTTGTTATGGCTGTTGACAGTGTTAAGAGTAGAGGCCCCCTATTGTTTCTTACTGTTGTTGCAAGTGATAGGCAGTAGTGACATACCCCCAATTACAATGAGGTTCAATCTAACCCCAACAAATGTCTTTCCATAAGTGTAAATGCTAAAAGAATGAACAACAGTCCCTCTTCTTCTGTATGCACATATGCATTTTCCTATAGATCACAAGTCATTCCTCCCCTCACTCTTGAATTTCTTTATTTCTGTGGGCATGTAAAAAAGGATCTGTATGCCTTTAAAGTCTTCATCAAAGCTCACTGAAGTCAATGGGAGTCCAATGTCAGTGGACTTTGGCTTTGGTCTTAGATAAGCATCCTGCAGAGGGATTAAGTTTAAAGGGTTTAATTTTGCTAAATAAAGATATCATCAGGTTTAGAACATTTAAACATTATAATCCACAGTAAACAGGCCGAAAGCTTACAAACCCCCATTTATGATCTGATTCAGAGTCTGTTGAAACCTGTGAGAAACCTCTCTATGACTAAAATAAGTTTTGGAGCAAGTTGTCAGGCCTTGACATACTTGTTTTTCTGATGTTCAAAGGGGTTGAGCTGGGGTTAGAAAAGGTCACACTAGCTTGTGGTTGCTTCTTGCACACACAAGGATGAATAGCTCGCTCCTAACATCAGCATGGAGCAGATAACTCATTCCATGCATTTGAAGAAAGGTGGAGCTATGCATCAACACCCTCTGAACCTCTTCCTGTTCCTTCTTCAGAACCTTTCAAATGGAAAAAAAGTCCAAGAAAACTCAATGTTCTCTAGAGTTCAAGGAATTCAAGGGACAGCACCACTGATGCTTATTCCAGATTGCACCATCTACCCTACTTGTTACATACATAATGTCCTTCAGCTGTTACCTGAGTTACCATTAAACTGTTGCCACCTCTCCATGACTCAGTAATAGATGTGTGGAAGGTAGCAGGTCCTATGGAAAGAAATGCACCATGGTAATTCTTAAAAGCTTTTGTAAGAGCATTGTATAAAGTGCATTTTAACACTAAATTTTGGGTAAAATTTTGCAAGAAATATGCCCTGTAACATACTATACAGATTATACATAGAATCAGTCCTGGGTGCCATACCTTTCAGCATGTCACTGCAATTATCTTCCTACAATAAATTTAATTATAGATTAGTGGCCCTGCAGGCTCTCCAGTGAGGAACTGAACAAGTTCCCTTCCTGGCAAGAGAGAATATGCAGAAACACAAGAACAAAGGAAGTGGTAGGAGATAGTGGATAACCAGAGAAGAAAAAAAACCTGGATAATCTTGCTGCCTGCAGACTGCACCTGAAAACATCTGGTCTACCTGCCTGTTGGTCTGTCACATTACCAGTGCCGCTTTGACCAGATCAAAAGAGAATGCTGGATATAAGGCATTGGCACAGTGTCTCAGGATATGTGGGTTTAAATTTCTAGCTCTGCAAGACTTGTGTAAGTATTTAGTCCCAGGCTAGCTTAAATAAGAGGAAAAAAACCTGATCTTTGCCTCCATTCTTGTTCCCAGATAGATTAAAAGCTGAACCAACCCTTTGCCTATGGCTGTAAATAGATGTCATATTAGTCCTGGGAGAAGGACTTTTGCCCTGGGGTCCTACAGATGTACTAATTTGAGATGTTCCATTTCAAATTCTTCTGAAGCTTGCCAAAAAAAAAGGGCTAATGCTTTTTCCTAGGACATGGCTATGTATGTTTCTAAGATTATTGAACTTTTTCCGTGGGCAATCCTAGCAGGCTGCGTGCTCCTGCTGGCCACCTAGGGATGCAAACAGAAGTGCAGCTCCCCGCTGTAACTGAGAAGACTTTGCAGGAAGCGCTCTGATTTACAGCGATCCCCTGGAACAAACAGAAGTTCACTGTTGGTTCCGGTGGGAAGGGAATCTAACTGCTGCCTGCCAGTTTCCACTAAGAACACCCCTCCTCTCTCCCAGCCTGTCAGTGTTTCAGAATGGGAGGGGCAAAAGGGAGGAGAGGGAGTTTGTTTCACGGGCTCCCCAGCCGGTGCCGGAGGGTGGGGTGGGTGATTGGAGCCCCTCCACCTCAGGGGGGCTCCAATACACCTGCCCCACCCTCCAGCCAGGGCTAAAAAACCCCCAGACCGAACTCCCTCTACTCCCTTCCCGCCTCCCATTCTGAAAACAGCACGAGGCTGGCATGCAATGCATATCATCATTGCCAGGTGTATGATAATTATCATATTTGTACAATAATTTCAACCCTTGTACAATGTATGATAGATAATACTAAAAGTGTTCAAAATATATGATAATGTTTTTGTGTCATATGACCCAGTTCTCACTTACATTGAATTGGAATTTGACAGGGACTAAAGTGAAGGTGAGTAATATCTGCCATTTATCTTTAACTGGAGACTTGCAGTGAGCAATATAATGCAACTGTATAACAATCACATAACTAAATCTCATTGTGTAATAATACTAAGAGCTTTATTTTAAATGCTATACATGGTCTTAAGTCAATAGAAAGTCAAAGGAGTTTTGTGCTTGCCTCATTTGTAAATTCTAGGCATTCTAGGCTGCTGGAGCATGGTAGTTGAGAATCACTGCTCTAATGAATTACTTGCTGCTTTTTGGAAAGTCCAGAATGGTCTAATGGCCTTGGGTCTCCAAATCTTTGGTCTGCCTCTAATGGGAGGGAGCAGTTTGTATTGTTCTTCTGTGCCTGCCATTCTGAAATACATGGGAGATGTTTGTGGACCCTGGAGGGAGCTGAAACAACCCTCCTCTGATGTAGGAAATGAGTGACTATCACAGTGCAAGACCAATTCAATAGATAGGATCTCTATACTTCTTCTATATCACTCAGCATCATTGTAGCAAAATATTCTTAGAAAAATTAGGGGTATATGGCAACGTCCCCAGTGAATTTATAGATTTTTCTGCCACTCTTGGAAAATGAAGGCACTGCTTTATATAATATTTTGGGGGGGAGGGTTAAGGGGAAGGAAGTTTTTGCAACATGTTCTGAAGATGGATCTAGGGTCAGATAATGTCTTTCAGAAACTTGTTTCACAACCGGATCCACAGACCATGAACAATTTATATCATCCTCATGCTTCTCATCCACTTCATCTTAAGATTTGTGTAATGCACTATTTAAAAAAAGCCTAGCTTGGTGAATTAGGAATGGCAGTGTGGTCAGTGCTGAGTGACTGACAGGTGAAGACATCAGGATCTTGGCTTTGAAAAGCAGTAGAATAGGGGCCAGTGGGAGAATGGGAGCACAGGAGTGACAAGCTCACAGCAGCCTGTCCATCTTACTGAGTAGCTGAACTCACAGGCGACTGGTAGGGCTACCCCTGAGATCGGCCCTCAACTTGGCACCACTCAGGATGGGGCAGTTTTTTTCCTGCGCGGGCTGGCAATGTGTTTGCGGGGGGCGGGACACTAAGCCACGGCACAGAAGTATAGGAGTGGATATGGGGCTTTTGACCTGCCCTCAGCCCACCCACAAATTGTGCCCCCCCCAGACTCAGGAGGCACTAGTCACCCCTGGCTGAACTACTGCATTCTGTGCAAGCTGAAACCTTTGCATAAATTTCACTCTCAGTCTTACATACAGCAAGTTATTGTCATCCAGTCTGGGAGTGATGAACAAATAGATTGCTGTAGCCAGATCCTCACTTGTGGGGAGAAGTCAGTTTCCTAGCAAAATGGAGATAGAAGAAAGTCTTTTTTACCATTGACTTTCAAGTTAAGTTCAGTGTTTCAAGAGGGCACTGAGGATTTTATCACCCTTATCAAGAGGTAGAAAATATTTTGCTTGGAGTCTAGGGGCACATCCCGATGAGTGCACACATGCAGGGGCGCATATTCCCTGCAGGACAAATAGCAGTGGCATATATTTGCGTTGGTGCTATTTGTCCCTGGGTATGCCCCTGCATACACACACTGGCACACTGCAAATTAGCACTGGATCTCCCAGTGTCAAAAAAACCCCATTGCACTGCCAGTTAGCAATGGGGCAAACATGCATGTGTAACGTGCAGTTTGTGGTATTGCAAATGGGTTTGCAGCACCACAAACTGCACATATGCACCCTTGGAGTCCTTAAATGCATTTATTTTCTTTTGCCTGGGTTGAGGGTGAGCTAACTGCTCTGTATTTTGGAGCTGGTGTTCTCTGAGCATTGTGATACCGCTAAGCAGAAAAGAGAATACTAGAACACAAATTAATGTCATCACCTGGTGTGTGTCACTGCTTGAGTTGATACTGAAAAGCCTTGGGCATAGTCTTTGGGATCTGACAAACAGAAGCCTTGGAAAGATTCTACCTAAATGCACATAGACATATGCCCTGAGTTAGCTATTACTTCATATGCAAGTACCTGGCAGGAGGGAGGAACACACTAGAAGCCTTCCTAATCTTGTGCATCCCAAGGAAAGCCCTGACAGAACTAACATTCTCAAGGGTCCCAAGAACAGCAGGACTTCCCACTCTGTGCCCTGCCCCAGCTAAATACTGTTCTGCTGTCACAAAACAGGGGAGTAGTTAGGATAGAGATGCACCTTAAACCAGAGAGTGTTCTGCATTGAAAAGGGTGGGGGGCAGGAGGCATAGCAACAGGAACTTATAGAAGAATTCAATCTGCTTCCAAAAGCAGAGCTAAAATGATACAGTATTGCTATTATTATTATAACTCTCTGTAATCATATCCAGGGTGGATCTTAACAGTTGCATCACTAGATGTATGCATAACTTATACCTGCTCTGCCTCTGACTTGACCCGGTCCAGTCCTGTGGAGGGAAAGAAACCAAGAAAGCCTCTGGCTCCCCATGGCAGAGAACAGAGAGTCCCCAGTGCTGCAAAACTGCCACTAAACAACCGAGCCCTGCAGTGCTGAACATGAGGGCTTTGGCCTTAAAGGGACAGTACAAGAAAAACATAATAAGACACAACAATAAACCAGTTTAATTGATCAAAAACTGGTTTAACAGAACATATGTTCAGTGCACATAAACTAGTTTCAAAATGGCTGAAACTGGTTTAAGATAAACCTGGTTGAATGTAGTATCAGATTTAACTGATTTGGGTCAAGCTGGTTTATGAAATTTCTGTCCCAGACCCCTTCCTGGTTCAAGTTAAATCAGAGTCCTCCGGCATCCCAGCATGCTTTCCAGCCTTGGACTGTACTGTGCTGTCTGCTCCTGAGAGCAGGGCTGGCCCTGCCCCTATGCTCCCTAGCTGGAGCAATGAGGGCTGACTGACGAGAGGGTAGAGGAGACAAGCACAGCTGGGGATGCAGCCCAGTCTGTGGGGTGGGGGCAGCTCACCCAGGCAAACCCCGTCTGGGTCCCGGGGGGGGGGGGGGGTTAAACACTCCTTCCCCAGCTCAAACTTACTGCTGGCTGCAACTATGGACTACAAGTCCCAGAGGCACCTGAAAGCAGGAAGAAGTAGTGATGAGCAACGCTGCAGAGTCCTGCTGATGTAGTTTATGACTGCAAACCCCAGGGATCTTGGCAGCAGGAAGAGGAAGCAAACAGCCAGAGAGCTGTGCTCTAGCACCCCCTCCTTCTCCCCTCCCCATCCCCCAACCCAGCTTCTGGCCTGAACCACTGCAGGCATGTGGCTGCATTTTCTGAATCAAAGGTAAATGTTTGCTCACTTCTGTTTCAATTTAATCTCTGCAGTTTAGATTAACCTGCAAAGACTGAATTGATTCAGCTTCAGGCTTTTTGATTGTCTGTACCTAGCCTTAAGGATGAAATATGTTCAGGGCAAGGTACAGTTTTGTAGATTCACTCTTCACCCTACTTTTAAAACTTTCTTTATTTTGTGTTATATAATTTCCACAGAGGTCTGATATTATAACAGTGTAAATAGATTGAATATCTAAGGTTGAGTAATACTAGTAATTCACAAAATATATTTGTATCAGTTTATAGGAATTGAGCTATTCATGTTCATGTGTGCAAAAAGTGAATCAAGATAAATCAGTTTCATTAAAGTACAGCAAAATATTATCTTTTTTGGTGTTAGAAATTCACACCAGTACAGTAGGTATGTGAAAAGCCATAGGCACCACCATGGACAGATCCAGGATTTTCTCAAGGGGGAGTTCAGTACACCATCCCTTAGACCGGAGGTTCTCAAACTGTGGTCTGTGGACCACCACTGGTCCATGAGCTCTATTCAGGTGGTCCGCAGAAAGATTATGAAACAATTGAGAATATCTGCACTTGCATGGTAAGACTACTGATATTAAAATGAGTTGTGTGCTTTTTTTTGTTCTACAAATCAAAGTTTATTCAGTTGTCCATCAAGACCCTCAGCAATTTTCAAGTGGTCTGTGAAAAAAATGTTCAAAGAATCACTGCCTTAGACTATGAGGGGTTGGGGATATGGCATGGCTGGAGCTGCTGGGCTGATGGGGGAAACCCAGGAGTAAGGCAGGGAGTAGGCGCAGAAAGAAGGGGGACCCACCCATCACTGGTGCTGTTTTCTCTGGACAACCCAGGGGATGGAAGGAGTCCCAGAGCCATTCCATGCCTGACCTTCTCGTCCACTTACGTTCCCTGCTGGCTAGGTGGAAGAAGCAACTCTGCTGCTGCACTTCCCTGGATCCATATAAGCCCTCAAATGAGGTACAAGTATTTTGTAGGGTTTTGCATGGTGTTAACATTGTACTGGTGTTAATTTTACCCTGGTTGAGGTTTCCATTTTGTAGGCTGGGTTGAGTACATACAGAAAACTCTACGAGTCCTAAAAATGGGAATTGTTTGGTGCTCATTCCCTCTGTAGAGCAAAGCATGGAGCTACATAAATCCTCTCTGAGACAGACTGGGTGCCTCTACACTTGCTCAGGTGTTGGGGGGGGGGGGGGAGGGGGGCTATTTTAATAGAAGCAGTTCCACAACACCCACTTGAATTAAAATGGTTCACCATCACATGTATTAAGCCCTCTTCCCGCCCCCACCCCCTCCAATTTTAAAATGGCTGTGAGGGTGCTTTAAGTAAAGTTCATTCAACAAGCTTTAGTTAAAATGCCCCTACAAGCATTTTAAAACATGGGGGGGGCTTAATACATTGGAGGCATTGCTGGAGCATTCTAATTAGAACTCAGAGCAGACTGGATTAATCTAACGTGTTCTAACGAGCAGACTCCAACACGTTCTAATTGGAACGCGAACCAGCACATCTATAGGCAGTCATTATGATCTAGTTCCTTATCAGTCATTTCAAGCAGACTTCACTGTTTCAAATGATGGGACTTTCTGGGAGATGTTAAAGAAACTAGATGTGAACAATATTTAGAGTGTCAAAAAATAATAGAACATGGTGCTATTTTTAGCACCCTAAACAAAAATTCTGTTTGATCACTGGGATATTTTCAATTTTGCAAGGACTAACAGCTACATGGCTTGTCACATATTTAACAAAGATTGTTTGAGTAAGAGTCATTTTTCATCTTCTTTCTCCTCCTTTCTCATAAAATTAACGTTTGACTCAAAACTGAAGAAGTATCTCAGGCTGTGGCAGAAGTTCCAGTATCAGATGGAGCTGCCACTGCCCAACCACCAGACAGCTTTCACACTCACATGCTGCTGACAATCGCATTCAACTATACTCAGCAACTCTAGTGCCAAAGTGCAAAGTCAGCTTTGGGAAGGCAGCAGCTGCTGAATGGACTGCAACAGACGGCTGAAGGCGGGGGACTGTCTATACAGGCCTTCAGATAGCTGCCAGATGTTGGTAGAAGTCTTACTCTACACAAAAGTGATGGATTAACACTGCCAGCAGAAAGAACCAAAGTTTTGAACATGAACACGCTCCAAGTTTTGCCTGCAGAAATGGAATTCTATAGAGAAAACTCTGTAGCAAAAACTAGATCTCATTTTTGTACATCTCAGACAAGGAAGTTGGCAGAATCAGCTGTGAATTTAGACTTGGGAATGCTAAAAGTCTCTTTCATTGAGCAAGATTTTTTGGGGAGAGGTGATATCTTTATCCCAACCATGCAATTGGTCTAATGAAAGTTAGACAAGCTTTCAAATTAGAGTTGCCAAATCTGACTGAAACTATTCCAGGAGATTTTTTTTCCCCAACATGATGTAATGTTTTTAACTGCACTGTTCAACCAGTTCACAATATCAATCTCCCAGATTGCTTTCAATAGTCACTGGGAGATCAATGCTGATTCTGGTAAACTTGGCCAATTTGGGAGGGTTGGCAACCCTATTTCAAACGCAGTGCATTCTTTTTCAAGTCTGAGGAGAAGTATGCATTGTATATGAAAGCTTGTTTAACTTTATCTCAACAGTGCAGTTGGTCCAAGAAAAGATATCATCCCCCCAAAAATCCTTGCCTGTCGCATAATTCCTCGGCCTTCATAGCTACAACAGCACTCAAACACTGACATTTCTTTGAGCAATTAATCTTTTTCAAAATGCTTTTTGATTTTTAAGGCAGTTTTCTATGTAGGACAGTTGTTCAGGGTTTGGGGGCCCTCCTCTGGCCAGTCTTAGTTATATAATTTTCTTCAAATGTGAGCAGAATCTACAAAAAACAGCAGGCTGTAACAGACTGCAATAACTTCTCTCCATTCTCATAATGGCACCATTAAATTGCCAGCAATCTGAAGGACAAAAAGAAAAGGGCCCAGGTCCTCCAAACATTTTTCTTTGGTTTAAATAGGACACCTTCATGTTTTCTGCATTGTCATTTTGCAAGATGACACATTGGGGTGACTGGTGTCTCCCGAGTGTGGAGGGGTACAAGTTGCAGGCAGACCTGGGTTGGGCCAAAACCCCCATATCCACTCCTATACATCTATGCCACAGCTTAGTGCTCCCCCACCCTCACCCTCCCAACACGCCGCTGGCCTGCATGGCAAAAAAGCTGCCCCACTTTCAGGGGCCAATCTCAGGGGGGGCATGTGCCCCCTGTGCCTCCCTACCAGTTGCCTGTGCGACACATAGAAAAACACCACTTTCCCACACACATAATCATTTTGATTCTCATTGTAAATCAGTATTTAGATATAAATTGGTAATCTGTCTACCACAATAGAAGTTCAAACATTCAGTACCAGCCACTGAAATCACCAGTGTTTCTGGCCTCCTCTCAGTTACATCAATGTAGCTCAGGAATTATTCCACCAAAGTCAGTAAATCACATTGCTTTGATATAGAAACTGGTGTTGATGAGAGCCAAGCTTGCTACCTCTCCTTCAGGGTAAAACTCTGGCTGCAATGAAAATCAATGGGAGACTTTCCCATGACTCCATTAGAGGCTTATTTCAAATCCTCCATTGCTCACAAATTAATGGGCAACATTTCAGGATTCACAGGCCCCGCTTTTGGCCTGGCTACATTTCAAATCATTGCTACCATGATTTATTTCTTATTAAAAGTGAAAATGCTTCAAATACATTACATTTCTTCAGCCACAAAATTTATTCCTTGTCCACTCATTCAATGCACAATAGCTTAATGGAAGAATCAGTTTCAAGGAAGGGAAGGTCAGCTATGTACAGCAGTACTTGCAAGTACAGCCTATCTTTACTTTCTTTTACTGAAGTGTGGCAATGCCAAGGGACACTCAGCCAACCTTTAGGCTGCTTGTACATACTGTGTGGGTTTACTTTGGTTTAATTCTCCCTAAATTGAAGCAGTGGGTTTTTAAAAACACTGCTTCAATTTAGGACAACGAAAACCCCTGTGGTGTGTACACAAGGGTTGGGCCCAATCCTTACCTGCTTCTCTGGCAGCAGGGAGGCAGGGGGAGGGCGACCTGCCAGCAGGCCAAGTGGTCCCTGAGCTGCAGGGGGGAGGAGGTGTGCTTCCCTCTGCGTCAGCAGTGGTGCCCCCAGGGTAGCACCCGCTCTCAGGCACCTGGCCCCGGCAGTCCTGGGGGCACCATAGCTGTGGAGGGAAGCATCGGGCCCCCATGCAACAGGCAGGCAGGCTCCAGCGAGACGCACACAAGAAAAGATCAGACTTGCCTCTTTTTCCCCCCCTCCCCTTCAGTGGAACCTGCCTGCACGGGCTGCTGCTGGGCTCTCTACATGGGCTGCCTGCACAGCCCCTGAGCTGCACGGGGCCCGGTGCTTCCCTCCACAGCTGTAAGGTAGCAAACTATGTAAGGTAGCAAACTAGCTGTAAGGTAGCAAACACCTTGGATATGCTTTATTTTGCTGCATCCCAAAATCATTTAATGCACAATATGCTCCCAGCAGTGTAAACAGCCGCACCACTGAAGCACGTTATGCCACCAACAGTGTAAACAGTCACACCATTAAAACAGTGCAAAAGGGCATTTAAGCTGCTTTGAAGGCCAATTTTGTAGTGTGTACAATGGGCCAAAAATTTCCAGTTTGCAAACTGTACTAGGGCTTTATTTATTGAGAAGCCATTTGCTGAAATAAAGAACTTGAACTGTCTTAACAAGGCAGAAAACTCTGCTGAAATTCCCTAGGCAGCTTGTTAGATAATAGTGCTCAAGGCCTGCTCAGCATCACCAACATTTTCAACACTTGAATTATTTACAGATAGTTAAGACTGATTGTCTCATTCACCATCAATTAGAATTCAGCTTTGTGTTAGTTAAGGCTGTTTAAGGCAGTCACATTAATCTAGGTAGTCTAGCACACAAGAAGAAATACAGTTGTTTTTGCCCTCAAGCCTCGGACTCAGATAACATATACTAGATAGAAAACCAATATCCTAGGGTACATGTTAATGAGAGAGAAGTTCTTTTTGTGTAAAGACAGTGAAAATATTGCAATCCATAAATTGTTGTTTAGGATTTGTTTTTCTCGAGTGATCCATATTCGAACCATAATAAAGTTTTTCAGCAGATGTGTCTGAACAGCTTTATTAGGCTTTCACTTGGGAGTACTGCAAGTTAAATTAGTTTAAAACATTACGCATGAAGAAAATCTGCATTCTCTATCAACATTTACTCTTTGGCTGACTTTGCTATTGTATCTGAAGACATACATCTGTTCTTGGAATGTTTTTAATCAAATTACTTTTTATTTTGATTTCTCCAATATTAAAAGAGGGCATATATCCAAGGCCCTGGGCACCCTGACACACATTACAAAAATATAAATGAAATTAAACAACATCTTGCCACCTACATCCAATAAGTCAAAATCCTCTACTGGTTATACAGCTTTTCCCAAATCACCAAATCTGAAGGTCCAAATGCCATCCAGCCTCACTGTCACAGGCAGCCTTTTCTCAACTATATGTGCCTGGAACCCCCTGCCTGCCTGAGCAGACTTGGGCTATTTTAGATAAAGGAAAAAAATTGTGCCAGAGGAGAAGACCTTTGACAGAGTGCTTCACTTCTCTTTTAAACTGTGTGGCCACATCCACATGTGAGCAGACATTTGGTTCCCCAGTGACAGCTAGCAGCAATGCACCTTATGCCACTGCTAGTTGTCCTCAAGGAACACCTGTACCAAGTACCCTATGGTGTTCAGCAGGTTACCCTGGGTGGGGTAGGGGAGGTTGGGGTCAGCACTGAGCTGGTCCCAGCAACCTTAACTGTGGCCTTTGGGGGCCTCCCAGGGCTGCAACAACAGCAATCCTGCCATGCAGAGCCTGGCCGGCAGCTGGAGCACGGCTCCATCCAGCCCAACTCCAGATTTGTGCAGCACAGGCTGCCTCTACATGCACTGCTCCACTTTTTTTCCTGCAGGTTTTTTTGACCCCTGAATATGAAGGGGTAAAAAAAAAACAACCACACACTGTTCCCTTGCAGTGCGGAGAACAACTGAACGCGTGGTACATGGTGCTGCAGACATATCTGCGGCACCATGTACCATGCAGCTACGCTCATCTGGATGTGGCCTATGTGTCTAGTTTGAGTGCCTCTGAATCACAGTTGTGGGTGTATGATTATCCCAGTAGTAGAATGCCAAACCATTTTAGATGTGTTGAACCTTAGGTATTTGTTGAATTGCATATGTTTCCAAAGCAGAGATGCTGTATAGGTTGCTGTACAACAAGTAAGCAGCACAAACACCTTTCTGGAAAGAATCTTCAAGCCACAAGGATTGCTGTTATCTAAATGGTTAAAAATGAAGCAATGTGAAGGAGGCTGTCAGAAAATGATCGTTCTCAGAAGACTCACAGGAATGTTATAGACAGTAAAAGTTCTTGCCAGAAAGCACATATTAAATCCCCTTATTTTATAGCATACATTGTTTTTTGTAAATCTAACTGTTGGGATTTAACATCGTTAAATATTTACACCAGAATAAGAGAACAAAAAACCTAATAATGTTAAGACAAAAGCATAAGTAAATTCTTGGCATCTGAATTTAGCCAGTTGACCCAATACTGATTTTTCCTTGCTGAAATAGACTGTGAAGTCATGTTTGTATCTGAACAACTAATTCTACTCCACACACTTGTGTTCTAAGACGATAAAATCTTGTAGAGAAGCCAAAGCACATGAGGTGATGCGCTATAGCAGTAGGCAACAATGGGGATCAAGAATGTCTCCAATGTGCCATCAGACTTCTACATAGTCCTGCACGGGAATTGCACACTTTTCTTTGAACCAGTTAGGGGCAAATCTAGACTGTCTGGACTGTGACCAGTTTGATACTGTCATTCTTATGAAGTAGGGTTACCATACATCCTGGTTTTCCTCAACACATCCTCTTTTTTTGGTCCTCTGTCCTCCATCTGGGCGGATTTTTGAAATGCAAGCAAAGGCAGGTACAGTGGGTCAGGACTGAGACATGTCTGAGGCATGGGGAGGGGACTGTGACTTAGGAGTGAGGAGCAGAGACAGGGCACTGCCCACCCTGCATAATCATATATCCCCTCTCCTCCCCTTCCTCTCCCCTCGTCCCCTCCACAGGTGTCCTCTTTTCTGAAACTGGAAATATGGTGACTCTGTGAAGTATCTGTACTGACAAACAAAAAAAATGATCCCTGCAGCAGTTACTTATAGCTGTAGTAATACTTATTGCAATACAATATGCTTGGCTTTTCACTGATTGCTGTGCTGACTAAATCCTTGAGGGACAGGTTTGACTGCCATTGGGGGTTAAACTTAGGAGTACTTGTAAAGTAGCCTACCACTTAGGTATCTAATACTTAGTAGTCTGTACTTCGGGGATTTTGTTGCCTTAACTACAGTGATAGCCAGATCCTGCAGCATAGTTGCAGCCCTGCTAGTAGGAGCTGCCTTTCTGTCACCAGAGAGAAACCAGCTCCACACAATGGCAGAAGCAGCAGCTGCTGTCTTTTTTCTGATGGAAGAGCCGCATTCATACTAGGGGTCTGCCAGCATGGCTGTTAGGTACGGGTTGTTCTCTTTTCATGCCCCTAGCTTAAATAGGGGCATGAAAAGCCCTTGGAATATAGGAAAGGCCCAAGAGCCAGATTTTAAGTTAAGACAAGTAAATTAGGCACCCAGGCCTTTTGAAATTTCCATGGGGGACATTACTGCATATTTGAGCAAATAAATACCTTTGAAAATCTTGCCTTAGGATATATTTAAATTTCCCCTACACCCCCCCCTTTTTTTTTTTTGCTGTTTGTACCTTATTTCTAGGCTTGGCAGGATTTGATTTTTACTGGTAAACGTTGATAAACGTTAATTTCACCTTACACTCACAGACCGACGAAAAAATATTTCCATTGTTAATAATCAAAATTTATAGAAAGGGGACAAAGAAAAATAGAGTGTGTGACAACAGGGGGAGCAGTCCTACAGAACCATGCTGACTAGTTCGGAATGCAACTCCAGAAACCCCCGGGGACTGGGAACAAAAGAGGAGGAAGTGACAAAGCAGACAAGGGAGCTATGGGCGAGCAGAGCCAGACCATATGGCAGCTCTGCCAGTCAGATGGTGACAGTTCTTCAGTAGTTACATTTGTTATGGCAGGCACTTAAACTGCACTTTAATAGTATACTGTCATTAATAAATTGTCTGCTCCCCCCAAACCCCTAATTTCACACAATCCTGAAAATTTAAAACAATCAAAGTCAAAATAAATGCTTAAAATAAATACTGATATTATCCATCAAAATTATTAAAAAATAAAAATCAAATTTTGCCAAGCCTGCTTATTTCTTAGTCTTCATTTGCCTAGCTTCAACTTCTAAATACCGGATATTATTATACATTTCCTTACTAAAAGGAAAAGCCATTAGCTAAGTTTTGTTCCCGACAGGATGTGCCAATATGGCAAACTTACCATGCTAGGCAGCAACACATTCACCATGCTGTTAATTAGCAGTGCAGCAGTTTTTTTGACACTGGAAGATCCTGTGGTCAAAAAGACTGCATCAGAAAAAAACATGGCAGCGCATGTGGTGTCAGCATGAGAGTCCTGAAACTGGAGCCTGGCCAGGCAGAACCATACTCCAGCTGCTGGCCAGACTCTACTTACCTAGATCACCACCTCTGTATCCTCGGGAGGCCCCTACAACTCCAGGTAAGGCACTTGGTTATATAAATATAGGCACAGAATTAGTGAATACAACACATTTGAATTGTACAGCAGTAGATGAGCCTCTACAGACTCCTAGCTGCTCCAAACTGAACAATCATCTCCCCTTTCCCACCTGCCTCAGTCTCCTATTAGAGGGCATCTCCAGATTTTAACTTCTATCACTACGGAAAGAATAGTTTATGTAGCTTAGGCTACAGAAGGGTGTCCCTGAAAGTTAACCCTAAATATCCATGTAGACATGCCTGCCATTTTTTCTGTTATATTAAAATATTAGAGCCAAAAATATAATGAAGGTCATTAAGAATCCCGTGTCAGCAGCTGGAAATTACAGAGCTTTATTCAGCCTCAATTTTTCATTCTTTGCACCGTTCCTCAGAGGTGTAGCTAGCTGTTTCAACATCCTTAGCAGAAGGTGGGGGAAGGGATAGTCTTACCTGCCATGGTACAGGCTCTCTGCTCTCTGGCTGCTTCTGTGGCTGTGGCTATGGGACAGGCTTTATGGCATGGATTCCCCGTGGTCCACCATTCTGACAACCCACTCTAAATCAATAAATGGAGCTGGTGTTACATTACTTATACTGCTACTCCTTACAATCTTGTTTCCTGATACTGAAAGAGAAGGAGCAAGATTCTCATCAGAGTAATGAGTTTATTTTCTGGGATAAGAGATGAATCTTGGAAAGTTTTTTTTTTTCTTTTAACAGACTATAAAGCCTTCAGGGGAATTATTTTATGATTTATGGCCTTCATTCCTAAAGCAGTGTAGTTAGCTGATCTGCAGCCTCCCCTGGAAAATGATGACCACCAAGGCAGCCTTGGAAAACAAATCTGTCTTGGCTTATAGGCAGCCTCCAGCAACAGGCTACTGAACTCCCACTGAGAAATCAGGGCTTGCAACTGACCTTAATGCTGGATGTGCCCCCTCATCATTACAGACCACATCATCACTGGACTAAACAACATGGATTGTAACATCTGGGGTTCATTCACCTGCTCTTCTACCAACCTTACATATGCCACCACCTGCTTACAGTGGCCTTCTGCTGTCTACATTGGACAAATGGAGCAATCCTTGCATGAAAGAATGAATAGACTCCAATGTGACATGAAGTCCAAGAATACATAGAAGCCTATGGTGGAACACTTCAGCCTTCCTGGACAGTCCATTACTGACCTCAGAGAAGCCGTTTTAAAACAAAAAATAAATTTAAAAGCAGACTTGAGCGTGAAATTGAGAGACATAGAATCATCCACAGACTGGAAGAGCCTCTAAATTCTTATCCCATTACCTGACTGGCGGGGGACTGGGGAAGTGTGGGTGCTAATGTGCATAGTTGACAGCCCAGAGGTTATAAATCTGAGGCCATAGCAGAAGTGATTGACCGTGGCACCCCAGATTCCAACACGATCTGCAAATTCTGCTAAATACCTTGTCACAAGGACATGAAAAAGGGAAGCACCTAACTAGCTTTGATAACCTTTATGTTCCTCTGCAAGTTAACAGATTTGTTTATCCTCTTTGATCTCTTCAATTTACCTTCATCTCTCTCAGTAGTACCACCTTCTTTCCTCCCACTTCCCATCTTATGTATTTGAATGACCTTGTTCCTTTCTATTTAGTACCCCTGCTCTCTGCAAGCCCATTCATAGCCTCTGATAAAGTAGGCTGTAACCTCTCAGAGCAAGTTAGTCCATAAGGTGAGTCTTTGTTCTGCTTTCTGCCTACTCCATTCACAATAAGCTATTAATAATTACTTTTAGTTATTACAGGTATCAAGAAGATGCCCTCACCATGATCCTATGGTGTAGTTATATGCTATTTATACAGAATGGCCATTCTTTTTCTCATCTTAATGTTTTCAGTCATTTATTGTATAAATTCCAGCCAAATCTGTAAAAATGGAACACATCTAAAAGTCCTGCCCTTCAAAGTCCAGAGTATTTCAGAGACAATTTTTATATGAAGATGTCTCTTTATTGCCCTCTGCTGGTCAAACCACAAATTCTGTCTTTTCAATTATAACTTTATACCATAATACCATTTTCCTTGCATACAACATGCCCCCAAATAAGATAAACACTTTGTTTTTGAAAGGCAGAATGAAGGGGAAAAAAAGATCTTTCCCTGAAAACAATGGTGAGTTGCAGTAAATAACTGAGCAGCAGCTTCTACAGCTAGAGTCTCTACCGGGGGCAAGAAAACGTATCCACAGCCAGCACACCTAGAGACCAACTGTGTTGACCTCAGTGCATCACATGGGGCACATCTACACAACATGCATTAATGTGTGTTAGCCCAATTTACTGCACAGTAACAGCAGGCATCTACACGTGCGTATCCTTACTGCACTGTAAAAATGGCTAAGCATGACTAAATTTGATACCTGCAAGTGCAAGTGCAGGTATAAAATTTAGGCACGATTAGTTAAAGCACAGTAACACACGTGTAAACATGACCCAGTGTTTTTTGTGTCAGTTCTGCCTACCCACTAGGGTGCCATCCTGAGCCCAGCCCCAGGGCTCTTGGCTGGCCGCTTCTCCTCCCCAGGGCTGGCCTGCTCTGTGGCAGCCCCTACCTGCAGGCTAAAAAAGCCTGCAGCCATTTTGTGTCCTGGGGCACACACACCAGGACACTGAAGCGCTGCAGGCCCAGTGTGCCCCCTGGATAGGACTCAAGCTGTGTCTGCCAATCCTGTCCCCTAGCCAGAGCTCCTGCTTGGCCACAGCTAAGTGTTGTAAAGGGCTGCAGCTTGCTGCATCCTTGCCCAGCCCAGCAATTCCCCCCAGAGCTGCTGCTTGGCTGCCTCTGGCAGCACGGCCAGCTCCTGTTCCCTGCTGCTGCTCACCCCCAGCAGTATCTCTTGTGCTTGAAGATGCTGTGGCCCATTTGCCTCTGCTGCGTAGCTTCCAGTCCCTGGCCATGCCCTTCTGCTGAATGCTTCTGAGCGCTGTCCAGAGCCAGCCACACAGGCCCAGACAACTGGCATGGGATGCACCACCACTATGTCCTCTCCATCCTCCCTGTTGAGGACCAGCCTGACCTGTGTGTGCACACCTGAGCCCTCCACCTGAGGCCCCAGCTGGAGCCAGGAGACTGGTGACCTCATGGCCCTCTGGGGTGATGCAGAGGTTCAGAGGCAGTTCCCCATGGTGGGTGCTCAAACTCCCATATTTATGAGACCTTGTCAGGTGGGATGCGTGAGCAAGGCACTCCAGGATGGTGGAGCAGTGCCACATAAAGATCAAAGCCTTGCAGGAACAATGCATGGCTGTGACCAAACACAATTGCCAGTCCAGTTGTGCCTGCAAATGTTTTGACACCCCGGGACCCAGGCCTCAACCTTGCAGTTTACACCAGCAGAGGTGGCCTGACCAAGCCCCCCGCCCTACCCTGAGTCCTCCGGTGGTGACACCTTCCCAGAGGAGGTGCCCTTGGGTGTTCAGCACCCTGCCCTGCCCAACTCCCCAGCTGCTGCACCCATCAGCAGCTCAGGGAGCCCTGGCCAGTGGCTGCCTCACCAGCTCTGCACCCCCAGGCTCTGCAACGAGAAGCAGCTGGCCTTGACACCACCAGTTGCCAGAAGCTCCAGCTCCTCCCCTGGGTGGGGAAGCCCTAGCTGGGTGCTGGCCTACCACATGCCATGGGCTGAGGACACTAGGCACAGCTGGACACCATGGCAGGCTGTGCTGCTGCCACAACCGCAGCAGCCTCTGCACAAGGAGGTAGGTACTCACTACCCCCACTTCCCCTGTGCTGTCCAGGGTGCTAAAAGTTTCAGTTACACCCCTGATTGTGGCTACCTCTTGAGATTCTTGTTGGAAAGCATATATCCAGTTCTGCACACCTTCATGCTTTTCATATGAGTCTTTGCTGGAAGCAGGTTCATCTCCCACTTTGTCTTGGAAGGCCACCTTGGACCATCATCTTAGGTGTCCTGAAGCTACCCTTCCCTCCGAGCCTAGATGCTTTTATTGCTGTAAGAACCTGGTCACCTCTGAAAATCAGAAAGCTGCCAGCTGAGGCTCTTGGCCTTCCTTACAGTACCAGGAAATTGTCTTGTAGGATGACAGGATCAAAACAACAGGAAAAAAGTTGAGCAACTATGTTGGTCATGTTTTGCAGCCAGTGCAATTAAAAACCTCTGAAAGCTACTTGTGAGGATAAACTCAAGCATAAGAGGCAGCTGCCATGGCCCTGGGTGCCCTGAAAGGTGGGGAAAATGATGTATGTGTTGAGACTTGGGTGATTTTAATCTGTACTCTTCTCCACAGTTGTGGAGGGCAGCAGCTGAGATTAATCCTGATTTTAGCTAAAACAGATAAGCCAAGAGGAGAGGCAGGTGACTTTCCCTGTAGATGTGCAGCTTAAGGTCAGTTTGCTCCACCCTGCCTAGCCCAATTAATGCCTGTTACTTTGATGGAGAGCCTTTCAGTTTGAATGTTGTGGCCAACTTTGTTAAATTTCATTCCTCCATCTACTTTAATTCCATGTTTTTCCTAATCAAAAGCAATTTTCCAGTTTAAGTCCACTAATATAGGAAATACACAACTATCATTAATTCATTACTTAGACTTTAGACTCATTAGTTATGCACAAGTAGCTCAATCAGAACAGACATTACATAGCTCATTATTCTTATATGCAATGATCCTGAAAATCTTCCATAATGGCAGAAATGACATAATTTATTCATTAGAATCCTCTCTCAACATGAAATAACATCTCTTCTTGTACAAAACATTCCCCCAAATAAGATATTCACCTTGTTTTTGAAAGGCAGAAGAAGATATGAAGAAGAAAATATCTTTCTTTAAAAATATTCATTGATATGGTATTTGCCAGGGAAAACAAAGACAGCTGTAGCAAAGAAGAAGCAAAACCCTGTGGCTGCTCTATTAACCCCTTACCCACAGGACACAACAACTCCTACTGGCTGAGCCAAACTGCCAAACCTCTCAGCCCTTCTTCTCTTCTCTAGCTGAGCTGGGTCAGGAGTCAGCAATACCTGCCAAGTCAGCTTAGGGCCCAGTCATAGCCCAGGACTTGATTCTGCGTAAGATATAGCAGAACCAAGCCAGTAGCACCTTCTGCGCTCAAGCCCCTGCCAGGGAAAAAGGGTTCTTGTGGTCCACAGCAAACTGCCATGGAAGTACATGTGTTTGCTTGCTGTGCTGCCCTCTATATACAAAATGCAATGTTACTTTCTCTTTTCTCCCAATGGAGGATCCTTCTGCTGCACAAGCCTCACTTAAAATGTGCCCCCCAATTTCTAGGAGCTGATTGTTAGAAAAAGTTGTGTGTTGTATATGAGAAATTATGGTAGTTTCTGACCAACAGAGGCTTAGAGATCATTATTAAATTCTCTTATTTTTTCACTAAAAAGCAGTTGCTGCAGAAATATTGCCAAATCCGAGTTTTGCTCAGGATTTCTCCAAACATTTTTAATCTCATGGATGCGTCCTGAGAGTTTTACTTCGAGAAATAGCTTGTTATGTATCAATGGATAGAAGAGAACTCCTGCATGCCATCCACCTGACTTTCCTGTGCTCTTTTACTCATGAATATCATCAGAAACATACTTTGAAATTTATTAAAATCTTTCTTGGTAGAAAATGTCATGCAGCAAAAATATAAATAGTTCAATTAAAATATCAGGGCTTAATTGATTAAGCTGTTATGTTAATCTATTCTGATTATGAAATCTATACAATGGAAATTATTGGGCGGGAGGGGATCCTCCATAACATTAAAAAAACCCAACCAAATATATCATGTGTCACCAACACAATCACAATGCACTGTCATGGGTGAAACAGCCAAACATGAGTTACAATAAGGTACTACAGAAGTAAAGGGCTCCTCACTAAGTGGTATCACTCACAAAGAATCAGTCTCTCTCTCACACCCAGAAATGGCAGCAGCAGCTCATAGCAGGAGTTAGCATCCCTTCCCCAGGCAAGTCCTTTTCAGAACCAGGGACTCCAGGAAACAGCGATCAGTGCAATTTTAAGAACAAACTCAAATCCAGGCTGACCATCTTGAAATCCTCTAGTTTTTACCGTACAACAGTTCCTTCAAATGGTCAGCAGAGCTGCAAAAATATAGGCAGAAAAGAGAGTTCCTGGGGCAGATACTTTGCAGTACATCTCTTGAAGAACTGACGTTCTTGTTCATGGTATTAAGCTACCTCTAGCAATATACCTGGAGAAAGGATGTCTGGCAATCGTAGTCTGACCCATTGGGCTGTGTCCAGATCAGCATGGATGTTTGGTTCCCTGGGGACAACTAGCAGCATGCCACGTGCCCTCTGGTACACAGCAGGTTACCCCAGGGGCAGTAGGGGAGGCTGCGGTCAGCAACTGTGCTGGCCCCAGCAGCCTTACCTGGGGTCCTGGGGGCCGGGAAAGCTGCAGCTACCTTGCTCCTGCAGCTTGGAGCCTGGCCAGCAACCAAAGCATGGCTCCAGCCTGCCAGGCTGCAGTTTTGGTGGTGCACAGTGCCTCCATGTGCACCACCCCACTTTTTTTCTGCACAGGATTTGTTGACCCTGGGATCTCAAAAAACCCTGCTGCACTGCAAGGAAATGCCTGAACGTGTGGTGTGTGGTGCCACAGATGGGTCTGCAGTGCCACATACTGTACAGCCATGCTCATCTGGAAGCAGCCTTGGCGGGTGTTTTGCCTCTGAGTGTAGCAGTAATCTGCACTAAAAACTGGGTTTAGGTCTGCCTTCCTAGGGTGCAGATATGCTGCACCAAGACACATGCGTTAAGCCTATAAATGAGAAAATCATGAAATCTGATGTCTAACTGCTCTCAAAATGTTACTGTTATTATGATGATGGTGATGCCTCAGGTCTGAAATATGCCCTGGTGTGTGTACAGAACATGGCAGGCTTTCAATGTCCAAGCTGTCTCTGCTTGCTCACAGAGAGGGAACCTTTCAGGTAATCTTCAATGTTCCTCAGAGCATATTTTTTAAAATAAGGGCAAAGGCTTGTTCCATTTCCTGCGTTCTGAAACTTTTCGCTGGCCTTTACAGTTGACTTTGCTATAACCCCTGTCATGAACAGCACCCACCTTTCTCAGGCATCAGATTGCCTTCACTTCTGTGACCAGTAACATAACAAATGGGGGGCAACTGGGACACAGCCCCCAATAAAAACCCTGCAAAGCATAGGAACAACAGCCTTTTTCTGTTGCCATGCCTCCATGCATTTCAGAGCTGACCTCTTCTGTTCTGCTTCTAGTACCTTTCTTCCCTGTTAGAGGCATGAAATCCTGATCAACCCTAATAACTGTCCAGTGCAATAGCAAGTCTTTTTTCAAAGAGTATCCCCTCAAACTTCTGTTTGACCTTTACAAATCTGCTCAACAGGCCTCTGTGGTCCATCAAAACAACTTTATACAGGCTCTTAGTAGAGCTGTTTCCTTGGGTCTATGTGGTAAATTGTAAAAATCTTCCTCACCTTCTTGTCCAGGAATTCCATACTTACATTGTACCACTTGAGTACTCCAAAGCTAAGACAGCATGGGTATAAACCAGCTTTGTATACCTGCAATAATGTTCCTGGAACTTATTTCAGTCTTCAGGACATGCTACAATGCAGTGGGCACATCTACACGAGACACTACTGCGTGGTGGTTACTGAACATTTATGTAGTACTTGTATAAGCAAGTACTAAATAAATACACAGTAACCGGAGGTACTGCGCAGTAGCACCAGAGAATGCCTTTTAAGTGACATTACTACACAGCAGCCTAATACTATTGCACAGTAGCATCTTGCCACAGTTCTTGCCATGTGACGCCACTGCACAGTAGTATTAAGTTACTCCTCAGTCAGTGTCCCGTGTAGACGTGCCCACTACGTCTGAATTCTAGAAGTTGGTTCAGGGACAATTATTTGCTTCTTGGCCTTATTTTTGGCTAAGATCAAGTTCTTGTTTTCTCCACATCCAGTTCTTTGATTTTGGTTTTATCCATGTGCTTCAGGTTGGTTTTCTGTTATGATGATGACGACGATGATGACAACTGAATAAAATATTCATATATTAGCCATTCAGATAATGGGCCAAGTTCAAAAGTATATATTGGCTGTTTTGAGTCTAACTCAATGTTTTGAAAAATGAATGAGTATCTGAAAGCCTGATACTGACTTTCCCTGCCTGCTTTGCTCAGTCTGTGAACTGACTTTTGTTTTTAATGTGAATTGATCCGTCTGCCAGAGTTTGGCATATGCTTCTATTCTGAATTTGTTCAGGGCACAATAACAGATAAGTAGACAATATACTGTGTCTGACAGTAACCTAACAAAAGCTGACTGCAAACTGTGCAAATCCCCAGTCTCTCATGGTATATCTACATCAGCCAGGAGGAAAAAATGTGAAAAATCAGTCACCCTCATGCTTGTTAAGATACCTTGTCCAGTGATACTGAGCAACATTATGTCTATAGAATAGCAATTCACCCTCACAGAGCACAGAGATCAATGCAGTGATGGAAAAATGTGCAACCTAGAAGAATCCTGAAAAATTGATTCTCCAGGGAAGACAGGAATTCACATTGCCCTGAATGAAAAAAACTGCTAAGGATTTTTTCTTTAGGCAGCTTATAAAATTACTGGAGTATTGTCTGCATACTGACACTTGTGAAACCTTAATACATTAATTTAACATAGCATTACACAGATAGAGCCTTGCTCATGCTATACAATATATCTTTTACTTTCTAGACAAGACCAGTATGATTATCTGTAAAGTATACCAGTTCCTGGTGACCTCACTATCTACCTTTTCACAAGCAACTTAATGAAAATCAGAATAGAAACTCCAGAATAACAGCAAAAATATATGCAATTTCCACCGTTCTAAATAATTTCCCATTTATTCTGAGCTAGGTAATGTTGAATAAGATATTGAGGTATCAACCATTCACATATTTGGTTAGAACAGTGATTCTCAACCAGGTACAATAACACCCTAGAGTACCGTGAGATCCTTTTAAGAGTGGTACAGGGTGCTGCACAATATTAGCCCTGTGCAAAAAACTATATCATTCACAAGACAAACCCAGAGGCTGCCTATACGTGTGCTCAGGGGAGAAAGGGAGGGGTTAATTAGAGCAGTTTCTGGAGAGCCACTCTCATTAAAACACCTCAGCATCACATGTATTAAGCCCCCAAACATTTAAAAACGGCCATGGGATGCTTTAATTAAAGCTCATTCATCAAGTTTTAGCTAAAGTGCTCCAGTGCCAATTTTTAAATCTGCAGGGGCTTATACACGTGATGCTGTGGCAATGCTGAAGCATTCTAATTAGAACATGGAGGAGACTTAGTTAATCAAGTCTGTTCCAAAACGTTCTAATGCATCATGTATAGGCAACCAAAGATTTCATTCTGACCTGTTGTGATTTTTCTGAGTTCTTTACAATTAAAGAACTGTTTTGTTATTTTTCTATAGTTACATAAAAGTGAAGGTTGAGAACTGCATTTTCCAAGGGGTACTTTTGCATCTAAACATTTTGAGGATCACTGAGTTAGGGTCCCATTATATGCAGGCTACTTAGAATATGGCTCAATGTTTTGAAAAATTAATGATACCAGACATTTATGGACAAAGGCTTTAAACATTATTTTACACTTTTCAGTTTTAAATGTATGACCACATTCCTTAAGATGTATCAAATGCATGTCAATATTCTATAAAAAGATTATACATTTTATTTTCGACTGGTCATTGTTTGCATAGTTAAAAAGTTATCAAAATTAGTGAAAAGGGTTAGATTGCATACATAAAACACACATAAAAATAACATAGAATTAAGTAACATAGAAACCTGCACATTAGCCATGTACAGTACAAAGTTAATTCAAACTAGACTGTATAAACTTTGGTATACAAATATCCAGGTGTTCAAAAACATTTGTCTTTGGATTTAAGGAGAGCTCACTCTTAACCGAGCTCCAAGTATCAACAGGAAATTTACAGTTCCATTGACTAGTAGTGAGGTACTCACATATTTTGAGAATAGGAACTAAATAAATATCTAATATTAAGAGTATTCCTAGATATAAATTTCTAATATTAGCAGATTTAAAGGATGAGATTCTGACCCCGTTGAATTCAATGGAAGTTTTGCTGTTGCCTTTAACCAAGCCAGGATTTCACAATGTAGTGCTTCTTTTCCACACTTTAGAGTATGGTAGCTCTATCTATAGTTAAAGATGTTCAACATTTTCCATTATAATACTGTTTTCAGTTGCACATAACTTTGCCAAACTTGAACTGTTGAAGCTGAGTTTTTCCCATGGTCAATGTATGCCTTAGGATCTCTTTTTTTTACTCAAAACTTTTAGCCAAAATGGTCCAGCCATTTCTGAGAATGTTAATGCTGAGGTGGAGATACAAAATTGGCACTGCAACACTGAGACTAAACAACTGGATGATGGTCAGCTGAGGGAAGAGGGTGGAGGTTACACCTTCTTTTGAAGGGGGAAACCAGCCCAAGACAGACGTGTTCATGGTATCCATTTTCCCATAAAAAATCAGCTCAGTCAACTTTGAGGTCCCTGTGGGCATTAATGAACAACTTATGACCCTCCATCTTAAGCTCAGCAGCAATTTGTATGCCACTGTTACCAATGCATATGTCCCAATGCTTGATGCTGATGAAGTTGTCAAAGAACAATTCTGCTCCAACCCTGACCATGCACTGACTAATACTTGCAAGGAGGACAAAATCATTCTCCTTGGTGACTTCAAAGATGTGATCTGAACTCTGGAGTGCCACTATTGGGAAGGAAGGAGTAGGGAAAGCCAACTCCCATGGCATCCTTCTCCTAAGCAAATATACAGAGTACAGTCTTGTCATCACAAAAAACATCTTTAGAAAGAATGACAAATACAAAACACCCTCACTGTAAGCACTGACAACTCCTCAGCTATGTTACTGTTAGAGCCCATGATTGAATGAAAGTCCATAGAGGAGCCAGTGACTGCTAGACAGATCACTGTCTTGTCAGCTCCATTATGAACATCCATCTTGTTCTGATAAATTGAAAACAGCCAAAAACAATGTGAAGGACTCTCAACACCAAGTTTCTTCAAGACTCAAAGGCCTGTAAGGATTTCCAACAGTGTCTCCATGGAAAGCTCTCTGCCTTGTCCACAGATGAAGACAGCATTGAGAAACCCTGGAAGGGGTTTAAATCCACCGTCCATATGGCCTTTGCTGAATCCATTGGCTATACTGCCCATTGACACCAAGACCGATTCAATGACAGGTTGGATGAAATCCAGGTTCTCCTTGACTGGAAGAGAAGGGCTCATTCAGCTTTGCAAAATGACACCTCATCTCAGCAGAAGAAGAAGAAGTATGAGCTCCTCAAAGCTGAGGATCAAAGGAGAATCCAGGAAATAAAAAATCAGTGGTGACAAGATAAAGTCAAGGAGATCCAGCTGTATGCTGACAAACATGGAAAGCATAGCTTTTTCCAGGCAGTGAAAGCCATCTACAGCCTAATTTCCCATGGTCCTACTTTCATAAGATTGCAGGATGGCTCAATGCTCCTCAAAGACAATGAATCTATCCACGCTAGATGGAAAGAACATTTTGAGGTACTTCTGAATTATGAGTCAATTGTGACAGATATCACCATTTAATTTATCCCCCAACACCCTGAATGGAGATCCCTCACCAACCCTCTTATCCTAGAGGAAGTCTGGTGTACCATCAAGGCAACCAAGAACAATAAGGCTACTGAACCGGATGGCATACATGCTATAATCTACCAGACTGGTAGCAAGAAATTGGTACTGAGACTCCTTGAATTTATTCTTTGAATCTGAAACAATGAAGAGATCCCTGGGGACCTGAAGAATGCTAACATCATGACTACCTTCAAGAAAGGAGATAAATCTGCATGTGGAAACGATGAAAGTATTGTCCTCCTTTCCACAGCAGGAAAATCCTCATGCAAATCCTCCTGAACAATTTTCTACCTCTTGCTGAGGAAATCCTCCCAGAACCTCATTGTGGTTTCAGACCATCCTGTGGGGTAACTGACGTGATCATTGTTGCCCTCCAGGTTCAAGAAAAGTATCAGGAACAACATTAGAACCCGTATATGGCCTTCATTGACCTCACCAAGGTCTTCGATTCCATCAGTTGTGAACCCTTGTGGAAAGTACTGACCAGATTTGGATGTCCTGAAAAGTACATCAAGGTCTGGAGGCTTCTCCATGATCAGATGACTGCAACCATTCTTTGTAGTGGATTGGAGACAGATCCATGTATTATCCAAACTAGGTCAAGCAAAGATGTGTCATCACCTCAACTCTATTTTCCATTTTTTTGGCAGACAATCCTGGTTCTCATTAAGGAATGTAAACCCCTCCCCCCCCCCATTAGGATCAAAGGAAAAGCTACAGTGAACACTGATGAGGAGATCCAGCATAGGATCTGGTGTGCAAGTGCCTCTTTTGGGAAAATTTATTTGGTGTGTCTTTATTCATTCTGATCTCTGGAAAGACATCAAGACCCAGGTCTATATCATCCCCACCCTCCTGTATGAATGTAAGATGTGGATGACTTACCATCGTCATTGCAAGAGTCTGGAGAGATACCACCAGTGATGCCTTCAGAACATTCCTCACGTTAATTGTGAAGATCATTGTACAAATGCCAGCATTCTTGCTGAAGCCAATGTTACCAGTATTGAGTCAGTGATCCTGAAGCACCAACCTCGCTGGACTGGACATTGTATACAGATGCCTGATTCTTGGCTCCCAAAACAAGTGCTCTACTCCTAGCTTAGTAAATGTCTGAGATCTCTCAGTGACCAGAGAAAATGCTGCAAGGAGATACATTGAAGGCATATCTCATAAAAACAGATGCCGACATCAAGAGTTGGGAGGAGCTGGCTGCTGCAATATCAACTAAGCAGCTGTCCCATTTCAAGGAAAAGTATCTTGCCCTCAAAGCAGAGAAGAGACAATGGAGGAAGTAAAAGGAGAGGAATTCCATCCTGCAACCTACTCTTCCCTATGGAAAGACCTGTAACTTTCAAGTGTGGTCAATCTTTGAGCCACAAAGGCACCTCAAGCTCCATCAATGAGCCATGGTAGAGTTCATCCTCAAGTTGAGGGGTTGCTGCCACTGCCGACCGTTCCAATGGTTAGTTTCCTACCCTGTTAGAAACATGCACCTTATTTCTAACCTCAGTTTGCCTCACTTTACCTTTTAGCAAGTACTTGTCCTTTGTCTGCTTGACTATTATCATGTAGGTATTTGTGATCAAAACACCCTTTATAGACTAAGATTGAAAGAACAGAAAGATTATTTTCTCAAACACGTGCTCAGAGAAAAATCAGGATCACCTAGCCACAAGATGGCATCTTACTCTCACAAGAACATTTTGTAATGAGAGAAATGTTTTTTTTCAATAAAAAATAGCCATCTGAGATTGTTTTCATGGAAATGGTGTCCTAGTGTCTCTAATTGCCTTTCTTTAAAGAAAAAATCCAGTCTGAATTCATCATTAATAAAATGTGAGTACATTTAGAATTTTCATGCTTTCAAAACTGAGTACCTTGAGGATTTTCATGGGTTTTGAGCTTAAAAATGATTTTGCTACATTGTTGGTAGTATATTTCTGTATAGTAGAAAGCTGACATTGATTTCCTAATAGCAAAGTTCTGTATAATTCTCAAGGATAAGATACATTGTTCAGTTCTTCAAACCCATTAAATTAAATATCAAGATGTATATGTATGGTGATCACATTATTTTTAAGGAAATCAGGGATGCTGTGGCTCAAGTGAAAGGGGAGTGGCATGATGTGCCAGACAGGCAGGCACTGTTGCTGCTGTGCAGAAACAAGGCAGGCAGATTGGAGAGGTGCCCAGTCCAGCCCACCCCCTGCTTCCAGCCACTGCTCAGGAGGAGCCAGGCTGGTCACATGTGGGTGGGATGGCACCTGCTCCAGTCCGCCTGCCTTGCTCCTACACAGCAGCAGCAGTGACTGGCCACCTAACTGCCTGGCACACCATACCACTCCAACTCCCCACCAGACTGTGTCCTGTGCTCCTGCCTACCTGCCTTTGCCTCTGCCTGCAGCAGTGCTGCTGACTTGCAGGGAGGGGGGAGCAGCACCAAAATACAAGTTCATCCAGCGTCCTATTTTTCCTAAGGCCAGCTCTGCTGCTACACACTCATGCACAGTACAGTCAATAAAAAAAGAAGTGATCATGTTAGGTGGCCAATTCCAGGACTTTTGTCTCAATTTTCACCAGCCAGCTGGGATGCCAGGATGAGATATGAAATCCGGGACACCAAACCAGGACATACAGCCATCCTATGTATATGCATTATTTCCAATGATCAGATTGCAATAACATGTAAAATGGGATTAAAGTTCCATTTGTGATATTTTTACAAATATTGTTCTGATCCCAGGTTTTGACTTTGGATTGGTATAATAGTTATTAAAGTCAATTACGGACAACTGTTTGGACTCAAGCCCATGTAGTGCCATGTGGAGATACCTAAGCTCAAGGCAGTCTAGCTGCAGGATCTTGGACTGCAAGTGGCCCCTGAGGGGTTAACATGCAGCCCCATGGCTCCTGATATGAGCACTACTCCATGCATCACTTCAGCAGTTGCAATCTCCACTCTTCCCTCCCTTTCCCAGCTTGTCTTGCCTAACACTATCCCTGGGGGTGGGACTGAGAGAGTCTGTAGCTGGGTGGTGCAGGGGGAGCTAGGGACCCCATGTCATGCAACCCACTGTGCAGCACAGCAGGAGGAACTCATGTGGAACAGTGTGCAGGGCATGGAGGCACTGGGATGGTACAGCCATGAGCAGGATGTGGTCCATGTGGTATGTAGGCAGGGATCCTGTGGCCCCCAGCCACTCAGAAGTTGGACAGCCCTGCCCAAGCTAAGTCAGGTATTAGAAGCAGTATAGTCATATTTACCATAGTGCTCCACCTAGGCTAACACACGTATGTTATGGTCTGCCATGTAGATATCCTTTAAACTGACTTCTGTTCATAACAGGTGGTACTTCTTTTCCTTTATTCTAGTCTGTTTATTCCTATCAGAGTTGCGCAATACCTTGAGGACCCCAAAGCACCTTATTAACTAAGTACTAAGAGGGTGTCAAAAAATCTTCCACCCCAACCTTGCACAGTTCATATTTCCAGGTAAAGTCCTGCTCACTGAAATTATTAGAACTAGTCCAACTGATTTAGTGTAGGCCAGACTTTTACCTGCTGTTTCAAGCAATACCAAGCTTCTTCATGCAGTAAACAGAAGAAGAGGAGATGAGTCCAGGGTCTCAACCTTCTACCTGTGCTGGTATAATCAGGACTTGATATCCATAATTGCTGAATTTGGGGCAGAAGTGAAAGATGCCATGTAATGACATTGTACAGCATGAGAGGACTGTCTGCTAGGTAGGACTTGTCTATACCACATAATCTGAAAGTTGCAGGGAAAATGTATCTCTTTCTGAAGGGAAATATTCCTTTTTTATGGCATGCTGTACCTATTATATTATAGTGAAGCACCTGATTGAAACTGAAAGGAAAATTTCAGAAGACAGTTATAATTACCCAAATTAAAAATAAAACAAGATTAGTAGCTCTACTTGTACAAAATGTGACATGGAATCTTTAATCTTGAATAATTGTCAGATGAACCCTATTTAAAAATTAATTAGAAAATCAGCAATTTATCCCCAGTGAAATACCAAGATATTGGTCTGTCTTCAAAAACTCCAAGACTGATTCCTATACCATTTTTGTTTTGTTGGAGTCTCTCATAGAAGTTTCATGCTACAGTTAGCATTTGAAATCTAAAGACAAAAGCACAGCCTATTTCAGCTGCAGCTTGGAGAGATGCCATATCATAGTTTTCTTTAGCAATAGTCCTTTTGTAACTGCATAAAGGACTGCTTGTTCCAAAACATACAGTGAATGATTGTGTGTGACTTCTGTGGTGATTAATGAAAGGTAGGGAATGTTTTCATAAAATATATATCTGTTTTTGTGCTAAATAATTATGCAATAAAAGTAATATATGAGAAGTGTATTCACAAAGGTTCAAGAAAAAATAATTGAAACAGCCCTTTCCTTTTACACTGTAAAATCTGTTCATTTTTATCCATTAGGTTCAAAAAGGGCTCTGTTTGCAGCAGGAAAGCAATGACATTTGCAATTTAATCAGAACAATTACCTGCTTGAGACCTATTGTAGTCAGAGAACTTCACTAATGCTATTGTTATCACAAAACCTCAAATATGCTATTATATATCAGCATCCACCTAATGTGACATTACTGTCATTTGCTGTCTTCTGAATAACTACAAAGAATACACTTAGGACACATTTCACAGCTGACAGAATCTTGTGAGTGTCCATGATTTACAAAAATGAATTACGATCTTTCTGATTGAACTAAGCCATAAAAACTGTGTTCAGAATTATTTATATTTGGCTTATTATGTTGTAGCAATTTCAACATGGGTCCTATATACTTGGTGTTTTAAAGTGTATATTTTTACTTTAATATTAGAACTCTTGCTCCATCTTGCCCTACAGTTAAGTTCAAAAGCACTCAATTTATCCAAGATACTGGGGGGAAATCCTGCACTGGAAGTGTCATTGTGCTGGTAGAGTGCTTCATAGCAGTCTCTAATGTTGGGTACCAACAGGGGCAATGTGGAGTGGGTGCATGCGGGTTCATGTGCACCCCCTGAGTGTGGCAGTGCAGTCCTACAAAAAGGCACCATTGACACTGTTGGTGGCACCTGCAGTCGGTTGCTGCTCGCCACCCCGCTGCCGATACTGCCGGAAGCGTCTGCGGGTGGTCTGCGATTTCCGTGGGCTGCTGCCAATGCTGCCGGTGGTGGCTGCAGGTAGTCACCGACCCTTGGCCAGCGCTCGCTACTCCCACCCCCGCCGCCAACAGTGCTGGTGGCATCTGCGAGAGCTCCCTGCTCACCACCGCCACACTCCCGCCACCGCTGTGCGCCCCCAGCCACTGGGGCCACGTGCCATTCATGGGTACTAATCCACTGGCCCAATCCACTTGTAAAAGAACATCCCTGGTCCTGAGCAGAATCCAGGCACCATGATCTTAAGATACAGTCCCAAGACACAGAACACTAGTTAGTATTCCCTTCTGAATGTTGAGAACCCCATAGTCCAATTGCACAGCCCCTGGATCTCACACTAATACTTAACATAATTTCTCTAACCTCATTACAGACCAGAGTCAGCACTTTGACAACACAATATAGACCTATCCCCACTTCTGGCCCATAACTGTGTCCAGTTGCTTTATCTCTGGTACCCTTTGGTCCCTATCCTGTTTCTCAATATAGTTCAAAAGTTTCTTTTCTTTACCTCCTGGGTACAATCGCTGTTAGATACTCCAATTATGGTTGGGGTCACAGGCTAACAAAGAGCTCAGGTTTTTTTTATTTAGACAGGACCCAGGGTAAAGTGTGCTGCTCTAAAGAGAGCATAGGAGCCATTCTGCTTCAAACTGGTGAAAAGGAGCAATAGGACAACAGGGAATCAGGCCCTAAGAGAGTAGTACCTGTTCATCCAGTTTTATACAGGATCTTGTTGCACCTAATGAGAATGATGTAAAAGTTTAACTTAGTTCACCTGTGAGATATCACCAGATCAAGGACAACAAGAAGTCCTTTTTTAAATACATAGGGGGTTAAAAGAAGGTACTGAGTAATATGGGGCCCCTACAGGACACGCTAGGAAATCTGGTCATCGCACCAGACAGCAAAGCTAACCTATTTAACAATTTCTTTGCCTCCATTTTTCTGAGCAGGGATCGAGTCACCTCTCCCCAACGGAACCCCTGTAGGCCCTAGGGGAGGCACACCCAGGCCTAGGGTCGGTGAGGATCTAGTTAGGGAACTTCTGGAGGGACTGGACGCATTTAAATCAGCAGGTCCTTATGATCTCCACCTCAGAGTGCTGAGGGAATTGGCAGAGGTCATTGCGGGACCCCTGGCATGGCTTTATGAGCACTCATGATGCTCTGGTGTGGTACCAGAGGACTGGAAAAGGGCCAATATGGTCCCCATTTTCAAAAAAGAGAGGAAGGTGGACCCAGGAAACTATAGGCCAGTCACTCTTACCTTGGTCCTGGGTAAGCTTTTTGGGAGAGTTATCCTGGCGCACATCCACAAGGGGTCAGCAGGGGAGATTATGCTTAGGGGCAACCAACACGGGTTCGTTAGAGGCAGGTCCTGTCAGACCAACCTGGCGGCCTTCTATGACCAGGTCACAAAATCCTTAGACACAGGGGTAGCAGTGGATGTAGTCTTTCTGGATTTTAGGAAGGCCTTTGACACTGTCTCTCATTAAAAAACTAGGGGATTGTGGCATTGACACCTACACAGTCAAATGGGTCACTAGTTGGCTGGAGGGCCGCACTCAGAGAGTGGTGGTGGACGGGTAATTTTTGACCTGGAGGGATGTGGGCAGTGGGGTCCCGCAGGGCTCAGTCCTCAGGCCCGCACTGTTCAACATCATCAGTGACTTGGATGAGAGGGTGAAAAGCACCCTGTTCAAATTTGCAGATGACAATAAGATGTGGGGAGAAGTGGGCATGCTAGAAGGGAGGAATAGGCTGCAATTGGACATAGACAGGTTACAGGGGTGGGTGGATGAGAACAGGATGGGTTTCATCACTGACAAGTACAAGGTACTGCACCTTGGGGGGAAGAACCAGAAGCATACCTACAGGCTGGGGAACTCCCTTCTTGTCAGTGCAGAAGCAGAAAAGGATCTTGGAGTCATTATTGATGCCAAAATGAACACGGGCCGACAGTGTGGGGACGCAGTCAGGAAGGCCAACTGTACCTTGTCGTGCATCCACAGATGCATCTCAAGCAGGTCCAAGGAGGTGATCCTCCCCCACTATGCAACATTGGTCAGGCCGCACTTGGAGTACTGCATCCAGTTCTGGGCGCCGCGCTTCAGGAGGGATGTGGACAACGTGGAGAGGGTCTAGAGGAGGGCCACCCGCATGATCAGGAGTCAGCAGGGCAGGCCCTACAAGGAGGTTAAAGGACCTGAACTTGTTCAGCCTCCACAAGAGAAGGCTGAGGGGAGATCTAGTAGCTGTTTCCAAACTAGTCAGAGGGGACCAGCAGGCATTGGGGGGTGTCCCTGTTCCCCCAGGCACTACCAGGAGTGACAAGAAATAACAGTCACAAGCTGGCAGAGGGTAGATTTGACCCCAGTACTCTTTCCTGCCATGGCAGGGGGTCGGACTTGATGAGTTGCTCAGGTCCTTCCAACCCTACCAACTATGAAACTATGAAACTATGAAACCATGAATATCTGGGATCTGTTTGTCAATAGTGGAGCCTCAGGGAGGCGCTAGGCTTTTCTCAAAGGAGATACAGAAGCATTTTACCAAATGGCATTTTATTTAGTGGGAATTTTTATTTTTCCCTAGGGAGGTATCCTCCAGAAACGTTTTCCCTTGCAGGTGTTTTGCCTGGAGGCCCATTTCCCCAGAGGTTTTCTTTTCTCTCAATAGAGGAATTTATTTATGATGCAACATTTTTATCACTTTATTCTATTCTTGTATGACAAAATAAACACCAGTACAGAATGATCATACCCTGGGGGCTGAGTTTCAGAGTGATCCTCAGAAACTTACCACCAACCATTTGATGAGGAATAACCGTACCTGAAATTAGTTTCTCCAGTCTTGGAAGTAGGTTGAAGTAGCTGCCCAAAGGGAGCAGCTTTATACCAGTGTGGAAACTACATATCAGGGATGAAGAGAAGTCTGTGCCATGTTGTGGGCAAGATGCCTGATTCAAGTCAGTAGTGCCAGGGAAGCACTGATATGTTTTCAGTTCTTACCAAGTTGGAATATATATTAAACAATCCTTATAGATATTTTGAATATGTGTTACACAGACACTGGTTTACAGAAGAGAACCAACTGATGTAATAAGTCTTCACTGGGAACATAGGGGGTCAGCCCTGGGCTCTGGGTGGCGGTCTCGGGTGGTGGAGAGACTGGCTAGGGCATGAGGGTGCTAAAGTGCAGAGCTCGGTGGCAGGAAGCTCCTGCCCTTTAGCACCCTCATGCCCCAGTCAGCCCCTGTCACTGTCTACACGTGCATTTCAGTGCAGTTAAGTAGTCTACTGTAAGATAGTACTGTCCCCAACAGTACTACCTTACAGAGAGTTAATTCATTTACTGTACCCTAATACCAGGCATAGATGGTAGCACTTTCCTGCAGAGCTAATTAGTCTGCTCTATGGTAAAGCACACATGTACGTGCATCCACTGATATTATCCAGTCTATATCACGCTCCCTACATACTATGGTGTGTGCCTTTATGAAACAGTTTACAAAGATATTGTAAGGCAATATGGCTAGGGCACTGTATTGGAAATTATCAAATCTGAGAAAATTAGGCCTGGAAAGAACCTCAGGAGGGCCAGGCCTTTGGTCCAGGCAGGAACATCCTTGTCTAGACCATCTCAGAAAAATATTTGTCTAACGTGCACTTAAGATTTCCAATAATGGTGATTCCACATCTCTCAGTAATCAGTTCCAGTGCTTAAAAACCCTCACAATTCAAAAGTTCTTCCTAATATCCAGCCTAAATCTCCTTTGTTGCAATTTCAGTCCATGACTTCTTGTTCTCTACTCTGTGCATACAGGAGAGTTGATCACTATCCTCTTTAAAACTACCGGGGTGCACATTTCACAAACTACACATTCATTAATATGCAGTAGTTACTGCACACTTAATTTACTACTTGCTTAATGAAGTACTAACTAAATGTGCAGCAACTAGGGTTACTGCACAGTAGTGCCAGCAAACTCCTTTTTAGTGACACCACTGCACAATAGTTTAATACTGCACAGTAGCATATTAGGACTGTCTGTGCTTTAATGCACTACTGTGCAGTGTTATTAGGCTACTGTACATTACACATCTCATTTAGACGCACCCCATTTCATGTATTTGAAAACTTGTCTTCAAATATATCCTTGCTAACCCTATTTTCTCTTCTCTAAACTAAATAATCCCAGTTCCCAACCATTCCTTTTGTGTCATGCTTTCTGGTTTTCTAATGATTTTTATTGTTTTCCTCTAGACTTTTTTTCAACATCTCTCTTGAAGTACAGTGTGGTTCTCCAAGTGAAGTCTCAATATTGCTGACTAGAATAAAATAATCACTTCCTGTGACTTGAGCATGGCACTCCCATTTATTTTTCCCTGTATGCTGTTTGGTTTTTTTTCCTTAACTGTATTATGTTGTAGTCTCATATGTAGCTTGCATACTCCATTATAACTGTCAGGTCCATTTCTGCAGTACTTCAGCCAACCTGGTTGCTCCCAATTTTGTATTTGTGCAATTTATATTTGTGCATGTCCTGAGTTCAGGACTTAATGAGTTTCATTCATTTTATTTCAGACCACTTCCCCAAATTATTAACGTTATTTGAATCCTAATCCTGTCCTCCAAATTTTCTTTTATACAACCCAGTTTGGTGCCGTTTGCTAATTTAGTAAATGTACACTCAATTCAATCCTCCAGGATGTTACTGAAGATATTGAACAGTGCCGAACCTTGGATAGACTCTTTGGTAACCCCACTTCCTATCTCCTCCAAGTTTGATTTTTAGCCATTTGATGACTAACCAGTGCTGGATTATGACATACTGAGACCCTGAACTATGTCCAGTTTAAGAGACCCCATACAATAAAAATAATCCAATGTATGTATATTTTTGTCAAATTAGAATGAAAATGTCCATATTTAGGGAGTCATTTTCCCATATCTCCTTTATTTACCAACTGATTATTATAAAACTTGATATTGAGTAAGTTTCTTTTCTTATTTAGAAGCCCCTCATATTGTGAAGCCCTAAACTGTAGCTTAAGTAGCTTAAGCCTAAACCTGGCACTGTGACTAACCTTTGAGCACAGCAACCAGTAATGCACTTACCCTATACTTACTTGAGGATGTAATCAGAGGAAATAATTATTAAGAGCCTTGCAAAAGCTGAGGTATATTATAACCACTGCTTCCCCCATTTCTAGAAACTCCATTACCTTGTCATAGAAGGAAAACAAGTCGGTTAGGCATGATTAGCTTTTGACAAATCTGTGTTGGCTGTTCTTTATCACCTTGTTATCCTCTCGATAGATTCATAGATGTTAGGGTCAGAAGGGACCTCAATAGATCATTGAGTCCAACCCCCTGCATAGGCAGGAGAGAGTGCTGGGTCTAGATGATCCCAGCTAGATGCTTATCTAACCTCCTCTTGAAGACCCCCAGGGTAGGGGAGAGCACCACCTCCCTTGGGAGCCCGTCCCAGACCTTGGCCACTCGAACTGTGAAGAAGTTCCTCCTAATGTCCAATCTAAATCTGCTCTCTGCTAGCTTGTGGCCATTATTTCTTGTAACCCCCGGGGGTGCCTTGGTGAATAAATACTCACCAATTCCCTTCTGTGCCCCCGTGATGAACTTATAGGCAGCCACAAGGTCGCCTCTCAACCTTCTCTTGCGGAGGCTGAAAAGGTCCAGTTTCTCTAGTCTCTCCTCGTAGGGTTTGGTCTGAAGGCCCTTAACCATACGAGTGGCCCTTCTCTGGACCCTCTCCAGGTTATCCGCATCCCTCTTGAATTGTGGCGCCCAGAATTGCACGCAGTACTCCAACTGCGGTCTGACCAGCGCCCGATAGAGGGGAAGTATCACCTCCTTGGACCTATTCGTCATGCATCTGCTGATGCACGATAAAGTGCCATTGGCTTTTCTGATGGCTTCGTCACACTGCCGACTCATGTTCATCTTAGAGTCCACTAGGACTCCAAGATCCCTTTCCACTTCCGTGCCACCCAGCAGGTCATTCCCTAGGCTGTAGGTGTGCTGGACATTTTTCCTCCCTAGGTGCAGCACTTTGCATTTCTCCTTGTTGAACTGCATTCTGTTGTTTTCTGCCCACTTGTCTAACCTGTCCAGGTCTGCTTGCAGCTGTTCCCTGCCCTCCGTCGTGTCCACTTCTCCCCATAGCTTTGTGTCATCTGCAAACTTGGACAGAGTACATTTGACTCCCTCGTCCAAGTCACTGATGAAGACATTAAAGAGTATCGGTCCAAGGACCGAGCCTTGCGGGACCCCACTGCCCACACCCTTCCACGTCGAAACCGACCCATCCACCACGACTCTCTGGGTGCGACCGTCTAGCCAATTTGCCACCCACTGGACTGTGTAGTCATCCAAGTCACAGCCTCTTAACTTGTTCACCAGTATGGGGTGGGATACCGTATCGAAGTCCTTCCTGAAGTCTAAGTATACGACATTCACCCCTCCTCCTGTGTCCAGGCGTTTCGTAACCTGGTCATAAAAAGAGACTAGATTGGTCAGGCACGATCTGCCTGCCATGAACCTGTGCCATTTCCCCTCAGCATAATTTGTCCTGCCGGGCTCTCGCATATGTGAGCCTTGATAATTTTTTCAAAGATTTTTGCCAAGGATGGAGGTAAGACTGACTGGCCTATAGTTGCCCGGGTCCTCCTTCCTCCCCTTCTTGAAAATGGGGACCACGTTGGCCCTTTTCCAGTCCTCCGGGACTTGGCCCATGTCCCACGAGCGTTTGAATATTCCTGACAGTGGCTGTGCAATGATGTCGGCCAGTGCCTTCAGCACCCTCGGATGGAGCTCATCCGGGCCTGCCGACTAAAAGGTATCCAGTTCTTCCAAGTGACTCTGCACCATCTCAGGGTCTACACATGGAAGTCTGGCGCCTTGCTGATGCCTTTCTACAATCCCAGTGAGAGACTTGTCGTGCCCCTCGCTTAAGAACACTGAGGCAAAGAACTTGTTGAGGAGTTCAGCCTTGTCCCCCCTGTCCATCACCAATTGTTTCTGCCCATTTAGCAGGGGTCCTATTCCTCCCTGGGCCTTCCTTTTACTCCCTATATATCTAAAAAACAATTTCTTGTTGTCCTTTACTT
Organism: Alligator mississippiensis; assembly: GCF_030867095.1. NCBI lineage: Eukaryota > Metazoa > Chordata > Crocodylia > Alligatoridae > Alligator > Alligator mississippiensis. The sequence continues at coordinate 322,544,224 of NC_081824.1, forward strand.
GGGATGCCATCCTCAGCTCCATGGTAGCTTTGGCCCGTCTAACTGCCTCCCTACAAGCATGAGCAGAGGAGGTATATTCATCTTTGGTGATCTCTCCTTGTTTCCACTTTTTGTGTGCTCCCCTTTTGGCCCTTAGGCTGCCCTGGATTTCTGCGGTCTGCCAGGGAAGCCTCCTGGCCCCTTTCCCGCTTTTACCTTGCATCGGGATCGTCTTGCTTTGTGCCCGAAGGATCGTTTCCTTAAGGCACAGCCACCCTTCTTGGGCTCCCATCATTTCAAAACTCCTACTCTGCAGTGCGTCCTTGACTAATTGCCTGAGTTCATTTAAATCAGCTTTCCTAAAGTCTAGTACTTTCACCCTACTAGTTACCTTACCCACTCGACTTCTTATGGTGAATTCTATTATTAGGTGATCACTGTCCCCCAGATGGCTACCAATCTGTAGGTCCCCTACCATGTCATCCCCCGTTGCCAATACCAGATCCAGTACGGTTAGAAACCTGCGTGAGCGGTGGGACTTTGCCGTCTGTGTCTCCCAGCAGATGTCTGGGTAGTTTAGGTCCCCCATGACTACCGCCTCTTTAGCTTTTATGGTCTCTGAAAGCTGCCTCAGGAGCCCCGCATCTATTTCTTCCCCTTGATGTGGGGGTCTGTAGCAGACCCCTACCACCAAATCCCTCAATAGATTTTTGATGGTATGTCCTAGAATCTTTCTGGGTATTGAAATTATACTTACAAGTTCTCTGAGTTATCCTTTTCCCTCTTTCAAAGAAAGACACCACATGTGCCCTTTTCTGGTCTTCCGTGACCTCATTTCATCTCTGTGATTTCTCAAGCAATTACTTGAGCCAATTTTTTGAGTATGCTAGGATGAATTTCATCTGGACCTGCTGAGCTGAAAACATCCAGCTTGTCTAAATAATCTTGAATATGCTCTTCCCTTATTATAAGCTGTTTATATACTTGCCTCTTCCTTTTGTCAATTTTCTCATCATCTAGACATTGACAGTTTTTTCATGAAGACTGAAGTGTAGAAGGCATTAAACAATTCAGCCTTCCCTGCTTTGTCCATTGTTAGGTTCTTTTCCCCATTCAGAAATAGATTTATATACCTTCCTTGGCCTCCTTCTTCTAACGTATTTATGGAAAGCTTCAAGAGGTCTAGTTTCTATTCTGTTCCTTCGCTACTTCAGGCAAATCCCACCTCTTTCTTCCCCTCTCACCATCCTTGTCTCATTTTCCCATTCAGACTGCCAACTCTTCAGAGCAGGGATTGTTTCTCCCTCTGTGTTGTACAATGGGGATGTAATTTTGAGTGGGGCTCCTAGGTTCTATCATAACAATAATGATACTTATTATATATTTATAGTTATAAAAGCAGCACACAGTTATTTCAGTTAACAAGTGCACATTAATGTGGACTGTGGCTTTCTCAACTCTAAATAAGAACAGACTAACAAAAGTAGCCATTTGGAAAACACGACTATTTCAGCTGACTTTCATTATTTATTTAGGTGCCTTAAAGCTGGAGAATCCAGCTGCGGCCTTTTTATATATGTATTTTTCAGGAATGATTAAAAAATTGCAAAGGGATCCCAGTGAATATAAATATATCTTATGTGATATTTTTGACTAGCTAAGATTAAAAGCTGCTGTTTGTTATGCTACAGCCAGATATACACAGATGATTTGGGTTCAGCGTAAACTGCTAAACTGAAAACCTGCCAGGGGGATACAGCTGTCATTACATTAAAAAGTCATTTTCTTAGACAACAGAGATTTAAACCAATCATTTTATAAATATATTTCTTTGCCCAACCAGATTTATATAAAAGTAATGGTTTATCTGATGCATGTAGAAATAAAAAGAAAATCTGATTTTGCTGATATAATTTGTCAGGAATTTTTACTTTGCATGAACAGATGGTGCAAAACAATTAAACAAGGATAACAATATTAGCAGACGTTTCACAACAGAATTCATTCTTTCTACATATTTTTTGTATTCAGAATGAAAACACTGCACACCAAAAAAGTCTTTGAACATGCTCAGACCAGATTTAGCCTCTAGCTGATCCTTCTGGGGCCAAGATATGAAGGAAGGATAATGCTTTGATGACATCTGCACCAATTTTTTTACCAGAATTTTGCACCAACCAATAAGTGAGCAGGCCAGATCCTCTACTGATGTAAATTGGTATATCTCCAATAAGCCATTGGAGTGATGCTAATTTACACACAATGATGATCAAGTCCATTCTTGTAGAAAATCCATCTCAAATTTCACACTGAGACCAGTGAGTGCTTCTGTAGCTTAAAAAAAACAAGTGGGTAATTACTTGTACAAGAATTTAGGGCCAGGTACAGATATTACACATATACTGGTCTAAACCCGTAACTGTACCGAAGTTTATTGCGCATAGACCAGTGTAAAAATGGTGGAACTTGGTCTAAGATAGACCTGGTTCAACGTGAACTCAAATATAATCAATTTATGTTAGACTGGTGAATCAAACTTCTGTAATAGATCCCCTTTCAATTTCAAGTTAGATCACTATCCTCCAGCATCCCAGGCTCTTTTGTGGCCCTCTGAAGGGAAGCATGCTAGCACTTGGCCTGCACTCCACTGCTCCAGCCAAGCACCTAGCAGGCCCTGACCCTGAGCTCTCCTAGAGATGAGCCAGCACAGGACCTCTCTACAACCCTGCCTCCTGCCTTCAGCCATAGGCAGGCAGCAGAGGGGAAGCAAGGTGTCTGTGTCCCCTGAACAAGCCCTGGGATCTGGGCACCCACATCCCTGGGCTCTGCCCCCATACCCCATCATGAAGCATCCCATGACTAACACACGTACCTGACACTGAGCCCAGGAGAACCCCTTGCTCTCATGCACAGCCCCACAGAGCCTGACTCTGACTCCTGTACACTCAGCCAGGGAACCCCATGCCCCTGTGCTTGGGCAGAGCCCCATGGAGCCTGACTCTGGCTCCCACACACCATATTTCAGAGGCCAGAAACAGGTGCCCTCCCTCCTGGACCCCAGCATGGATGTCGCCCTGAGCAGGACCCAGTGCAGGAGGCTCACCTCTGGTCAGTCAGGGTGGCAGAGGGTTGGGACTAGGCCTTCACAAAGGCAACCTTGTGACCTCCGTGGCTTGGCCACTGCTGGCAGGTACCTGGGCCACATGCAACTGGAGTGCTGCAAGGCTTAGCAACAGGGGATGATCTCGTGGGGAACAGGTGAGTTCACGGTAGCCTGGGAGATAGTGACCATCACTTGGTCGAGTTCACTATCCAGCGAAGGGTGGGTAAAGTAACTAGTGGGGCTAAGGTGTTGGACTTCAGAAGGGCCAACTTTAGCAACCTTAGAAGTCTAGTTAGTGAGGGGATGCAACTCAAGAACATAGAGCATATGGGGGTCCATGAGGGTTGGAGGTATCTCAAGGGAGTGATCCTTGGGGCTCAAAAGGAGTCTATCCCATATGTAGGATGGGAGGTAAGGGGGCAAAAAAAACCCCTTGGCTGAACAGGGAACTCCAGTAGAGTCTGGGGGCAAAGAAAGAGATGTATAGGCAATGCAAGCAGGGGGCAGCCACCAAGAAGGAATATATCTCCCTGGCGCACTATTGCAGGGAATTAGTTAGACAGGCCAGGCGGGGCTTGAGCTCAGGTTGGTTTCAACAATCAAGGACAATAAAAAGTCCTTCTTCAGGTATATAGCGGGCAAAAGGAATGCACAGAGCAACATAGGGCCTCTGCAGGACAAATCAGGACAGTTGGTGGTTGACGTGGGGAAAAAAGCAGAGCTCTTCAATGAGTTCTTCACTTCAGTATTTCTAAGTACTGACCAAGCCAATTCCCCCACCTCGATCATTGACGGATGCCCACATGGCACCAGTCCGCCTACGGTTAGTTCTGAAATAGTTAAGGAGCTCCTGGAAGAGCTGGATGGGTACAAGTCAGCAGGCCTGGATGACCTCCATCCACGGCTGCTGAAGGAATTGGCCAGTGTCATAGCTGAGCCACTGGCACAGCTGTTTGAATACTCGTGGTGCTCCGGCCAGGTCCCTAAGGACTGGAGAAGGGCCAATGCGGTGCCCATTTTCAAGAAAGGGAGAAGGGATGAGCTGGGTAACTTCAGGTCAGTCAGTCTTACCTCTATCCCTGGGAAAATGCTAGCGAAAATAATCAAAGAACACATTTGTGAAGGCCCAGCAGGGGAAACAATGCTGAGGAGAAACCAGCATGGGTTTGTCACAAGTAGATCCTGCCTGACAAACCTTGTAGCCTTCTATGACCAGGTCACACACTGACTGGACATGGGAGCCGAGGCTGATGTCATCTTCCTGGACTTTAGGAAGGCCTTTGACACAGTCTCGCACCCTATCCTCATTGGGAAGCTAGCAGACTGTGGAGTGGACGCCTACACGGTCAGGTGGGTGGCCAACTGGCTGAGGGACTGCACCCAGAGAGTGGTGGTGGATGGTTCCTTCTCGGCCTGGAGGGAGGTGGGCAGTGGGGTCTTATTTAATATTGGTATTATTTAATATCTTCATCAGTGATTTGGATGAGGATGTGGAGAGCACCCTCTCCAAGTTTGCTGATGATATCAAGTTATGGGGCAAAGTTAGTACACCGGAGGGCAGGGAGCAGATTCAGGCCGACCTGGACAAGTTGGATCAATGGGCAGAGAGAAATAGGATGCAATTTAATAAAGATAAATGTAAGGTACTCCACCTGGGAAGGAGGAACCCCTGGCACACCTATAGGTTGGGGAGTGTCCTTCTCAGCAACTCGGAGGCAGAGAGGGATCTTGGAGTCATAATTAACTCCAAGATGAACATGAGCCGGCAGTGTAACGAGGCCATCAACAAAGCCAATCACACCTTGTCGTGCATTAGCAGGTGCATGACTAATAAATCAAAGGAGGTGATGCTCCCCCTCTATGTGGCATTGGTCAGGCCACAGTTAGAGTACTGTGTCCAGTTTTGGGCACTGCACTTCAAGAGGGACACAGAGAATCTGAAGAAGGTCCAGAGGAGGGCCACTCACATGATTAGTGGCCTTCGGGAAAGACCCTACAGGGGGAGGTGGAGAGAGCTGGATCTCTTCAGCCTTCGCAAGAGACAGCTGATGGGAGATCTTGTGGCCACCTATACATTTATTAGGGGAGGTCAACAGGGAATAGGTGATGCGCTGTTTACTAGGGCGCCCCAGGGGGTGACTAGGAATAATGGGTGTAAACTAATTGAGAGTGGATTTAGGTTAGATATTAGGAAGAAATTGTTCACAGTAAGGGTGGCCAGGATCTGGAATGGGTTTCCAAGAGAGGCTTTCACCTAGCTTGGAGGTCTTCAAGAAGAGGCTAGATAGTCACCTGGCTAGGGTCATCTGACCTCAGTCCTCTTTCCTGCCAGGGGCAGGGGGTTGGACACGATGGTCCATTGTGGTCCCTTCTGACTCTACAGTCTATGAATCTATGAATCTATGAAAGGCTTTTTTCACTTACAGCTACAGGGTCCTGGGAGGAATGGGTGTGGGGTGGGGGCGTGCTTTCCTGTGTCAGCAGCAGTCAATCTGGGATGGCCTGGGTGCTTGGCTGTGCTTAGCAGTCTCTGGCAGCCTGGGGAGCATGCAGGGCATGCTGGAAGGCTTGCAAGAATGCCTCCAACCTGCAAACCTCAGCTAGTGCAGGCAGCCTGCATGTCCTTCCCTCCAGCATACCCAGCACCAAAGGGCGATCAGTTTCCTACTGATCTAACCTAAGCCACTTACAGAAAACCACATAACTTAGATTGATTCTGCCTCAGGCTTTTTGAACATCTGTACTTAGCTAAGAGTTCACTAAGTGTAGCATTAGATATAATTAGATCTACACTTCATTGCTGAGTCTCTCTGCTTTGATTTAAATCACTGTACATATTTGTAGTATTATATACATAATTAATAATGAATTATTTCAGGATTCTTCATAAATCTAGCATACAATCTTAGCTTGTTCTGAGGAAAAACTAGCATCTCCTTTGACCATGCTGCCATAGTCCTGAGAGTCCCCCAAAATGGTAAGTACTGAGGTTAGGAGCATTATTAAGATTTACGACGAAGCAGATTTATTTATTACATTGTTCTACAATATGCTGACCATTTCACTGAAAGTGTTGAGAACAGATATTTTGATTGATGCACTCTTGCACAGTAAAACTATTTACTTTGTCTTTCATTCTTATTAAGAAATCCAGATCGCTGAAGCATTGCTATCTCTCACAACTACTTACACAACTAAAAAGCAAACCTTCTGATTTGGGTTTGGAGATTATTTAAAGCCAGGCCAATCTACATAGCTCAAGGTGGGATTAGAACCCATGTGCATTGCTTGCATTAGGACTGGAAGCTGTCCTTTCTACAAAATCACTCAAGAGCTAAGGACCTTCAGTGCCCTTTCCACAACTTTTTACCAAAAAGAAAAACGGAGTTAATCCATAATTGCCTGGGAAAGGATCTCAACATAAAGAAGTATGGGACATGCCTGCAGACACAGTGACACGGGAAAGGTTTTGCTGTGAGAATACTCACACTTGGGCTAGGCTTCACATGCAGGTATCAACTGTCTGAGTTAACAGTGCACTGAAACCCCATGAGGGTTATGTCTGAAGAAGCGCATTCTTATTTTAACTTAAAGTTGGTGCTGCTATGTCTCCTGCCAAAAAAAAGGGAATTTAACAGCCTTCCCAGCCACTAATTAATAAAAATCCTATTTTATCAAATATGTTAATGACGATTTACTACACATAAATTAAAAAGTGGGGAAAGTTTATCACCGGTCTTTTAACATCTGAACTTTATATGATAATCAGTTATATTTCAATTCAGTTTAAAGCTCTTTCTGTTATTATGACACAACCACTGACAGTGGGGTTTTTTCTCAGCCAGGTGCTGAAGGACCTGCCTAACTTTAAAGACTAAATAAACCCATGGAAATCAATGCATCTCACATGCTTAAAGTTAAGCAGGCACTTTAGTACTTTGCTGAATGAAGGCCTCTGACCCTCTGACTGGCAGCACTGAGATAACAAGGCAGCTATCTAAGAAGATAGTAGCTTGCCACCTGCTAGCACTGGAACAGGAGTCAATTCCAAGCTAAATATTTACAGAATACAAACAGATAAGAGAGAGAGACAGCGTGCTCTTCAGAGCGATTATCTGTTTCCATTTCTAAACAACTTGTTTCCTCATTATATTGTCTCTCTCACCTACAGTGTTATAACTGGGGATCCTGGATTTCTCTGATAAAAAAAAAATCCCCAATTTTTGGTTTAAAAAAAGTAACCTAAAATCCACATTTTTCCAAGATTAAAATGAAACACCAATATATATATATATATATATATATATATATATACACACACACATGGAATGCAATATATATTGGATCCCTGGTTATAACTGTCTTTTTCTTCTGTCTTCAGTTTGCCCTCACAAGCAGTTACCTCAAGCTGCATTCAAGGACATAATCCTTCTCTTTAAAGCTGAGTGAATTTAGTGCTCAGAAAGTGAGGAGGCGAACTGAATGAAACACAGAGTTGACAACTGTCTGTAAATTTATGGACACTCGGTAAAAATCAAGCCTAAAAACACCTGATCAAAAAATCCATATGAAATCTGTGCCATCCATAAACCAGAAAGCCATAGGAGCTTCAGTCAAGCTCCATGGTCAGAAAGAAGCTGGAGGCAGTGTTGAAGGACAGATGGAGCACAACAGTGCTACCTGGTCCTGAATGTGGGTGAAGCAGCCTGAAGGGAGCTCTTTCCATAGCTTTGAGGCTCATGGAACTCTTTTAGCTTCCTGCTCACCCTCCCAACCCGTGTCTGCTGCTGCATCCCCTTTGCCCGTAACACTACTTTTCTCTTAGGGAGGTAGCATGGACCCCAAGTCCTTTTGCTGGGGGTCCAGCTGGGATGGGGAGAGTGGGACCAGCAGGAGTAAGGCAGTGAAGGCACCATGGTATGTGGTGCAGTCAGAGGTATCAGAGTCTGGGGATGCATAGTATACCCCTAGGGATGGGGGAACATGGTAAAAACCAGTGCTGTCATCATTCAGGGATCCTAAGAATTTTTTTTACTGACTAGTGTAATAGTAAAGTAATAGAAGCTCCTGTTACTTTAAAGGGAAAACATGGCAGGCTAAGCTTGCTGTGGGAAGCTAGCTGCACTGCAATAAGCAGTCAAGGGGCAGCCCCAGGCAGGGCAGGGGTAAAGACTTAAAGCAGATAGGCCAAGTTGCTGTGAAGGAAAGCAGGCTGACCATCAAAACAAAGCAGAAACCACTATGTGTGGCCAGAGGGCCACTTGACAGGAAGGGGTGGGACTTTGGGGACATATGCGAATAGTGCCTGAAAGCAAACAGAAAGTTTAGAGAGGGGAGGAGAGGAGCTCCTGGGGGAGATGTCTACAGCAGACAGACTAGCAGGCACCTGAGCTGTTCCATAGAACTGCTAGGAGAGTGTCAAGGGGAACTGATAGTCCGTAGTGAGACAACAACCTAAAACCAATTAGGTTTTTGGGTGTGAAGCAGTTGCCTGTATTGATGTTGTGATTTAAGCTTGAGGTTGGAGGACTGGGTGTTTCTAATAGGACTGGTAAGGAGGCCTCAGGGATGTCTGAGAGGTACCCAGTATACAGTCCAGATGGGGTCAAGAACCACTGGGTTGGGGGTGGGGGGGCTGGCATGGAGGGTGCCAACAGCTTTTCCAGGACCACAGGGTTCCAGCACAGGGGATGCAAGGAGCCTCCAATGGGTCATGGACATTGAGGGCTGGGCTAGATGCTGAGCAAGAGAAGGCCAAGTGAGACCACAGGGAAGGCTGGGACAGAGAAGCTAGGCCAGAGCAAGTAGGTCTAGGTTTAAGAGTTGGCAGCAAGAGCAACCAGTGGGCTAAAGCCAAGAAGGCTGAAGCCTGTATAGGCTGGTACTTAGAGGACAGAGTAATATCTGTGAGGCATGGCTGTGGTTTCAGGGACCACAAATAGGCCTTAAGGCAACCACCGCCATGAGGCCCTGACATGGCTGGGAGGGCCCCCACTTAGTGTTTGAGGGGCAGGCCTGGGATCACCTGGGTATGGAAAGGACTCATTGGCCAGAACAGGCTAGAGCTTGCTCTGGGACCCTGGGGCAGCCTCCCTTTAACACTAAAATAATTCTATAATTCTCATGGCAGGTGAGAAAAAATGGGAGGATGCCCTGAAGAGTTAGACTGGGACAGAAGCCACCCCTGGGGCCCTGTCCTGTCACACTATCTGCAAACATTTTATTGACAATGGAATATTTTTACAATGTTTAGTGTAAAATACCTACATTTGAACCTGGCCTTTGTTTAGGATTTGGCAGAAGGATTATATTTACATTATGTAAAACATGTGGCAGTAAAGGCATGTCAGTAAAAAAGTTCGCTTGTGAGTAAAAAAGTTTGTGGATTGTCTAGAAGAAAAATTGTTCTAGGTTGGCAATTCTGAGAAACATCCTCAAAAAAAGTTCTCAAACCTACTGCTACCATAAAGCAGCAGATCTAACTTGGGGAGTGATACTGTAAGGTGTAAAGCAGGTGTGGGCAAAATGTGGACCATGGGCCAGATGCGGCTCACCAGGCTGTTCTATCTGGCCCATGGGGCCCCTAACAAATTTAGAAAATTAATATTTATCTGCCCCTGGCTGCCTGTCATGCGGCCCTTGATGGCTTGCCAAAACTCAGTAAGCGGCCCTCCATCCAAAATAATTGCCCGCCCCTGGTGTAAGGCCTTCATTATGGAGAAATTAAAATCATCTAAGACTACGAGTTGCTTAAGTATCTTCCCTAACTGAGAAAAATTCTAAATATGAATAAATGCATCATAGAGACACCAAAGCTGACATCGATATTCAGTTGAAGGATGCACTGCTGTCAACTGATGTTTTAGACCAGTGGATGCTCAACCTTTTTCCCTGGGGGCAGGATGGGCACTGGCTGGTTCATCTGTGGGCTGGACCAGGCTTCTGATCTTGAACCGGCTCCTGGAGCAGGTGCAGCAAGCACCAACCAGCTGCATGGTGGATGGCAGGGGTCACCCTGGCCTCATAGGGGAAGAAGGCTTAACCTGACCCTGTCGGGGACAAGGGATGTGGCTTGGCCCCAACCTGGACCCACAGAGGGGGAAGGGATGTAGACTAGCCTTGCAGGGGGGAGGGGGCATGGCCTAGCCCTTATACAGATGTTGACAGGGGCGGGAGGGGGGGAAGGGGACATGGCCTGGCCCTGCAGGGGAATCGGTTGTAGCCCATCTCTGATTGGCCACATGGGGCTTGGACTTTGGGGATTTAGCAGGGAAGGTGGTAGCCATATTAATGGCCACTATTCCCCTGCCGCCAAATTTCCTGACCCATCAAGAGCCCCGTGAGCCATATGCGAAGGCTCTGTGGGCTGCATTTGGTCCATGGAGCAGGAGTTGAGCACCTGTGTTTTATACCAGTGTGGCCAACTTTTTTGGTATGTGCACCACAAATCAACCCTGCATCCTCCCTGAGTGCCACTCTGCTTTCTGTTCCCTGCCTTGGGCGCCCTATATGATCTTCTGTTCTGCCTTCTGCTTCCTGCCCTATCTGCTACTGTGCTACTTGACCTATCCCTAATCTACTGTGTTCTACACAGACAGGATGTCTGTGCCACTTGTGGCACCCATGTTGTAGACTACTCAGTCTTTATGTTACTTGAAAATAAAATGGTTTAGAAAGAGACATCTAGGCCACTTCCATTAGATAATCTCTTTAGCTTTAGTGTATCAGATACTTAAACAGTACCTGTTGCCAAAACCTTTGCATCTTGTAAATAGTGAGATATACCCTTTACTTGGGAAAGAGAAATAGTTCCTTTTTTTTGCAGACAATCAGCACATACAGGAAAAATGTCTGATGGAGAAACTGACTATTCATGATAGTCTTCCTTTTGGGCTATGGAGGAGCATGTTGTTTTCCTTGTTTTATAATTGCATCTCTTCCTCATTTCTAGTGGCTTAACTGTTTGATGAATTATAATGGGAATTGTTCCTGGTAATGAATGTGGGAGTGGGCTAGGGGAGGAGAGTCACTAAGGAACTTGCACTGTTTGTTACAGCTTTTAAATTTTCTACATTGAAACAGACATGTTGATGAAATGTTGACAACCATCTGTTACCGACATTTGTAAATAAATACAAAGGAATTTAAATACTCCTTGGTTTGCTGTTCACTTTCAGGCAGAGGTCTCTCTTATTTTAGGTTGCATTGTAGTTTTTATCTTATTTTCTTCACATTATGTAGCTATTTTATGGTGATGTCGTTGTACTGATCCTGGACACATCTCAGGCAAACTATTGAACAGATAGCAAGGGTCTATGACCTACTTATCTGGTGGTTAAAAAAAAGAGTTGTGATATGAAGTCACTGGTGGGGAGGAGACTTATAAGATTTCCTTTCAGGCTCTTTTCAGAAATTATCAAAGTTGGGGAAAACTCCCTCAGTTATTAACATAATTATTTACTTGTGTCACCCTGACAGCTGGATACCCTGATCATGGACTAGGAACTTCCTGTGCTATGTGCCACAGGAATAAGGTCTGATGTTATTAACTACATCTTTGATTGACACTACACCATTTTCCCCCTTTTGTCTCAAGTCAAATGTTGTCAAACTTTATTCTATTGTGGAAAACATCAGTACAAATCTTGCTCATTTTAATATATCTCCCTCCTACTCATATTCTCATCTTCACTCCTGGTATTGATTATATAATCTCTCTTGCATCTATAACAATTGCTTCCAGGAGAAAATGGCATGGGAAACTGGTACTGCTAGATTTGGGTCCTGGTAGTGTTTCAGGCACCTATCCAAGAAGTAATGCTTGTTAACTGTTGCTATCATGTTGCACCATAATGCTCTCAAGAAATAAAAACTGTCCACTCTCAGATCTGCAGTGATGCCTGATGTCTTTGTCTCCAAAATAAATATTGCTTCCCAGTTAAGTGTTCATTGGGGGAAAAAAATAAGGGAAAGTGTTTTAAAAAATGAACATCTGATTGCCCAGTGTTCCTACTAAGTGGTTCATTTCCAAAATCCTTGTAGTAAGCTTTGGATACAACCTTATAGGAAACCTTAATACAGAAGTATTAAACACATTTTAGATAACAATTTTCTTTATATTTTCTGCTAAATATGGGTTTAAAGAGGCAATGACCTCTTGTTTAGTACTGCCTGGAATTGCTGCTTTATTAGTATGAATGCAATAACAATGTAACTCATTTTTCTGATAAATATTAATATATAAAAATGAAAAGGGCAAACTTTCCCTCCCATCAGATATCCCTATCTATGAGAGACAAATATGAAGCATGGCTGTATTATTTTGCACAAATTACTGATTATTTTTGCTTCCACATGACTGCAATGCTTATGGAAGCTGCCAACATAGATTAAAATCATTCATGAATCTGTAATAAGGGTCTTAGGTTCAACTCAGCCAGTAATCTGCCAGGGAAAGGGGTCATTGCCAAAGAATCCATCCTTGTTAATAGCTTCTCTGCAGTTTTGAAGCATTAGCCTCTCTTATTTGAATAAATAATTGAGACTGTTTCTGGCTTTGTTCCACTAATGATACATTGGTCAAGGTCTAGTAGCATAGGGCAGAACTGTACAATCAGACAGGGAATGTAGCAATGGGACTTGCTTCTTGCCACATTTGATGGACTACTGCTACATTGAAAGAAAAAGAAGTCTGAGGAGGGCAAACAAGGAAAAGGAACAAGTTTATGAGTTCTCTAAAATTTCCTAATGTTATGGAATACAATCATTTTCCTTCAACAAGACGATGTAGTAGCTGGTGCGTAGCAACTTTGAATCAGGGCAAACTGGATTTTGGAATAATATTGGCAACTATGGGTCTAGAAAGCTCGATGAGAGATGTTTTATATGGGTGAGTTTTTTCACCCAGTGGAGAGCCAGCCAAAAGGCTATGCACAATTTAAAATTAATTTAAGCATTTAAAATAGGAGTGTATGGTTCATAGGCCTTATGCTATTCTTTGAATATTCCCGTCAGAAAGAAAAAAAAAAAACAGTAATGGAAGGTAGCTAAGTGGGATGTTTTTCCTATATACTAGTAAGGGGAATAGTGGTGTTCTTCCTCTTCTTACAGTGATTTTTTCATATACTTATTAAAAAATTATAAGGAAAGCTGCAGTGAGATGCACAGAAATATTTTAAATGAAAGCCTTGTGCAATACTTGAGAAACTTTAGAAGATTTAGGAGATTAAGTTATGAAGCATAAGATATGCCATACTTCATCAGACCATTAGTCCATCTGAATGAAGCATGTCTAGAGTGATTCAGCCCCTTTCCTGGAATCAAATATTATTGGTTTTGGAAAGTCAGAAGATATATCATCCCTGATTATTTTATTTAAAAACTCCCATGGTACCTGTTCATGAAGTGGTCTAATCCCTTTTGGGACTTGGTTATATTATCTGCCTCCACAATATTTTGTAGCAATGAGTTCCACAAGATAACAATGTGCTGAATAAAAAAAATACTTCCTCTTATTTATTGGAAACTTGCTTCCTGGGAACGTCAACAGGTGCTCCCTAGTTCTTGTATAATGGGGCTTGGTGAATAACAGTTCCCTCATCACTTTATCCACACCCTTCACAATTTCATCTACCTCTATCCTCAACTTCATTTATAGGTTGCTATTTCAAATCCATCCCATCTTGATGGTGATCAAAAGTTGCTACTGTCTGATGGTTTGGAGTCACGTGTGATTTGAGCTGGTACTCTCAGGCACAAAACCGCCATCCAATATTATCTACAAATGCATCAATATTAGAGAGGCTTAAGGTTGAATTAACTTGGAAATTGAACTATCCTCTTTCTGTTCAAGGTGGAGCTTCCATTGTGTGGAACAGCTGACACCTCGTTGGCCAGGCTTTCCACAGTCTGTAATGAGAATTTTACTGTTCAGGATTGTCGATCTGGTGCCTTCCACAAGCATTGACAACCAGATCCAGAAAAGGCATGAGTGCCTAAAACCAAAATACTGGTCCTGAAAAACCTTGCTCAGCTGCTACCTAAGCCTGCAGGTGCCTAAACTCCATAGACACTTCAATTTAATGCTCTTCAGTTGCATCACTGATTGTGTCTGGAAGCATCTTAGTCCTGACAAAGCTGAGAAGCTCAGTACTTAGCTTATGGCCACATCCTGTCAAGTTCCTGAAACTAGGTATTCATCATAAGTTTCTGGAGGGACTTGATCCCAGAAGTCCCAAATACACACACATGGGAGTGGGCTTCTCACAAAATGCAGTGATGGTAGGCACTTTCTTTTGAAACAGGGCCACACAGGAGTAAGAAATTGGTGGTAGCAGCAGAATTTCATCTAATGACTAGATTGTGGCAGGGCACTGTTTGTAGAATGCCCCCTCGATTGGTCCCTGCTGGGGCCAGGATCAAGAAGGTCAAAAGGGCCACCGGAAGTGGCACCCAGAGTTGTTGGTCTGGGGCCCCTCCTGGCCTTCGAGGTGAGGCCAGGGCCTGTGTGTGGCCGAAGGTCCCGAGTGGGGACCACGCCTGAGAGGGGAGCCAGCTACAAGGAGCTTGAGAGCCTGAACGAAGGCAGTGTAGGCTGCCTGAGCAGAGAGATCAAAGGAGGGTCCTGCCAGGAGGATTCTGGAGCCTAGTGTGGGACTGGTGTGACTAATAACATCTGGATGCCATCTGCAAGGCTTGGGCCACAGTGTAGGGGAGGTACGGAGCCGCGGACACCCCCAAATATGGGGGTGCAGTAATAAGCAGCCTCCTGCCTTATTTAACAACATATTATTATTCCAACAAGGTGTGGCGGGTGAGACAGGCAGGCGGCATGCCTAAGGGCAAGTGGGGGGCTAGCTGCAGCCAGCGGGGATACCCACATTGCCACATAGGTAATGGAACTGTCCTGGGCACAGCACTATTAAACAGTACTCAGATTTGAATGCAAGTGTCCCCTCTTTTGGGCAAGTGCCCTACTCTTAAGGCCAGAGAGTTGGGCTCTCTTCTATCTCAGTGAATTTTGAGTATTTGGCTGCATGGTGGCACTCCTTGAGCAGGAAGAAGGAAGACTGTCCCACCCCCAGAAAAGTCTAAATCTGGTGTTTGGGGCATTCTTCAAGGAGGAAGGAGGTTGGGTGTGAATCCCCACCCCACCTCCCAGGTCGAGGAGAGAACTGAGTCTGGATCTCCCACTTCCCAGGTAAATGCTCTAACTCAGGGTTGCTCAACCCTCAGCCCATGAGTCAGATCTGGCCCCTGATGCTGTGTCATCTGGTCTACAGGACTCCCCACAGATCAGGAATGTGGTGGTGAGAGTGCGATGGCACCCCACCCCTGCCAAATTTCCAGACCAGGGGGGATTCAGGCCCCAGCATGCTGGATCCTGTGCCTGATCCCAGTGTGCAGGGCTGGGTGGGGGTGGTACCAAGCCCCTGGGACCCACTCCTGGCACCCTGTGAGGAGAGGGGGTGGTGCCAGGCCCCTGGGGACAAATCCCAGTATGGGTGGGGGCAAGACAGGGTGTCACCAGGTACTCAGGAACCAACCCTAGCGTGTGGGGCTTGACCTAGCCTGCAAACTGGCTGTGTGCCACTCATCTGGCCTGCAGGGCCAGAAGGGTGAGCACCATTGCTTTAATAGGATTTCATATGAAAAGATGCTGCTGCCATCACCCCTGTTTTTAAAAAAAGAGTAACCTCTGTTTGGTCCTTGAGATCATCAGCTTAACTTGCAGTGGGTAAGCAAGGCTCAGCCATGGGTGCCAACTTACTGGGGATATCAGAATGGCAGCAGCACCTCCATGCCATTGCTGTTGCAGCAGCCACAACTGGGGTGGACAGACAACATCCCAGCAGCATCAACCAGGGTTTCTTGAGTCCTCAAAGTGGGTAAGATTCCAACTCCCCCCTGCAATACTCCTTCTCCTCCAGCACTCAGCAGCACCCCTCCATCCCTGGCTGCTCTACAGCAGGGTTTGTCCAGGGAGCAAACTCTGCTACTTATGCCTCTGCTTGAGATAGAGAGGATTCCAGGCTGTGGATCCTGAGAGAAGAGGCCAAATTTAAGATCTTATTGGCCAACTACAGGCAGCTACACACTGAGTCCTTGCTTGTTTTGTATTGTCAAAGCTAAATTGCCTAATTCCTCCCATGTACTAGATTGGGAGACTGTACACTTAACATAAGGTTCAGGATTTCACTCTGAGGTACACATACCAGTAGTTAGGTGTTATAGTTTCTGCTTTTGGAACCCAACTTTATACATATGTGACTGCAATCCTATACAAACAAGATTGCAAGCTCTCTGGGGCAGGGATTTTGTCTGTATGTGTGTTTAGTAACAATTTCAAGTGGGTCCTTCATCATTACTGGGGTATTTGGGCCTTACTGAAATACAAATAATGAGTAATGACCAAAACAATATCTACAGCATATTATGAGGTTAATCCTGATGACAACTAGAACAAAAGAGGGGAAGCTGCCAGCCACCTCAGGTGCATGTTTTGGTTCAAGTAACAACTGTATTTTTCAGTAGATTCAGATGAAGAAGCGCTGGGAGGAAGGGGGTGTCTATGAAGAACACTAATTGGAAGCTGCTAGCCCGCCCAGATCAGACCACCTTCACAAACCGCCTCAAATAAATGCAAAAAACCCCTGAAAAGTTATTTACCAAAACAAAGGGAATTCCACCCTTTGCAAGCCCAGCAGGATGGCTGACATTTCAGATTTAATCTCTTTCTCTGTGTCCGAAGCTTTGACTTTAGCTCTACCCTGATCACCACTGTGTTGTTGTTTCTGCCCTGCACATATAGAAGTTGGCCTTCTACCCCAGTTAGAGGTATGGGTTGCTGTTAGAAGATGGATTATGTGGTGGAAATGCAAACATCCAAAAGTCTCTCACAGCAATAACAGTGACATACTTGAGGAGGAGGAAGAATAGAATTTGCTGATTTACTAGCTTGCAAGAATCATCTTATAAGGGTATTTTACCCTTGCCAAGGAAAATGGCTACATATAAAAAGAGGTGAATGGCAATGAAGATGACACTATATAATTTATGGTCCCAAGGTATACTTACTTCTGGCTCAGCTGAAAATAATAGTGTTCCACATCAAGCATAATGGTACATTAATAGCTTGGCCAATGCTCAGATAGTAGATCATAGAAGAGAATTGCATATAATACTACAGCATCCTGTTTGGAGTCTTAAGAGCCAAAATCTAACAGTAATTACTTGGATGGTTGGTAACTCAGTTCCTACTGCCTTCATAATGACTGCATGGTTATGCTCTCAGTGGGAATGGAGTCTGATATTGTGCATCAGGAAGATAAACTTACAATAAAATGAGTCTTACTCATAAATCCAGTCTTCTAGTCCAGCCCTGCAAAGAGACAATATGTACCTGAAAAACATGTATCCCTTCTCTTGGGGAAAGTGAGAATAGACAAAAAAAAAGGGAGAAGTAAAATATTACTTAGTCTAACTGCTGAGTTGTTTTGCTGCAACAAAGCTGTTAATACATAATACACAATTGTTCCTGGGAAATTAATGAGCATCTTATGTTATAGAAGTCTCTTAGTTTACCCAGCATTTCTGCTAACAGCAAAAAACACAACAAAATGCTATTAGGGGCCTCAGATTTTGCACTAGAACAGTGTATAAAGTGCCGGATGCTGGGATATTGCCAGGATATTGTCCTATTAGTTTTGTACATGGCTTGTGTTTCCAGGCCAACCTATTACATTCTAATTAATTAATAAAAAGAATTAGCAAACAGCATACCTCACAAAAACAAGCAACTTCAACCTTATTATGCAAGCTTCCTCCCTGCTCCCCCACCCCTTACTTTACAGATCCTTTTTCCCGCATCACATCACACTGGATCTAAATGAGACAGCAAACTGCACTGGCCATGGACCCCAGCTGTCATATAGGCAATGAAAATATCCCCTGCGGACTGGCTTTGTGCTTAAAAGGAATTAAAAGGATTTTTCCCCAGTACATCAGGATTTATACAATACAGTGGAGGAAACAGGCCCATAAATAAATGAGGAGAATAAAATTAATTACTTAAAATAGGAGAAAGTACTTAATGCCTTCTTTTTTTAAGCATCCATCTTGTTAAAGCTGGCTAAAAGACAATAAACAAAAGGCAATGAAAAATGAGTAGAGTGAACAGAAGACTCATTGTGTCATGTCTAAAATTAGATTGTGTGACATTTGTATTGCCATGGAATCATGGAACATTCAAAGATTCTTGTACTAACTTTATAAATGTTAAATGTATCTTTATGAGGTTATTGTAACCCTAAATCAATGGCTAAATTGAAGGGTGCTTCCAGCCAGATTTAAAGACTGAAGGAATGGGGAGCAGTAATTAACTAAACAATGCAGGTAACAAGTCTTGAATTTTCACTCCCCCTGGGGAAACAGCACACCTACGTGTCTGACCTGGTTCAAAGGCTTTAACAGAACACTTGGAAATGGATAAAAGAAATCTCAGTTCTGTGTGGGGGAGACAGCACTCTATTTAAGAACTGGCATGTGACTGTGACATGACCTCCAAAGCACCTGAAGTACTTTAGACCTGCCAGGGTCTCCATGGCCATGTCTATATTGCCTCTCTGTTCAACCTGGGCAGTCACCCAGAAAAGAAGCCCTGTCCATTTGGTCTCGCTCCATGCACATGCAAGCCCAGCCATTAGGCAGCACTGATGGCTGAGAATGGTCATGAGCAGCCCTGAGCACAGGGCACTACTTTCAGAACCTCTGTCTTGGAAGAGTCTGAACATGGTGCTGAGGGCAAGTGCTCAGGCAAGCTTCCAGTCATGCAGGCTGCCTGACTGTTTTGACTTGGGGATGACACTTATTTTCTTGTCAAAAGTCCCATGCTTGGCAGGGAGACAGCAAAAACATAATGCACCTGGGAGCTGGTTGAGGGGCTGACAAGCTTGACACCTATGTAAGCTGCTTATTTTTCAAAGAGATTTTTTTTCTCTGTAATGTTCTTAATAGATGGTAGAAGAAAAGAAGAAAGAAAAAACTTCAGGAAGTACCCTGTACCACATTCAGAGCTCTTAGATAAGAATTTCACATGTGATAATTGCGGAAAGGATGGTCATTCAAGAACTGGGCTCTACAGCTACACTCGTAGATGTTCGACCAGCTGATGCTTCACTTGGTGCAAATCTATTGTTGTGTGACACAGATGAATGCTTTGTAGACCTGTGTGAAGCAGCAACTATTTGCTTCGGATTTGGCCAATACAGAGGGGCAGTGATTCGATTCGGTGATTTGGCAGGGCATGGGGGTGGGTGCGTGCACACAGATTGGGGTGGGGCCGGCGGCAGGGGCTAGGGGGAATTTTAGGGTGGCTGCAGCCCTCCCCAAAGCCCCCGCTCCACTGCGCTCTGTGGGGCGGGCAAAGCCTGGGCTGTGCTCTGGGCTGAGACTGGGGCTAGCCGCCGGGAGCACAGCCCTGGCTGTACCTGCCCCGCAGAGTACAGCCTGGAGGCGGATGGCTGGGGCTAGCCTCCCAGAGTGCAGCCCAGCCTAGCCTGCTCCATGCAGATCTGGGGTCACATGCCCTCCTGGACTTGCAGTGAGACCCCCCCTCGAGTCCTGCACCCCCCGCCCTGGCTGGGCAGTTTGTCCCAGCCCCAGCCCCAATGCCTCCCTCGCTGTGGGGGCATTAATCTGGCACCCCCACCCCTTCCCTCCCTGATTTGCGCACCACAACAGACTTCCCAGCTGGAGGCAGCTATATCCAGCATCGTCAAGAACTGCTGCCTGTATAGTCAATGGCCAAATCTCTGAATCAGCGCCAAATCTCTCCAAATTGATTTGGAGGCTTCTGAACTGATTCAGACCTTTTAATGGGTCTCCTGATTTAATTTCGATTTGGAGATTTGGCTGCCAAATTGGGACGAATCTCTTCCAAATCGAATCAGCTACTGAAGCTTTGCACAGCCCTAATGCCTTGTTTTATGAGAAACGTTTACTCACTGAATAACCCTCCCATTGCCCCCCGGACAACAGAATTGCTAGTGTTGAAGTTAGCCTGCTAAGGCAGTCACAAAGAGCTGCAAGAGTCTGCAGCCCTCAGTCTGGAGGGGGTACATTGCAGGACTGTGCCCCCAAAATGTTGATAGCTACAGGTCTGAGGCCTAAATGGGGTAACCCCCCAAGAGATAAAAAAGGGGTCAGGTTAAGTTAGGAACTGTGGCAATGAACTGTATTTGGTTATAAATTGCTAGCACACTTCTAAACATTGAATAGATAATAAAATCAACATATTGATTTAAAGAAATGAGTTGGTTATTGAGGGGATCAATGTTAGGCCTGGTCTTTACTAACATCTTCATTAATCTCCTGCAGGCAGGTGTCACTATCTCATTACAAAATCTTGCAGGTGATACCATATTGGCAGGATTTACATGCAGCCATCAAAATAGAGAAATAATAAAAAGTTACTTGAAGAAAATAAAGCAAGGAGAGAAAAAAAATGAGATGCAATTTAAAAACTAAAAGTTCATAAATTTAAAGAAAAATAAACAAACATAGATAAGCCATGGGAAGGAGATAGGATAACAATACCACTGGGGAGTAGTGGGACAGGGTAAAATGGCCTGTAACTGGACAGAAAATCTGGCAATAATTTGAAGTATGAGATGAGAACAAAACATTGCCCAGGGTCTGATCTTGATAAGATTAAAATATGTGAATATCTTAAATCATGCGATTATTTCTATTGATTTCAGGAAACAACTTACACTCTTGACACAAATATGTGATGGAGCAAGAATATGGTAGATCTTCTTTATATGGCTTTAGTGCTTCTTTATGTGGCTTTCCATCAGTGGTTCTTAACCTTGACCCATTTGTAAATTATGATGCCCAGTCACAAACCAGTGCCCCTCACTCCTGACTTGCTGCCCCCAGGCCCTGTTTGTGGGGCATGGGGGCTCCAAGCAGCCCCATGCAGGCTGGAACTCTGCCAGCCTGCAAGGGGAAATCCACAGTTTCCCATGTTCTTTTTCCTAAAGGAGAATCCATTTTACAAGTTTGTTTGCAACCCTTTCATATATTCTTGTGACCCACTTTTGGGTTGTGACCCACGGATTGAGAAATGTTGCCTTAGACTAACTGGCTCAGAGAGACATGAGCCTTCATAGGTAACAACCTACAATGGGGAGGAATTAGTGACCCCACTTATAGTAAAACTATAAGTAATGGGATTTGATTTAAAAAAGCAACAGTTATTCTGGGGAGTTTGTTCTATTACATATTATTTTATTGTATTTTAATATTTTTATTTGTCTTTATAGTTTATGTCATTTTTATTGTGAGCTGCTCTAAACCTCTTTTTGGCAAGGTGGCTCATAAATCTAATAAATAACTAAATAAGCATCTGGAAGGTCTCTTGAACAGTGAAATGTACTGGACCATAGAAGAGTCTCCGAAGGAACGGAGAGAACCATATAGCTGTAGACTTCCAAAATAAAATGGACAAAATCTTTAAAAAGGTATTATAGAGAATAAATGCCAAAAAGATAGACTGGGTCAGTGGTGACCAAACTTCCAGCCCCATTGGCCAGACAAATGGCTCAGGGTCCGTCAGTCTGTGGGCGTGATCCAGCGTACTAACCCAGCCAGCCCCACAAGCCTGGAACCCACCATGTGTCAGCTCAGCCTCATGAGGCTAGATCCAGCTACAGAGTGACACTGCATTCCAGCCCAACAGCACATTGGTGTGATCTAACATGCTTGGCCATGTTATCTGGCTGACAGGACTCCCCAAGGTCTGGAAATTTGGCAGCGGAGGAGTGGTAAATAATGCTGCCACTACTCCCTTGACACCAAATTTCCAGATCTGTGGGGATCCCTGTAGGCTGTATGACATAGGCAGAATTTGGCCCATGAGCCAAAAGTTGAGCACCACTGGACTGGGTGATTTAAAAAATCCACATTTCTCTTCCGTTACCAAAAAAAAAAAAAAATACTGGAGGTACAGAAAGACAAGGTCAAAAGCAGACAGGATGAGTGCTGAATAAATATGTAAGCACCTTGGAAACAAGAACAGATCTGTCTTCCTCTGTGGGGTTCTCCAATCCTGCAATTATTTCTTTTGCTCACTTTGGTTTCACACATTTCTCCCCGTTCCTGCATTATGCTCTGGCCTTACAATTATCACTTTTGCTGCAGAAGAAAAAAATCACACATTTGAAATTCTCTTCCAGCACAATTGATCATAACATTTTATGAAGTGCCAATGGCTTTCCTTTCAGCCTATCCACCTCGTATACTCAAAAGCATTTCCAAATCCTGTTCTCGACAACGGTTTTTGCTGCCACAGCTGTTCTGTCTCCAGAAACAGGGAATTTATTTTTAAAAACTGTTAATAGTAAAAAAGCAGCAAAGGCCTGACACTTCCTAATGTGAATAGGACTATTAGTAAGAAAGCAAGCAAGGTTTAGGAGTTAAAGCACAAGACAGAATTTTAATGGAGGATTCTACTAATGACTCAATGCTAGCAAAATCATTTACACCTCTTCCATCCACATTTTTCCATCTCTGATATTAGAAGAAAATATTAACACTACATGAGTGATGAAATGTAACTCTCCAGGTTGTTTAAAGCACTTTGAGATCATTGGATAAAGGTTATTTTAGATGTACAGTAGATACTTACAGTACCAACACTAGTTAAAGATTAATGGCATTACTTCCATTCTATCATCTCCAATGTCCTTGGCCACAGCTTTCTCTCATCCTACATGCATGCTGAGCCCAAAGGTGTTTAAAAAGGAAAAGGCTTGAACACATTCGAGCTGTTCAAATGATGGGAGTGTAGAAAAACCCTCCCACCCCCAAGTGCTCTAATCAACACACTTGCATTCTAGTATCTCTGATATCTAAAAACATGCCTAGATTTGTGTGGGAATCATACTGGGTTCAGGAAACAAGGTGACTTTGAAGAAAATCTGCAGAGTAGGTTTAAAATTATGCATGCTTCAATTCAGCAGTTTTGCATTTGGACACTACGTATTATTCCCAGTTGTTTGGGGCTTGGCGGGCATGCATTTGTTACTGTGCCCTGCTGATGACAGCAGCGGGACATATAAGCGCTTTGAGAATTAAAGCAAGCCCGAGGAACTGAATTAGAAAATGATACAGGAAGTGTACCTTGTAAGGAAATATTGTTAGCCAAAGTAGAGTTGTAAGGGCTGTGAACTCTGCAGAAGGCAGAGTGTGGCCGCCAGTGGTGGATCCAAGTAGTTCAGTTGCACCCTTTTACATTATATGCTCTACCTCCACTTTAAAACCAACTGTCTTGGAGGAGCATTGGTATTTCTATTCAGGTATCACTACTGGGTACATCTACATATGTGCTTTAATGCACATTAGCCTATTTTAATGCATATTAAAGCATCATATAAAAAACATGCTTTTCAGTTAATGCACATTCAAATAGGTTAATGTGCATTAAGTGTCTCTTTAAAAGTGTTTGCTTAAGTTAATGCGCTTGAAGACAGGCAAATGTGCATTTTCCTAGTACCTCGCAGTGGAGGTACTAGAGTTAATGCACTTCAACTAAAGCACATTAATGCATTTCTAGATGTGCCTGCTGAGAGTCAATTGAACTCATAACTCATTACCTCCTTGATTCCTTCTAATCTCTCTCTACTACCACACAGATGCTAACAACTGCCTTGCCATTCATTTCTATCCAGGAGAACTTTAGCAATCTTCTTCCTTATGCCTGAAGAAGGGTACTTGTGCCCGAAGGCTTGCAATTAAATAATTTGTTTTTGCAAAAATCGAGTTGGTCTAATGAAAGATAACACCTCTACCACCAGTTCTGATTCCTTTTGCCTTTTTTAAGGCTCTTGACGTTTCCCTATTCAATTCATTATTTCTTCTGCAATTTTGCTGTCTGCAAGCTGCCCCTGATAATGCCTCTCTTCTATTTCCAGGTCCTACAGACGCTGTTTTTGTTGAAGCTGTAGCTGAAAAATCGTGTGTTACTATAAACTCAGGTGTAGGAATGACTGCCAATGAAGGACTGGGGTCACTGTCCAGATGTCAAGAAGGCTAGATTTGGTTTGAGGAATCTTGAATAAGAAGAGACATTATGGTGATCCCTGCACTAATGAGGCAATTCTAATGATTTTTTCAAAACTTTGTTTTGGCTTGGTGTGGGTGTTTTTTTTAACTAAGTTTTAATTCAGTCAATTTGTGCACATCCCAGAACTATAGTTGAGGTTGTTATTTTGGCTTTTATCTTAAACTCAACAATATACGCTTCTCCGCCCCCCCCGCATATTACTAAAGTTTCTAGTTTCCCTTTAAATCGTGCAAACATGAGTGTCGTGTGTGATGCTGCGCCACACCATCTGCAGCCCCCCCCGCTGTACAGGCAACAGCAGCCCTGGAAGGCGCGTGACGTCAGTGCACTGGAATAGGCGAGGAGGGGGTGAGAAGGCCATCGGCCACCTGTGCCCAACGCATGCGCAGACGGATCCCCACAGGGCGCGCACGTGCTGGGGGAAACCTCACACATTACGTAGAAGGATATGAAGGACGGGTATCCGTCACCGCGCATGCGCGACCAACGCTTACTCTTAAGCGCGGCTAGTGCGTGGGTGAAGGAAAGAGGTGGGGCGGGATCTCTCCAAGCTGCTGATTGGCCGATGCTATTCCGAGGTCCGTGTCTCCCTCGCTCATTGGCCGTCGTCCAACCGTGCGTGTGTGTGCGTGTGTGTGTGTGTGTGTACCAGAGAAGACGTGAGTTCGCCGTCCTTGCTTGCTGATTGGCTCCTCGAAATTCTCCTTTTCCTTCTCCGCTCGCTCATTGGTGGCTCGCCACGGTAACTCAGACGCCGTGGCGCTCAGGCCTTTGGAAGCTTGGGTCCGGCCCGCTGATTGGATGCCAGGCCCCCGCCCCCCCATTCCCCCGCCCCCCAGCAAAGCGGCGTGGGGGGAGGGGTGGTGCCTCCTTCCCCCTCCCCTCGCCGGGTCCCGCTCCGCCTCACACAGCCGGGGGGAGGTGGTTGGCCCCGCCCCGCCGCGCGCCTTCAGCTCGAGCCGGAGCCGGAGCCGCCGCCGCGCGCCCGGGCCCCGCTGCCGTCGCCTCTCACGCCGGGCACCGTAAGTGTCGCCGCCCGGGCCTGGGGGGAGCCCGGCCAGTTCGTGCGTGTGGGCATGTATGTATGAGTGTGCATGTGAGTAAGTACATGTGTGTGCGTGTGCATGCGTGTGTACATGGCGCGGGAGCAGCCGTCTGGTTTCTCGTTGCTCTCCCACCCCCCTCCGGGGTTTGGGCGGGTTGTAACTGCTGCTGCCCCGGGTGGGGAGGGAGGGTGCAAGCTCTGGAGCTGCTGATCCCTGATCCTTCCTGCAGATGTCAGGCGACTTGAGTCGGGGGATACTGCTGCTGCTGGGGAGGGAGAGGCAGGCAAGGAGCTGGACCTGCCCATGGGAGGGGCTGCGGCGTGGGACACAGTCCCAGTCCTAGTCCCAGTGGCACTTGGCGCAGAGAATCCTTGTGAGGGGACCTGCTGGGCAGGGGAGGTGTATTGTTGCTCAGAAGATAGAAAGGGTCCTACTGCTTTTACAAGCGCCAGAGAGACTCGGCAGGTCCTGATGGGCTTGTGAGTCAGGAGGGCTGGGTGCCGTCTGCACTCCCTTCTTTCTGCTTCCCAGCATTTGCTGACAGAAAACCTGACTTGTCACCCTGGGTGTGTCCTGTCCATCGCCCCTGCCCCGCCCCTTGGCTATGCACATGCAGGCACAGAGTGTTTTCATGTTAGTCTTCACTTGCCGTCTGCGCCTTGGTTTCCAAGGTCTGTAGATATCTGATGTCCCCTTTAATGTGCTGAGTAGCATCCTTGCAAATGCAAGCTCTTTCTCCCCCCTGTTGACGTTAGTTATGGTAGAGAAGGTGCGACCTGGAACAGAAGTGGTTGGCCCAACCTTTTCTTCCAGCTCCTCGTGTTTAAAAAAAACAAAACAAAACGATGCAAATGCTTATCCGTGTGATATGGCTGTGGGAAGACTTAATGTCGCTGAAGGGCTTTTTACTTTTTTCTGACAGAGGTTAAAATAAGAAGAGACTACTCTTACCATTGAGTGGATTCTAGTACTGCACTGAGAAATGCCATTGCCTTATGCTGTGTCCTAATGAGAGCAAAACTATTGTTGATGACGCTCAGCAATGGAGGCAGCAACACCAGTACTGAACTTGGCTTAGCTGCAAGTGTAGACAAAAGTTTTCAGTGCTTGCACAAAACTTCTGAACACTGTTTCTATTACCTTTACTCACAATTGAAACTTATTTTTCTAAACCTGTCCTTGACCTTTTTATTAATGAAACTTCTTTTTTTCTAACATAAATCCTGCCTGTGTTAAGATACCAGTTATGCTTTTAGGAGCATCTTGTAGATAGCTTTTGGATGGCTGCCTTCATCACTTAATATAATTTGTAACTGGGGAAGTTGCGTGCCTGTTTTCTGATTAAACATTTGTCAGTGAAGAAATCCCAAAATAGTCACAGATGACAGGGCTGAACGATTTATCTTAATCCTAGTTTTATTTGTTAATTCAACAGATGCAGTTTATGTTGCTTTTTAGTCGTCAGGGGAAGCTGAGACTTCAGAAGTGGTATGTCCCATTATCTGACAAAGAGAAGAAGAAAATCACCAGGGAACTTGTTCAAACCGTGTTAGCCCGTAAACCGAAAATGTGCAGCTTCCTGGAGTGGAGAGACCTGAAGATTGTCTACAAAAGGTTGTTCTGCCTCACTAAGCTTATAATTGCTATACAGCAAAAAGATATTTAATAAATAGCAAAGAAAATAATGAAGGTTGAATGTTTTCTCCCTTGTTGGTTATGAAAGAAAGCTGGTTTTGAGCTTTTTTCCTTAAATCTAATTTGATAACCTAGTAGGAAGCATTCATCTGTAGAGAGCCACTCATGCGTATAGCAATGTGCTGAAGAAAGGAGATTAGATTTTCTTACGCAAAAAGGAATGATTCTTCCTACTTCTCTGCTCAGCTGTCCACAGTAAATGGATGCATGCACATTTGAAATATGTATGATTGAACGGGTAATTATTTAGAAAGTCTACCTTTTTATAAACATGTTTACTTCAAGGGACTAATAATTTCATAAATCAGTTACGAATATCATTTGGTCTTGAAAGCTCACAGACATTGGATAGAATTTTTTTTTTTTTTTGCTCTGAATACAAAAAGTACATTTCTTCTACTGAGAAATCACAATTAACTGAGAAATTACAATCAAATTTCTATGGATGCAAGTGCTATATAATTTCCTTCATCAAAAATCTCCTTTTCCACCTATTTTTCTAGCAAATATGGTAAGGTTGTGCAGCTGGAACATTCTGTTGACCTTTTGAATGTAATATAAAATAGACCTGTGAAAGAGCTTTTCTATACAAATTACTGTAATTGACATTCTAATGAGATGACGGAAATTTTATCTGACTAAAAGCTAATATTGTAAATGGAATTTTATCCTTTGAGTTTAAATATTTAAATAGAGAATCAAATAGCTTTCATGGGTTTTCCTTTTTTATCCTTTTTTTTGCTTCCTTCTTAGCCTGTAAATAAAATTTCTTGCTCTACCAGTTCTGCATTCTTCCCAGTGGGA
This sequence comes from Alligator mississippiensis, assembly GCF_030867095.1. Taxonomy (NCBI): domain Eukaryota; kingdom Metazoa; phylum Chordata; order Crocodylia; family Alligatoridae; genus Alligator; species Alligator mississippiensis. Next base: position 322,571,978 of record NC_081824.1, read on the forward strand.
GAGCATTGTTTCTTCCACTCTGAAATGGAACTGAAACGACATTAGGTAACTCTTACGTTGACACAGGATGGAAATAACAGAGCTAGTTGTGAAATGATTAGTTAGGTCCCAATTCTACATACACTTTAAATGTGTAATTTCATGCATGTGCACACTACCATTAGGAATGTAAATACGGATTTAAAAAAAAAAAAATCCATTTAACTTCTTGTAATTACAATGGTTAAACGATTAATAACTATGGCAGGCACCAGCCTGGTCTGTGGGGCACCCCTCCCTAGCATGGCACCGTCAGGGCACTTCTAGCCCCCCAAGATGTGGCAAGGATTTAGCGACTCCCCAGGGCCACACCTCAGGACAAACTGGGTGGGTGGGTGGGTCTCCTATGGGGCAGGGGTGGGGCATGTTGTAGGGCTGAGCTGCAGGCCAAGGGGAGTTGCCCTGCACCCACTTACCTATGCCTTGCCCTGCTAGGCCCTGCAGCAGCTGTAGCAACAGCAGGTGCTTCATACAGTTGGGCAAGGGATGGTGATGAGGGCGTCGGCACTGGTCTCCAGCCTATGGCTCTGTGAAGTTAGACTGGGGAGGGGGTGCTGAGCTTGGGGCTGGTGCTGCCCTGGCCCACCCTGCCATGAAAGGGCTTACGCCTACCTGCCTGGAGCAGTGTGGGGAGCCTGGAGCCAAAGCAGCCCCACCAGGTAGGTAGCATAGCCCAGGAGGCCCTGGGCATCAGCAGGCAAGAAGGGGTAGCAGCTACTGATGTGCAACTCCCTGGGGCCATCTGCAGCAGCGCAGAAGGGAGGCAGGATGGGGAGAGGTGACTAATACCTAATAGCTGGGCTCCACAGACCCTGTGGCAGGCAGCAAGGGCCTGCCCAGAGCCCACACTGTTTGTGGCAGGTGGTGGGGAGGCCACAAGTGGCTGATCTAGTGTCTGCATAGTTTAGCTATTAAGTATTAGTCACCTCTCCCTCTTCCCCTTCCACTCCTCACTCCTATCTCCCTCCCCGCTGTCCTGTTGCTTTCTGGTTCCTGCTGGGGCACTGCAGGGCTTCCCTTCCCTCCTGGACTGCAACTAGTTCCAGGTTAAATGATAACCGGTAAGCTAGAACCGGTTATCTCTGAGCTAGTTGGTTAAACAGTTGTAGTTGTTTATCTGTTTTCCTGGCTGTGAGCCTCTTTAAGCAGGACTTGTCTGGGGATACAGGTGTATTCTTTTGAAGCCCATAACCTGCTCACCAAGAACATAGAGCATCTGTTGTAACCTCTTGTTTCCATCCTCTTAATTTCTAGTGTGATCCAACACCCCCCCCCCCTTTTAATTTCTTGTGTGATCTAACACATATGTGCACATACGGCTGATGATCAGTACTGGCACTTCCTGTAGCTAATGAGCTGCTCGTAGTCCTAGCTCATATCAGTCTTTCAGACATCAGAGTGGGGATCATCAGACTTAGTGGAGAGCCACCTAACTTCTGCTCTGAGTGCACACTACCCTTTTTTTTTTTTTTGTCCTGCAGCAGGAGGACTATGTGCAGGCCACTGTTGAAAGGGCAACACAAAAGACAGCCAGGAGCAAAAGGTAACTTTGCCTCCTGGTGATTAGAACATTTGCCTGGCAGGTGGGAGGCCTGGGTTAAATTTCAGCACCAAATCAAGCTGTTGGCTGTACTGAGGGGTTGTGTATTTTCCAGTTTTTCGGCTTTTTTTTAAAGCTTACCTAGGCAGACAACTTGGTTTAGATGCCAAGTTCTTAAGAGAGACTTCACAGGAGCCATAGTGTGGAAGTAAAGAATGAATCACCCTAAGTGCCTGTGCTGGTAGTTCTCAGCCTTTATGGACTTGAGGCCCCCCTCATTAGGTACATGGCACCCCTTGGAAAATGCCAGTTCTTAGTTTTCACTCATTTTTTAGTATGGAAACATAATACAGAAATTTTTCTGTTGCAGAGAACTCGGGAAGACCACAATAGGTCAACATTTTTTTAACACTGGATTCTTAATTAAAATTGTTGGGTTTATCTTGTCAATCATGCTTGCATGCCTAACAGTACTAACCCTGTGTGGTACCTTGCAACACCCCTAAAAAGATCTCAAGTTGCCCCAGGGTGCTGCAGCACCCTAGTTTGGAATCATTGGCCTGTGCCTCCTTCCATTTTTCCTGTACTTTACTGCTGTACTTGACCCTAGGTACTACCTATGCTACCTAAGAGTTGCAGGTCTCTGCGAAGTTCTTTGCTAGTGATTCTCACCCAGGGTGCCACGAGATCCAGTGGGATTAGTTATTCTCTGTGGAAGATTTGGTCACTCTAAGTATATCAGTGGGAGAATAAATTCAGAATCAACTTATTCCTTTGTGTACTCTATTCTTTAAAAGATCTGTTCTAAATTTGAGAAAATACCTCTTGGTTGGCTATCTTGGGATGTATTTGGAGACTTTCAGGTCCAGACTATGAAACTGGTATGACTGCATAAACATTACTATTTGGGAGTTATGAGGGTACCTGCTTTTGTTTGTAATTCTCATGGTTACATGCATACCCTCTGAAGTTGTGGTTGTGTTCAGGTATGCACTTCTACAGTTTAAAGCCTGCACGTGATAACAGATCTTTCTCAAGAAGCTCAGACTTGCTTGTCATCTGATCCTTGCTCCTGGAAGGATATCTTGAAAGACTGTGTTATTATGCCAGACACCAAATTGTAATTAGTACTTGTGCTTCTAGTTTGCATCAGGGAAGCTTTGAATCCCATAGGATTTATGTGATACCCTTCCTCTCCCCCCCCCCCCAAAACAAACAAACAAACCCCCAAACCCTGCAGTTTGCAGATTTTAAAAATGGGGTTTAGTCAATACCTGTCTTAACTGAAAATACCCAAATGAGGATCTCTGACCTTAGTCCAACCTTATAGTTGAAAATACCGTGGAGGCAGGCTTTCTAATATTCAGTTCAACTTTAAGTGTTCTTTTTTTTCCAAAAAAACCCTAAGTTCCATGTGAAGTGATCTTATTAAACAATAATTTATTATATTAAAGCAGGTTCTTAAAGGCTGGGTTTAAATTGAAAATGTATGGTCAGCCATGGGCCTAGCCCTAGATTATACATGGTTAGGCAGTAAAAGCAGTGGGTTTTAAGATTTCTGGGTCAAGGAGTGATATAAAAAGCTCTTTTGAATGAAAGTTTCCTCATTAAATGATATTTAGGTCAAATTTAAGGCTCAACATTTTAAACTTGATTTGGTGTAAAGATCTACTGTTATCATGAAAGCTAAACTATATTTAAGCGCTGGAAGGAAAACAGTTTAGGTGAGCATTATAGTAATCAGATGGCGTTCAGCTTAACATGGAGGAAAGTCATATGTTCTGAGTAATAGAATAGAAATGTTCAGACAGATTTGCTTTGAGTGCTGGCAGTTAGGGTGTTGTTCAAATTAGTGTGCTAAAGCAACATGTAGATATTTTTCTTTCCAGACTTATAAATGTACTTAAACTAAAGGTTTCATATCTTTAAATTTACAGAAATTACCTATTGGATGCCTCTGTTACTTGCTACTCTTTAAACTAAGCCATTGGAAAGTAAGTGATTATGAGCCAACTTTGCATAAGTAATCCCAGATCTACTGGAATTGCTGTAAACAATATAGCTGAAATCTTAGAATTAAGAGCACAGGGAGGAAGGTACCTACGTAAGAGCACAGAAGGAAAATGGAAGGTACATTTTTAGATCTGAAATGAGCTGGCAAGTCAGTGTCGTGAGGAGACATAGGGCCAAGATCTCAAATGTCAAGAACTTCAGTGAGAAGTCTATTGCACGAGCTGAAGTGGAAATGTTTGGCAGGAAGAAATGAAAAGAGAATGAGACTGGGGTTGAGGTCATAGTGTTTATTTTTTTTAATGAACAGAAACTCAGTTGGATTTGATGATGGAAGGGATTTGATTGGGGTTATCTTTGCATAGAAAAATTAAGGGCATTTTTACACATGCTCGGGGTGGGAGGTGAGGGGGCACTTTTAATTAGAGCAGCCCCAAGTGCCTCTAATTAAAGCACCTGGAACGTCTTGTGTATCAGTGTCCTTACGCTTCAAAATGGCGGCAGAGGTGCTTTATCTAAAATTCGCCAATTGAGCTTTAAGTTAAAGCGCCCCTGCCGCTATTTCACTGCTGATATATGAGATGTGGAGCTTGGCTGGAGTGCAGTAATTGCAATGCTCGGGAAGACTGGATTAATAAAGTCTGCTCCGATGTTCTGTTATTTACAGGCACTCTAGAGCAGCTTTCTGTCTCAGTCAGACCAGACAGAATTGGGTCTAAGAAGTCACAGAGAGGGGAGTTATGTGAGATGAGGAGGGGTGGATGACAAGCTAAGCAGAAATGGTTGAGTGGAAAGTATGTCTGTCTGGGAATGCCCTATGTGGAGATAGTCTGGGCATGTAGGTGAGTGGAATTCACAAAAGGAAAATTTTTTTTTTTGAGGATCTTCCTTTTGCTTTCAAGAAACACTGTTTTTACACACTTAGCTAAATGAGACTAAGCCCAGGTGTAGGATAAAGGTATATGTTTTATAGGATGCTTTGTTGTACAATTTTTGTGTAGATGAGGCAGTTGATCAGACTAGTCAAGTAGAGACGTAGAAGCAGGCTTGCATACACTAGGGTAAATCAAGAAGACAGTAAACACAAGAAAAATGGCTATTGTGAAAGTCATCCCTACTGTCATTATCTAAACATGGTTCGATATTATACCACAAACTGCCTTAAGCAGAGAGAGACCTGGGAGTTCCATGAACGATGTAAAAAGATACATATAGTCAAGTATCCAGATAAATACAACGCAGCAGTTTAATGGCCAGACATCCCTCCCTGGCATGGAGGGAGCTTTCTTGCAAAATAGAATGTAGGTGCAAGTCATCTGCATGCCATTATGAATCCACATATAATTCCCCTCACTCTTTCTCCTTGTTACAAGCATAGTATTTTCCTGATTTTTATTCTCCTAGTCAAGAGCAGTAGCAGAGCTTGCTCTGGAAGTTTTCCAGCTTCTCAGCTGATGAACTTCTAATGGCTGCTTTTGAGTAGTTGCTTCCCTCTTCTGGGAGATTGTTGTTGGTGATTTTTGTTGACATCTACTGGAAGCAATGCAGGACATTATTTGTGTGGCCAGGATTAAGTTTTGGGCAATTTGATTTTATTTTAGTGTTTTATCTGTTTTATAATTTTCCTTGTTTTTTATTGTAAACCAGGTAGAGCATTTTGGGGGAGGGCAGCATATAAACCTTATGAATCAAATTAGCATTCAGGTATAATCCTGGATTTCAGGTTAGTTCTCTGAATTAGCAATAGTTATTCCTTTTATGAATTGTTATTCCTTTTATGCAACCAATACAGTTGGTTAACCAATGAGTACCTTTTGGTGTCCTTTTGGTATTGTTCACATTTGTGTTTAGAAGCGAAGAATATGCATAAATAAAACCACCTTCTTGTATGACATTAGATTTTCCAGTTGTCTCTGGAACTAGTTTCTTTCTTCTCAGCACCTTGAGAGAAATTTAAAGATTACAAGGGAATGGAAATTTGAATTTTTCTTTAACTTATAGAGGTAGCTCCCCCATCTTCGGGGGGGGGGGGGGAGGAGGGGGCACAGTGGCCATACACTGAGGAGACAACTGCTGATGTCTCTATTACATCACTTTTTTCAGGATGCATATATATTATTTCCAAGGGCTGAGAAGAATTGATTGTTAATTTAATTTTTGTGCATGTTTTGTGCTAACATAAAGATTGTTTTGTTGTTGCAGATATGCAAGCCTTTATTTCTGCTGTGCTATTGAAGATCAGGACAATGAACTAATAACCCTTGAAATAATTCATCGTTATGTGGAGCTGCTTGACAAGTATTTTGGCAGTGTGAGTTAGTGGTTGTCCTTATTAAGAACTTGTAAACATTTTCTAAATGTTTGTGTTTTGGTTTTATCATATATTGCGCCATTTTGTTCTCAGCACAAAGCAGTTTCAAAAGTGGTGGTTTCTCTGTTGTTGGACACACGTACCTGATGTATCTGATAAAAATTAATATCATTTCTGCCAAGCCAAATTGGTAAGCATGTTTGTGTTCATACAGTCTGTTATGTTTAAAACAATGGCCGCCTAAAAAGAGCTGACTGAACCAAGTGGTTCCTTATTTTATTGTATCTGCATTAGCAGTTAAAGTACATTCCCATGAATAAACTAAATTCAGTGTATTTTATTTCTGGGAATGCTAATTATATAGTACAGGAACTTCAAGCATCTTTATACATTGTACTTTTGGCTGTTTTTTTTTTTTCGAGAGGGTAGCAAAATCATTTGGCCCAGTGGGGCTTTTCATGGGCTGGAGGCTGTGTGAACAGCAGCATTGTTATCCTTTGGGTGCTGGCCCTGCTAACACGGCAAATCTGGCTGCCCCAGCAGCTAGCTTAGTGGTTGCAAAATTATGTCCTCAATGGGGATTGTGACCTGAAAATTCAGCAGTGGGGCAAGTGGCAGTGGCATTAACTCCCATGGTTGCTTGAGCCACTTTGTCAGTGGGGCCAGCACCTGGGAGGTTAATGCTGTTGCAGAATTACATCCCCAACAGAGATCATGATGTGATCATGATCATGAGTTTCAGCAGCAGTAGTGGTGTTAACACCCCAGGTGTTGGTCCCACTAACACAATGGCTCTGGCAGTCACATGGGTTAAACTCTCCCCTTCCACGTTCCTGCATAAATTTCCAACCCCATGGGAAGCCCTGTAGGCTGGATGACCACCTTTTGTGGGCTGCTTTCAGCCCACAGGCTACATGTTTTGGCACCTGTTTTGCAAAATATAACACTAAGCTGTTAGTGGTCTTAAATTTCCAGTGCATTCCATCTGATATTTTTGACACTCAGAACATAGAGGACTAAAATGTTGTCTTTATTACACATATACAAAACTTTAATGAATGTTAAGGTTGCAAAATCAAGCACTTGGAATTATCAGATGTTAGATTTAGGATCTCATAGCCTTAATTTACCCTCCTTTCTGTATATGCATTCTGATAGTCTTTAATTATATGCTATACTTTCCATAGGATCCTTGCCATATTTGGTGAACAGAATAGGCAGTGTTTACCTAACAGTCAGTTAGTATTTTATTTTCTTCTGTGTTCAGTGTGTGGCCATAGGTCTTATTGCACTCTAACCCCTGCTCTGAAGAATTACTGATTTCTTTGTGGACTTTTCAGTAGTGCTTATTATAACAATGTTTGTGAAGCACTGAAATATTAATTTATCTCCTAGTACCTGTGTAGACTTGAGGGGAGATCCTTGTTTTACAGATGTGGGGTCTGAGTTTGATATCAGAAGTGTTTAATAAATTCTGGGTGCCCAATCTACTATTCATATACTCTGAGAAATCTTGTTTTAATCATTGCATAGTTTGTACAAAGCACAGCACGCATGAACTTTAGGTGCAGTTGTGAGTGCTCAGCATTTTTGCAAATCAAGTCTCAGATTCTTGACTCAGGCACCCCAGAAAGAAGAATAATTAATTAAAAAAACCAGACTTTTTACAGGGGGGTCATGTGATGCTAAGTAAGCTACTTAAAAATTGTGGCAGAGACAGGAATAGGATCCATTTAAGGGCAGCATTCAGTTGCTTTAAACAGACTACATTTTCTGTTCCTGCAGTTTCTACCTATTTTGTTCCATTTTAAAACATCCTTAACAGGTGAGGCAGGTGTCTTCTGGGATTTTTTTTTCATGACACAGGTCTGATTTATTTGCATACCAGTCCTGCCCTGAGCACTGAGCAAAGCTAGGTCTAGTGGGAGACTGGAATGTGATGATGTAATTAAAGACTGTAGCATAAAGCCTATTCACGAGTAAACTGAATTACAATTGCACTGGCTATCTTTGTTCTGTTGTTTCCTGGTTTTTTTGAGTGCTGATTTCTGCAACTTTAATTATGGTCTCTTGCTTGATGTCTTTTTCATGCATAGTTTCCTTGCTTAAAAAAATAGGCAAACAAAAAACCCCAAATTGCCTCCTAAAGCATAATATCGATAGCAACAAGCAATTAGCAGGGTTGGAATCTGTAGGTCTGCCACACCAGCTTCCACTGATGGAAGTAACAGAGTAACTGAATAGGAGGCTGTCTTCAGTACTAGTATCTGGGTAGACCCTTGGACAGTTCATTTACTGACAAGAGGGGAACAGGAGAACAGTGAGACTCAAATTCTACCATTTCTATTTTGGATTATGTGTTAGATGAGTATTCTAGCAAGCACTAATTCAACTGTAGTTCTTGCATCCAGTCTCCTTGCTCGGCCAATTTTATTTTGCTTAGTTCTATCCTGGCTTGTCATCTAATCCCTCTTGCCTTTAGTCTTAGCCTCCATGCAAGGCTCTTCATCTTTCCTACCACTGTTTATACTAATCTTTCAACCAGATTTTTAAAGGACCTAAGCATGTAAACATATGCTTTTGCAAAATCTCACTAGGTACTTAACTCCGTTTCTGCGTACATATTTTTAAGCATCTGAGCTTTGTTCCATATGCCACTCTCAGTTCTCCCATTGCACCCTGGCTCATCATCAGATAGATCTTTCTTATACCAGCTGGCTTCTAGTCTCTTCTGCAATTTGTTCATCAGTCTGGCAACTCCTGCAACCTGCTTCCTGTTATAACTTCCTATTGCTTTGCTTAGACAGTCAGTCTCCTCTGAGGTCAGACTAAGTGATCTTAAAATTCAATAAATTCTTGGTCTCCTTTTTTGTTCAAGTCTGAATCACAGTATCCCCATACCTGACTCTTTCTCCTTGCCTAGCCATTTCCTGTCTCCTTCCAGTTCCCTGCCTTCCAGTCCTAGTTGTGTGTGGCAGCTCCTAGCTTTTCCCCGCAATTTAGTCCCTGCCTTCAAGAAGCTCTTGACCTGTCTGCATTTAAATTGGCCAACTTCCTCTTCTGTGCTTCCTGGGCCACAGCAGAAGGAGAGATTGCAGACTCAAAAAGAGTTTCCTTGCTTTTGGTTCTGACACTGGACTGGCCCCAACCTAACCTGCAATTTCAAGGAAAATTATAGTACTTACTTTCCTGCAGCATTTGGCTGAGCCTGTTGAGTGCAGACATTCTGCATTTTAGCTGGGAAACTCTAGAAAGTCTCTATGAAGCAGATAAGAATTGTGACTTTTATGAGCTTTATAACCCGACCAAGTTTGGATTGTCTTGAGAGCAGCAAGATCCATGACAAAGACTACCCTTGGCAACCTGTCAATGTAATGCTTCAAACAGAGGGGTACTAGAGTTTCTCAGAGATCAAGTTCCCGGAATTTAACACTGACAAAATGAAGTGCATTTCATTAATCTTCATACCGCAACTCACTGAATGCTTTTGACTGACATCTTCCAAAAAATATTTGACTGGTAATAGACACGGAAAGTTCAGCTTGATTAGCTGAACTTTGGTAAAGAAAACAAAACCTTATGGAAAGCATTAGGTTACTTTAATAGGCATTGACAAAATGAGGCATATTTTATGAATCTTCGTATAACAACTCGCTGAATGCTTTTGACTGACATCTTCCAAAAATGTGACTGGTTATAGATATGGAAAGTTCAGCTTGATTAGTTGAACTTTGGTAATGAAAACACAATCTTATAAAGCATTAGGTTACTTTAATAGGCAGTGATAACAACTGTATCTATAACAACATTTACTATACCTTTCAGGTGTGTGAACTTGATATCATCTTCAATTTTGAAAAAGCCTATTTTATTCTTGATGAGTTCCTTTTGGGAGGGGAAGTTCAAGAGACTTCCAAGAAAAATGTTCTAAAAGCCATTGAGCAGGCAGATCTGTTACAGGAGGTAAGGAAATGGTACTTCTCTTGCCTAAACAGCAGCATGCTGTGCTATGGCTAGAGAAGACTCTCTCTTTATAGTTGTAGAAAGTGCCTTTGAGCATGCTTAGCATGTAATCTCCTGTTAATTTTTCTAATTGTGCAGTAGTAGTACAGTAGTCTTCACTTTATAACTAGTACATGCATATATAAACTATTGAATGATTTTCTTTACATATGTTTAAAGCTTTGAAAATTTACATGCAAGCTGCTTTTTCATGCTTCTAACAGGAAATAATATATTTTGCTCTTTTAATCTATTCATGTTTGATTTTTCTTATTAAACTTTAATCAATTTGATAGTTATCATTAGTTTTTGTCATATCTGATGCATGTATGCTTCTCTACTATTTCATTGCTGAAATCCAGAAGCTAGACTCTCTTCTTTGAGACTCTTTTTAAGGTATAGTTAATATTGACTGTTCTAAAGACAGTGCGTCTCTAATACAGTAGATGATTTAAAGTAGAAATGTACTGCAAAGTTAGTATAATAGTTGTAGTAATTAGTTATAGAAATATAATATGAAGTAGAAAATCATTTAACTTTTTACTCCGTATCAGATATGATAATTGGATATTTTCACTGTTCATTTCTGATTTTGAAAGACTGATTGAAATGTAAATTTTCTGAAATTTGTAGCTTAGAAAACAGTTACTGTAGCTATTGTACAGGAAAATCCTAGTAGAAAAAAAATGTAAACACCACTCCTACTCTCCCCCATGTTCTCAGTATTTCTTTGTATATACCTACTATAGTCTTGAGGTTACAGTATTAGGCTGATAGAACCTTTGAATGTAAATTCTGCCACTGACTTGTGGTATGATGTTGAAAAATCACTTGACTGCTGTGTGTACCAGTCTGTGCTCACTTAGCAGGCACTGTGAACTTTTTAAGCTTTGTAAAATACATTGAGACTCCTTGCTACAAGGTGCTAGCTAGGGAGGAGTAAAATAATATTCTAGCTTTCTATTGCGACCGTTTAATGGGTTACTTGGATACTCCAAGTGACCAGTGTGTCATGAACACTCCATGTTCCCAAGCTTCTCCTCTTTTACCCGTACTGTTACCCCATGAACAGTTTATTGTTAAGTTACAAGATTGCATTCTATATTCTCTACCTCCGCAATATTTAATTATCTTTTGTTAATCCAGTTAGTTTAAATCAAGGGTGTCCAAACCAATCTGGCCTCTTGGGCTGCAGGTGCCCGAGGGTGATGCTAGATTCTGCCCACAGTGTTGCTGGAGCTGCCAGAGGTCTGCCTTTTGCCAGGGATCCAGCAGCTCTAATAAAAAGCCTTGCCACCAGGGCCAGTTGCTGCTTCAGGGGGAGGTGTCAGCATGACCAGTAACCAGGGGGTTAATGTGGACTTGCAGCCCCATGTCAGTCTCAGCTAATGCAGGGAAAGATGTTGGTAGCTGTTGCTACATATCCTTGTCACTGAATGCTAAAGATTCCTGTGGCCACCAGCATTGGGGAATGGTAAATTTGGTGGTAGGGGCTATAGTGGTAACACCCCTCTGCAGCAATATGAAGCTGACATGGGGATACAAACACCTGTCCCCACTCCTTCATTCCTGGGCTGTATGTTTTACACATCTGGTTTAAATGAAAGACATACTAGGTGTTCACAGCAGAGATGCTATTTCTATTATTGTTCTGGGAAGTAGATAATTATATTGATCTTCAGGATGTGTTTTGAAACTTCCTCTCATTATCCTTGTAGACAGGATTTTCCTAATAAGAAGTGATTGATTTTATAGGGCTATTTGCCCTATTCTGGCTGGATTTGGCACTCTAACAATGCCATTTATTGTTATGGAATACAGAATTTATTCATTAATTATTCCATGAGGCTTACGCCTTCATTCTTCTATAAATAATTCCACTTCCAAATTACAGTATATAGCGCTTGCTTTCTTTGGCCATGTACAGATGTACAGTTTCATGTACAGTAGGAACCAGAATTGTACAAAAGTTGATTTTTCCTTCTTCTGGACCAAAAATGACAGTTCTGGAAGAAAAGTAAGCTGACTCCAACCAGGTAAAAGTTAGCTCTGGGAGAATGAATATTTATATCCCCCCCACCACTTTTCTCCAGCTTAAGTCCTCCTAGGGACTGGAAGAAGTGGAGCAATGAGGCAAAGGCTTCCATGTCTCTGAGAATGGGATTCTGTAGAACAGGATGGGAAGGAAAAAGAACAACTGCTCCCTGTTGGCTCCTCACGTCCTGAGGTCCCTGGTGTGAGGAGTGGGCAGGAAACTGCCCTGTCACTCTGCTCAGCTCCTGAGCACTGGGAGCTTAGTCCTGCTCTTTACCTGCTTCTTGCTCCAGATACCTGAGTGCGGAGTAGGTAGGGAGCTTTGCCTCATCTCTCCCTCCGTTTGGATACCAGGAGCTGAACGGAGGGAACAGTGATTGTCCCCAGTGTGAAAAGTGGAGAGAGAGTTTTGGCCTGACTTTTTCCCAGATACAGGAGGAATGGAGCAGGCACACTTTCCCCAGATGTCACTGGTCTGCGAAAGGCTCAGGGAGCAGGGGAGGCAGAGTGGTTGTCAACTTGAATGTCTGCACTGCTGCTTCTCTCAGAATAATTTCTAGCGGTGGAAATGTTCTACCATTAGAAATGAATGTTAGTATGTGAGCATTGTGAAGATATCTTCCCTCTCTTTTTTTCTTTTTTTCAGTAATCTTTTTTTAATTAGGTTTTCCTTCTGACTTCTTTTATGCTCTCTCAAGGATTAACTTTTGCTTGAGTGGAACAATTGTGTAACAACCTTACTGCTTTCAGGGTTTATTTTGCTCTGATGGTGAAAGAAATGTAAATTTAGTTGTTGGGTTTTTTTCTTACCATGTAATAGATTCATCATATCTATGGAATACAAAATGGCAGGCTTTTGAGACCTGATCTTCTACTTCATTGGTATTTTAGCTAAAGAAAAAAAAAAACACGACTTTTTATATAGGTTTTAAACAAATTTACAGTTTGGTATGGGGGATCTTTTTTTTAATTTTATTTTAGTAAACAGTCTGTTAAAAGAGAATATTGAAATAGTGTTCCCACTGAAGAATTTTATAGATTGGGTAATTTTTCCTTTTCCACATAGCTCAAAAGTGTGAAAGAGCGAAATGCATTTCTTGGGTTCTGCCAGGTTTTTCTAACATGGAAATGCTTTTTTCTTTCCATGTCTATTCCTTGTGTGCATAACACAACACAAAGCTAAAGGCTTTCCTTGAGCCCTGTATTAAGTTACCTAATAAATAATTTCACATGATAAGAAAATTAATAAGTTACTTATTAAAAGTATCATTAATAAGTTAACTTGTCTAAAGTGTTTTGAAGATGGAAAAACTGAACATGTGTTTTGAAGATGAAAAGATGCTTATCCACAAAGGAACATCATTTCACACACCTTAAGTGGTTTCTTCAGAGAAGGACTCCTTAATGGGAGTTCTGAATTGTCCTGGTTGTTCTGAATAATATTAAAAAGAAAAATATGCCCAGACTTGAGTTATTGAAGAGTTTATGGGCCCTTACTAGGCTTATCTATTTGTATTCCTAGGGCAGTTTTTCAGGAGTTGCTTATATTTTGGGTACTTCTGGCAGTGTACAGTTTGTAAGCTTTCATTCGTCTTGTGGCCTCCTACAAACACTGCTAGATGTAGTCTCTCTGTGACTGTGGAGACTTGTATATTCTTCTCCTGTGTATGTTTGATTTCTTCTTACCCAATGTTTTACTTTTCTTGGTCCCCTCCATTGATAACATTGTGTTTTGGTATTGCCCACCGAGTTGTCAGAGAAACAGTTTACAAATAAGTAGGGGTGCACTGATAAAGATTTTGGAGCCGATATTTAAGGAGGCATATTGGCCAATACCGATTTGATACACCTGCCATCAGCTGGTAAGTCCATTTTGGTGGAAGGGAAGGGGCATGGGAGGGAAGGTCAATGCCTCCCGCGGTGAGGGAGGGGGCAGGGGCAGGTGCTGCCCCCTCCCGTGGTGAGGGAGGGGGCAGGGGACAGAGCTGTTGGGGGGGAGGGTGGCTCCCACCGCTGCTTGCACCCTGGAAAGTCAGGGGAGCATGTGGCCCCGGATCTGTGCAGCATGGAGCAGGCTGGAACTGCAGGGTGGAACTGGTGCTGAGTGGGGCTCTTCTTGCTGGGCGCTGGGCTCAAGGTGGGCTGTGGCGGCAGCGGGAGGAGGCTGCAGCCACCCCAAATTTTGCCGCACCTCCACTCCCAGCCCCATGCTGCCACCTAGTGCTGCCCCAACTGAACGCCCCACCTCCACCCAAATGCCAGAAAAAGCCACAGCTGCACTGGGCGGTGGTGTGGGGCTGGGAGCGGAGCTGTGGTAAAATTTGGGGTGGCTGTAGTCTCCTCCCACTGCTGCAGGAGCCCACTTTGAGCCCAGCGCCCGGCAAGAAGAGCCCCGCACAGCACCAGTTCCACCCTGCAGTTCCAGCCTGCTCCATGCTACACATATTCGGGGCCACACGTTCCCCCGACCTTCCGGGGTGCAAGCAGCGGTGGGAGCTGCCCTCCACCCACGGCTGTCCCATGCCCCCACCCCCCACCTGGGCAGCACCTGCCCCTTCCCTCACCACAAGAAGCATTGACCTTCCCCCCCCCCCCCCACACACACACACACCCCTTCCCTCTCACCACAATGGACTTACACCTGCCATCAGCTGGTATCAGATTTTCTTTATATTGGTACCGATCAGATAGCGGACTGATGTATCGGTTTTTTTCAGTTAAAACCCACCAGTAAGGCCAGTGAGTCAGTCTTTTGATAGATGGTAAATTTTTCCCCCCTACTTTCTTACGTGGAAATATTACGTTCTTAACAAAATATTACTAAAGCATGTGTGATATTCAAATTGTGCAGCAGTTACTTTTAATGTTTTAAAGTATCTTGCATCCTAAGTTAGTGGTAACTTGTCCTTGCATGTGAAGAAGTAGTACAGAGTCCCATTTAGCTTTTTTCCTATTATCTCTACATTTCAAAAGTTAAACACATGCTGCTTAATTTGTTTTGAAAGTAGAGGGGATTCTTGAATACTCCTACTTATGCCACAAGAATTTCCTATCAGAGAGAACTTCTCAACTGGAAACTTGATTAAAAGAAAACAGCTATATATATTGGCTGTAGGACTGTCTGCTTATAAAGAGAATAACAATGCTGCATAAAAATAATACTAGCAATAGCAATTTTTAAAACAAACAGTCCTGGAACACTGAAACCTATAGAAAGATCCCCCACAAGTAGCTGCTAGCATAAATATTTTCCTCATCTGTGTAAAATGGTAACCTGTCTTTTTTTTATTTTTTTTTATTGGTCCCTTGAGTGATTGTTTGAGAGGTTTTCATGTAGGTGAATAAACAGGTTTTAAAAAAAACAAACCTGTATGGAGTGAGCAGCTCTCCATCACCCTGTACAGTATTGAGTGAGCAGCTCTCCATGGTGAAGGGTACTTAAAAATCAGTTTCTGAATTGAATCTTTCACTTACATAACTCTAAAAGCCAGAATTCTTGCATCTGTAACCTTCAAATGTGAACTAGTAAAATACTGTTTTTGAGTCTGTAGGCAGGTACATTTCCCTGTTGTTCTTATTTATTAAACATGAAAGAATAAGTGATAGTAGTAGTCTTGAATAATAATATTGATATCTAGCACAGTCTTGCACATATTGATACAAAAAAGGAACACATCTTAAAGACTACATAATGTCTGTTGAAGTCAAACTGGGACAAAATGTCACATCTGTAGAGAGCGGTCTTTTAAAATCTTACACATGTGCTTAATTTTATGCTTTCGTAGAAAATTTCTTTTGTTTATATTTCTAGGAATGTAACAGCACTTTACTGGAAGAGGAATCGTGTCCCAGCTCCCCAGCGTCTGGATAGCTAGTGTGCTTCTATGGAGCTTTTTGGCACTTTTATCTAATAGCTGATTAAGTCAGCTATTAGATAAAAGTACCAAAAAGCCCTGCTGAAGCGCGCTAGCTATATAGACACTGGGGAGCTGGGTTAAATTGACACGATTTCTTTTCTGGACACGCACTACACTGGGCATGGGGGCGTCTTGAGCTGAAAGTAAAGCACTGGGTTTTTGGTTTTTTTTCCACATTTGTAAACACCCTGAAAGACTAACTGGTTCAGAGAGGCATAAGCTTTCATGGACAACACTGTATTTTGTCAGTACTCTCGAAGTATAGATCAGGCAGTATCTGACAAAGTAGGCTGTCGCCTATGAAAGCTTGTGCCTCTCTGAACCATGTAGTCTTTAAGATGCCACCATGCCCTATCTTATGCCTGGCTTCACACTAACATGGATAACTAACTTGCTCTACTTTTAGATTCAGATGTGAAACATAAGTCCTTACTAGTTGTGCTTATTGGAGATTTTATAGAGGTGTAGGTTGTAGCCGTGTTGGTCTAAGGACATAGGTTCTTTGGGTGAATCTGGTATCTTTTATTAGACCAACTTTCAGCAGTTGGTGTGTTCTTCCTGGATGGAAGATCCAGGAAGAGCACGCACCACCTGCAGTAACTTCCTTAGCCTGATGAAGGGTTTTTGAACCCGAAAGCTTGCTGAATAATTGTTTTCCAACTATTTAAGTTGGTCTAATAAAAGATACCAGATTTACCCAAAGAACCTTGTCTGCCTTGGAGATTTTATGGCATTTTAGGCAAGTAGATGTGTCGATCCTGGTATCCTGACCAAATAGAAGACATAACATTTTTCTGAATTAAGGTGTTGATTTGGGATATGAAACCTTGGTTCCGTTCTTTTGTTCTTGTTCTGCCACATCTCCCGAAACCTTAAGCAAACTTCTCTTTTTCTTGTTGTTTAGTGCTTGTTGCTAAATACATCCATTAAAGTTTGAAATGCTCAAATACTGTGGAAATAAGTGCTGTATTACAACCTACCCACAAATAAATTACTGCAATCCAGTTAATGCAAACCTACTCAAATTTCCTTAAATTCACATTTTGGTGTTAGGTTAGATGATTCCTGGGTCTTTGTACTTAGTTCTCATGACTCAGGGGTAGCCAAACTGTGACCAAAGAACAGGGAGGGGACAGGCAATGCAGTGGCAGATAGGGCAAGGAGCAGAAAGCAGAGCAGCTGATCCGCCCGGGGAAAGGGATTGAAATGGCACTTGGGGAGGCTGTGGGGCTAATTTGTGGCACACCTGCCAAAAAGGTTGGCCCTACTGTTGTTCTTGTTTTCATTATTAAGGGTTAGAAGTATCTGAAGATACTTATTGTGGAGCAGGTAGGGTTATTTTTACTACTTTTTATTTGAGATCAGGTAATTTATTTCACACACTTTTACTCAAAGCCAGACTACAATAATTTTGACTCAAATTGAGAATTCAATTATTTGACTTACCAGTTAGACAGATATTAGTTACATACTATGAATTATTGAAAAAATGTTTATCTGTCTTCTGTGGACCAAAAGATACCGTAAAATATTGGATGAGATCCTGCTTATGAAAACTTCAGGCATGTTTTCTGTAATGTTAATTGGATTGTTATTCAGTTACTGTATCTACTTGAATACAAGACAAGGTTTTTTCCTCCAATCAGCATGTGGGGAGAGCCCCTTGTCTTACATCCGTATACAAGGAAACCTCATTAAGGACATTGTCTCTCATTAAATGGTTGCCAAAAGTAGCATGTTCTAAGTCATGGAAACCAACTATGAAGTTGATTAAATGCAGCCAAGACTGAGCATGACTATAAATCAGATGGGCCATATTAGGCAAACATGCTTCTGGAAACCTACCACAAGGATAGGTTAGTGCAGCCCATCTGATAAGAAGGGATCCATATATGTATAATGTGGTGTTTCATTTTAATCATGGAAAAATGTGAAATTTGGGTTACTTTTTTTTTTTTAATCTGAAAATTGGGGGGTTGTGTTTTTTAAGGAAATTTTTTTTGTGTTCCAAGCCAAATCAGCCTTATCAATTCCAAATCTGTGAGTCGTTCAGGAACCATATGTGGCCCTGGTACCGACAAGCATTCTTCACCCCCAACCTGGGGCTTCAGATGCTTCCAAATCTTTTGGTGGGCATCCTATATGTAGGCTCAAGCCTGGAGCCTTGGGGTTTGGATACCCCTGAGTTTTGCTTTCCCTCAACCGGATGGCCACAGGAGCAAGCTAGGGAGGAGTCTCCCATTTCCATAAAGTTGGTGTTTAGCCAAAGTCTTCCCACTGGAAGTGAAAGTGGGAGGCTATCTATGTATTATCCCAGTCAGGTACCTACCCCCTGCCAAAAACTGGTTTTCCCGTGCAACTAGGAAAGCCACCTTAGTGGTCATGGGTTTCCCCCTGCTGGGTAATTGGGGAATTTTTTTTTTTTTATCAGAGAAAACTGGGATCCCTGCTGAGAAGGTGCATGGTAGTGCCCATTGACTGCATTCCCCCCTCAATGCTGACTCTTTTTAAAGTCATGGTAAGCCACTGCGTTGCATACATTCTGACTCCCTCTTGACTCCCACAGCTGAGTTGCACCTTCATTTCCCATTTGCAGTGATTCCTGTTTCTTCACCAGCCTTAAATGTTTGGCAAATAATTACCAAATGGGGTCCCAGACGGTTCACTAAAAATCTCTCTGTCATCTCAGTGTGTTACATTTGGTTAGTGTGGCTCTGCTCTCTATGAGATGAAGCTGGACCAGATTGCTCTGTGTGCCATCTGCAAATACATTTTTGGACGGTCCCAGGACTCGTGACAAGAACACCCAGTTCAAGGCATGAGTGGGGAGCTAACTAGCCCATGAGTCCTTTGTTGAGGGTATCTGGAGTACATACTTATACTGAGCAGTGCTGAGTTGTGGGTTCACCTGTGGCTTGAAATCCTGTTGACTTTAGAGGGGCCCAGCCCAATAGGGTAAATATTGGGCTCCAGAAGTGTGACTTCACAAGAAGGGACTAATAATCTTTCCATAAAACTTTTTTGATTTGAGCATATTTTTCCTTGTAGTTGGATTTGCTTAAAGAAGCTGTCCTGTATAAATTCTCTAATGTGCTTTCCTTCCACTATTCTTGAAGCTACCATAAAAAGGTCCACAATGTGTCTAATAGAAGGAGATCTAGCATCTAGGGTGAATAAATAATAGGAGTATGCACAGGCAGAAATCATAGGAATATTAAAGAATCATGTTGTTGTTACAATAAAATCTCTGTTATCTGACATCCCTGGGGTAAGGGGATTGCTGGTTATGTAAAAACTCCTGTTATCTGAAATAACCCGGCAGGGTTTTAAGGTAACATGGGGGTGGAGGTGGCAGCAGCTGCACACGGCTGCTGCAGGGTGCAGCATGGAGCGATGGCAGCATGGTTGAGCGGTGCTCAGGGCAGTACATGCAGAGCGGCAGCACAGCTGCCACATGCAAGCTTTTCTTCCCCCTCCCCCCCCCCCCCCCCCCCCGGTGTCTGGCTGGCGGAGTGGGGGGGGAGGGGCAGGGTGGCAGCAGCCACATATGGAGCAGCAACAGTGCGGGGTGGTGACAGCAGCCTCTGCGTGCGAGCTTTCCCCTGCTCCTCCCCACATCTGGCCAGATGGCTGGAAATTCCTGTTAGTAAAGTATTCTGGTTGTTTAAATGCCAGATATACAGTAAAATCTCTGCTAAGTATTTAATACATTGATCACTAAAGACAAATACAGTTCTCAGTTAAAAGAGTGGAAGACCATCTTGGGGGTCACTATATTAATATAGTATCTATGTAAAATAAATGACCTTATTGTTGTTAGTGGATGAGCTGTTCTTGTGACCTGCTCATGAGCACTAAGACAAAAAGAAATTGAAAAATCTAGAACTCTTGGTTCAGAGGTGATGCCTTTTATTAGACCAACTAAGAAATAGCAAAAAAATTGTCTTTTTCCACAAGCTTTTGGGCTCATGCACCCAGGACGGAAGAAAGGTGCATAAGCCTGAAGCAGCAATGGAGCCATGCACTGCCAGGTATCAGAGCCTGTGCAGACCACCAATGGCGGCA
This sequence comes from Alligator mississippiensis, assembly GCF_030867095.1. NCBI lineage: Eukaryota > Metazoa > Chordata > Crocodylia > Alligatoridae > Alligator > Alligator mississippiensis. The sequence goes on from NC_081824.1 coordinate 322,591,896, forward strand.
GCAGGCACTTGTGGTAGGGGCTGTGAGCCAAGGGAGGGGGGTGTGTGTGTGGGGGGGGGGGGTCCTATCTCCCCCCCACCCTTTCTAACATCCACATCATGCACAGCCGAGCTCTGCACTCCCGCTGCCCCCTGCGCACACTCCCACCTGCCTCAGCCCCATGCTCTGCATTCCCGCCCAGCTGTAACCCCCTTCCCCACCCCGCCGCTGCTTCCCTGCCTGGAGCAAGCAGGATGCCAGGGAAGCCATGTAGGTCCCTTGGAGGCTACAACAGTAGCAGAAGCAGCCCTGCCCAGAAGCTGTATGCTAGCTGGGCCAGGCCCTTCCACCCAAAAGGTTGGAAGCGAGGTGTGCAAGATAGCCAGGGTACAAATTAGTTGGTGGACACCCACAGGCTAGATCAAATTGCCTGGCAGGCCAGATCCAGCCCGTGGGCTGTATTTTGCCCTCCCTTGCTCTACAGGGTGCAATGCAGTGCTGTTTAGTGATGTGAGACAGAGCTGGAGTATCAGATTCAATATGGCCACAGTAGCTCAGCTAAAGCATCAGGTTAATAGACTCTGCTTCCTGACAGGGCTAATTAATCCAAAGGGGATGATGCACTAACCTGGCTAAACAGTTTCTGGTACCCTAACCTGCTCTTTTATGTTTACACAGCTCTAATTTGTGCCATGTAGAGATATACACATACATAGAGAAAATCCCTGACACCTCACATAAGCTAAAACAGAAGGGAAGAAAAAACCCCACCAAGATCTAGCTGAAGAACAAATATGGTTTGTTTTCCCTCTAGTGTTTTGTAGCCTTATATATTGAATACATATTTGAATACATAAATATATATATGTGAATACATAATTTAGATGTAAATTCATTAGGGAAATATCACTTGTATATGAAAAGGAGTTGGAAGAAAAACTAGTTTTATCCCCCACCCCTTCTCCTCAGAGTTGAAATTTTAATTACTCTTCTTTTCAGTTCTGCATCTTTCAAGAGAAGTACACATTTTAATGAAATGCAGATTATAAAGGAGTGTCATTCTGTTTGAAGCATCAGATTTGAAAGACAAAATATAGTAGCCTTACAGTAAAGCAGGGCCTTCTCCAGTCAGTCAGTATGTTTAGTAAAATCACTGAATGACAGCTCCACTGACTGAAATTCTCGAAACAATGTACATACAATAACACTGCAAGCATCTTCACGTTGTCCTGACGTGCTTCTAGCCTCTTATGGAACAAAGCATCTCTAGGGACAAACTAGTAGTTCAGTTTGCAGAAAGAGTCCGTCCTTAACAGGTGTGCAGTAACATAATAATTATTAACTGTCATGGTAGGGGTTTGGTTTTGGGGGTTTTTTTGGGAGGGGTGGGGGGTGCGTTCCTCCTGATGTACATGCTGTTTACTGAAACTGGGGCTCATACCACAGAGGCTACTTTGTAGCTTTCAGATGGTAAAGACTCCGTTATAGTAATGCATCATTCTTAATAATCTTTAAATAGGAAGCAATTGTAATAGAGATTTCTTGTATCACCTTGATTTTGCATGGCTGCCTGTTCTAAAAAATTAAATTTAACACTAATGAAGCAGGATTTTCCATATGGCATATATAACCTGCAGGCATTTATTTCCCAGTTCATTTTTAATTATGTTAAATTTCAGAAAATCAATTTTATTTCCTTGTATTTTTTCATTCAAACACCCAAATTTTGACACCCAATTCCATGCCAGAAAAACTTAAAAGAGAGAGAGAGAGAAGGGAGATGCAATAAATACAATTTTGGGAGAGGCAAATCTGTTGAGAAGATTGTAAAGGTCTAAGAAACTGCCTCGACACATGCAGAAACAGCATGCACAGAGGCTGAAGTTCTCTCAGTTTTAGTTTTCCCAGAATGGAGGACAGACCAAGAACATTATGCTCTGTTCCTGGAAAGAAGGCTTTTTTAAAGCACATAACCTACTAATCTCTAGAGATTGAGGACAATGCTGTCAAGGCACTTCTGGGGAAAAAATGGATTTGCCAAAACAAGCATTGACATGCCAAGATGGAGAGAGACAGGTATTTTCTTTTTTAAAAAAACAAACATTTAACTTAAGCTTCTAAATAAGCTTTTAATTCTAGGGTAGGAAAGGGATGAAAAATAAGGTAGTCGCTTTTCATGACTTCCTGAATGCCCAAGTCACTGGTCCTTTCTGGTTTTACATGTTGCCCAACCAACATTTTTCTTTCCCACTTAAAGTGAGAATTCAGTTGCTGTTTTTCTTTATTTATTGCTTTCCTGCCTTGGTTCCCATTGCTTCAAAGGGATGCACAAGATGGCAAGGAGCACACCCGTCTCTATTGAATGGGGCTCCCTGTCATGCACGTGCAGCTCTCAGCACTTGTACTTGCACACCACCGGGGGAAGCCCTGCACTATGGAGCCAACTGCCCTTGCTGCCTTCTTCCATACTGGTCCCAGGACTCTGCCGGGAACCAGGGTGCAGGGCTCCCCTCCACTTTCAGTGGAGTCCTGGGACCCGCATGGCAGGGAGCCCTGTGCAATACAAGTGGGCCACCCTGCTGTGCTCCTTTCCAACATGTGTAGCATGGGCTGGAGCCCTGCTCTGCTGGGTATCAGCACCTATGCCGGCCATGAGAGCCCTGAGCTCCCGCTGCTTGCTGCTGCTGCCACGTGTGGTGGGGTGTGCACCATGGGGGCGGGGGATGTGGTGGGTTCCCACATCCCACGAATGCTACATACTCGCACCCTTCCCCCCGCCCGCATATAACCCCCCAACATACCCTATTCCCACCCACACACAGCCACACCCCCTCACAAATTCCTCCCACACACCCCCATCCCCAACCACACCCCACACATTCCCCTACACACACTATACAAGAATAAGACTTTTTTTTATTTTTGAGTTATTATGCAATCACCTCCTATATATACTATGCAAACACAAATCATGATGATTTTTTTTTTTATAATTAAAATATAGTAGGTGTTTGACTTTGTTTTGACTTTTAGTGATTTGTTTGTTTTTTTTCTGGTTCCAAGATGGCAACCCTGTTCTCCCAAAACGAGTACTTTTCTCAGCAGATGCAAGGGGAGGGACTTCTGGTGGCAAAGGTTGGGGTTAGAGGTGGGACTTCATATCTCAAGATGGTGACCAGGGGGCAGAGCACCTACCAGGGGGCAGGGCTACCCTTGTGGCCCTCGACAGCTTACCAAGACTCATTAAGTGGCCCTCCAGCCAAAATAATTGCCTGCCCCTGCTGTAGACACACCCTGCATCTTCTGCAGCTTTAAGTACATTGTAACTTGTTGTTTTTGATCTGTAGTTTTTGTTATGCCTGTTTCTAAGGAGAAGAAACTTGTAAATCTCCTTGTTCAATCTCCAAGTTGGAGTTTTTAAAGACTTGCTAAAATTAATTGCATATTTTAAGGTTTTGTGCTAGAGAGCCTTTATAACTTAAAGCATGAAAAGAATTTTGCTGAAAAGGACTGTTTACCAATTTTTTAAAAGTAATTTTCTTTCTTAATCTAAGTAATTTGATAATGAAGTGATACTTGCATATTAAGCCATCTACCATTACATTTCTGCATCTGGCACTGAAGTCTAAAATAATTGCAATGGCCCTCTTCCCCCACATAAAACTTGGCTGTTGGTAATACTAACCACAGGATAAGTGTTGAAAAACATAGGTACATGACTTGGATTAAAATACTTTGTCTAAACTGCATTGGTGGTAGTGTGGTATTTAAGTGAACTTGTGAAACATTTTTTGCTTTATACTAGTGTTGCTCTCATTAAAGAAGTATTACCAGTAAATTAATTTTCTGTGTACAGTTCAGTCACAGGGAATTAAATATATGCAAATTCTTGTGTTAGCCTCTTACCTGATTAGTCTTTAAATACTTATGGTTGTAATAGTGAATAAGTCATATTACACTTGTAAGAAAAAGTTTATGGCATGTATACACCAGCAAAGAAGAGTGCTACAGATAAGCATGACATCTTCACTGTTTTTATCCTACAACCCAAAATGGATGTACTGTAGTCACCCTAGTGCACCAGTGGGTGCATGCTAGTAAGCAGTCATGCTAGTTCAGTATGCCCAGAACTGAACTAAGCTGGTTGTAGCACATCTGTTTTGGGGTGAAGCCTGCATGGAAAGCCATTGAGCTTTCTAGTATGGACCTTTGACAGTATATACGTGCCATCAGGAGCGAGTTGCTGACCATAAATCTCAAAGTTCTAAAATACCTTTACCTTTAAACTAAAACATTGTATTTCTATGTTAAAACATCTTATAAACCAATGCGAGTTTGTTTTTGTTTTTTAAAAGAAACTTATTGAATCCTATAACCTATGTTTTTCACTATATCTTTGCTAGTTGGATTCTTTTCAACAATAAACTTTTGGCTAATCTAATGAAATGATGTATTTCCTTGAAAATCAGTAGCAGTTGAAATATGTTAGTGTCATAAGTAATGAAATTTATTTTTGTGTGAAGTTCAGAAATCTTTTCCTAGTAATACTTAAACCCAGCTGTAAATAGTTTATTGAAGTAGTCACTATAAAATTTTCACTGCTGATTTTGTATTTGTAGAGCCAGAATGAAGACTGGGGAGGTTTGTCTGAGGATATCTTATGATTAAGAGCATTCTAAGGCATTAGCCCTTTTGACCGCCATCTAAATTATTGGTAACTACCAAATTTACCATTTTGGTGGCATGGATTAAATGGGTGCTATGCAGAGACTGTTGCACGCGTAATGAAATCCTTGCAAGGATAATAAAGAGAAATTATGGGTGATGGGCTTAACCGTATGCAACATTTGCATGATGGTATTTGGAGAGTGCTTTGAGTGTTCTGTTTTATTTTCCTTTTTATACTAACAGCATCAGTTTGAAGTGCGTGACTTCTATGGGCTTTGTTTTGGTGTTGGTAATTAAGTGGGTTAATTGAGGCTAGAGAAATGGGTACCAAAACTAATTACTAAATAGATGTTTGGCTTTTATACTTATAATCAACCCACTTAAATATTTATATTTTCTGAAAAATGAGCTTTTACATCTGCTATGCAAAGGAAGTGGGCCCTGGTATAGAATGGGTGCTGCTGCAATTGACTGTATATCTAATGCCAGATGCTGCATGACAGAACAAAGCTTATTTGCATATATAGTGCATTGCAACATATTTTTGTGCAGGACATGAGATGAATACATTGTGGCAATACTACAAAGAAAAGGTAAGACTTTCCTTAAAAACAAAGCTAAAACACTTGAGTTGTCCAGTTATAAAAATATAACTAGGTAGGATTTATCGTTATTTGTATAACTTAATTATACAAATGTTATATACCATAATACAAATTATAGTCTATAAATCATCTTTTGCATTTGTTCAGAATAAAAGTAAATAGACTTTATTTCACTGACCAAATGAATTCAACTTAGTGAATATATACAGCCAAAATTTTGCAAATATTAAAATAAATTTTATCTTTAAGAAAAAAAATTCATAAATTTGATTTTTAAACCACTTTTGATTGTTCATTACTAGTTCTGTTTAGTTATGGTGTATAATTTCAATGGTTACATTATATATGTATGATTTTCACCTTTTACAATGTAAACAGTTTCACTGCTGTTTGTGTGATGACTGCAGTAGACTCAAGAATGTTTGTAAAGTTGTGCCCTGAATGAGCCTGCTCTGCAGTACAAACTTCTACCCTACCTGTGAAGAGCTTGAGTGGTTTTATCTAAAAAATGTAGCTTGAGAGGGGATATTATTGCTCTCTTAAATCAGTGTTTTAGACACCCAAAAGGGAGAAGAACTGCTTAACTAAAAGATGATGTTGACACAGGAACAAATGGGTATACATAACTATAACTTTAGGTTAAAAATTAAAAGACTTCTAATAATCTGAAGAGCAAAATTCTGCTAGTAGGAGTAGTGAGGGTAAAACCTAACTATTTATAAGGTAAAACTTGATAAATTTAGAAACAGAATAGTATGCTTTAAGTGTAGTGATAGCAGTGTACTGGATTTGATGACTGAAGTTCCTCTGAGTCCTATGTTCCTAATGTACTTTCCAGTAACTGTAATGGGCATGATGCTGAATAAGGTTTAGTGGTCACAGCAGACTAGGACACGGTGTTCTCGGCTCAATTTGTCCTGGTCTCTGCTGCCCACTAAATTGCATTCAGCATCTTTTTTATGAAGTGGAGGAGGGGAAAGGAGGAGGGTTCAGTATTAGTATGGGAAGAGAGGAATTGATAAGTTTAGAAGATAAAGATAACTGAGTACATATAAACCAAAACAAAAGGAAACAGTACAGAATATATAGTTGGAATAGGCTTCCTTAGAGAATAAATGCTCATAATTGCTGTTGGGTCCCTCCCCCCCTCCCACCCCAAAATATTTTAATTTTGTTAATTAGACAAATAGAACAGAGCTGAATTAGAAAGCTTTGCAGTATTTTCTTCATGAAAATGTTAAACTTCCATGCAAGATCTGGCCTTTTGGATAAATAATTGCTCTGTAGGATGTGCCGTTAGATGAATTCTTGGGACATAATATATTGTTTTAATCTCAGATGCGGCTTTAGAAGTTCAGCTATTCATCAGAGGCTATTTAGGGAAACAGTGTAGCGGACACAGATATTCACGGGATATGAAGGACATTAATTTGTGGTGTGCTCAAATTGGAAACATTAAAAAAATTACTTCTGCCCACACCCCAGGTGAAGTGGGCTTGCAGATGCTTCAGAAAGAAATAGTTTCAGCCAGGGAACATGTATTATAGCCTCTGTGGTGCCCCCTGGCTGGAACATTTCAAAACTACTGTGGCTGCATACAGCCCTACCTCTCCAGTCATGGGGGTCAGAAAATGTCTCTTGGTAGTGCAGAAGGAAGCAGATCCTTGCCACCAGGATTAGAACCAGGGATTCTGGTTTTCTCTGATTTAAAAAAAAAAAAAAAAAATCCCCAATTTTTGGGTTAGAAAAATTTGGATTTTAGGTTACTTTTTTGTGATTAATATGAAACACTACTATATAAACATCTATGTACTGGAGGCGTTTCATTTTGATCTCAGAAAAATGTGGATTTTGGGTTATTTCTTTTAACCTGAAAATTGGGGATTTTTTTTTATCAGAGAAAACCAGGATCTCTGATTATAAGTCTCGGGCCCCAATTCCCTTCACCTCTCCATTGCACACGAGAGTGAGGTAGAGAGAATTGGGACTGGAGACCTCAGCAGCAGAATCCTGAGTGCTGGAGCAGCCAGGACCTGAGGGAGCCTAGTGTCTGCAGTGTGGTAGGCTGACTGTGCAGCCTGGTCTCCCTCCCCTCTGAAGACAGGGTTAAGGGGCAAAGCAAAGCAAAATTTGAGTTCTGGAGGAGCTGAGTCCCCATCCCCACACACATGTAAAAAGAACTGAAATGCTTTAAAGTAGTACCTTGTTTTAGAGCATTTTAGCTGCTTTTGTAATGTTTCAAAGGGCATGTACAGTTGTAGAGCTGGCCGTTTTGAAGTGTTTCAAAAGTTTTGAAACCTTTCAGTTATTTCAGCCCACAACCTGCCAGGTTTCTTAACCATTTTGTGGTTTCAGTCTTGCTAAAAATCAGATGTGCCTGAGTGTTGGCTTTCTGAGAGGTAGGAGGGATGAGTTTTCAAGAAACAGTGTAGGCTGGAGTGTGGAAAAGGTTCAGTACTATTAGGAAATTTTCATTTCCTAGAACTCTGACATGTAAGCAAAGGAAGTCAGTTGCTTGAAGTGAAACTTATTTGAATCTTGTATTGTTATTGGATGCAAACAAATTTTTAAGTATAGCTTTGAGAGCCAGTTGTGAGCCTTGGATGATTTTTCTGTTCCTTGCACATTCTTTTCTCTTTACTGTAACAAAAGTTTATATATTAAAAGGTGAGGTTAAGGTTAAACCAGTGTTAATTCTGCAAAATGTTGGTGCTACCTGATCTGTTTTTAACAGAGTTAAAATAAATAAACAAATAAATCCCTACTTATAAAATGTAATTGTTGTTTTGGACCTGTACTGGGCAGTGAAGTTACAGGCTCTGTTAGGAAGCTTGTTCCCATTTGTCTATTCTTCCTAGCGGGCATAGTCATTCATGTTCAAGTTAAATAGCACTCTGGATAACCTGAGCATCAGTAAAGGCTTTTCTCTACAGAGTTATGAATAAGTTAGTATGTGGACACTTATTTTGGAATATCTTGTTCCTGTTGGGCGCATCCAGACATGCGTCGATGTTTGGTTCCCTGGGGACAAGTAGCAGCAGCTCATCTTGCACTGCCACTTCTTGTCCCTGGGGAACGCCCATGCCACCTACGCTTTGGAGCACAGCAAGTTTCCCTGGGTGGCATAGGAGATGGGGTCTCCTATGCCTGGGGTCCTGGGCGCTTCCTGGAACCTGCAGCTGTGGTGATCCTGCCAGGCAGAGCCTGACCGGCAGCTGCATCGCAGCTCCAAGTGGCCTGGCTCCACTTCTTAGCAGCACATGCTGCCCGAGTGTACGCTGCTTCTGTTTTTTTTCCCCCAAGTTGTTCTTGTTGTTGGTGGGGGGTTTTTTTGACTCCTGGATATCCGGGGGTCAAAATGGGGGGGGGGGGGGAAGGGAGGGGAACAGAGCAGTACACACTAGGGCAGCATGCCCTTGCAGTATGGAGAACTCTGGACTGTGCAATATGTGGAACTGCACACGTGTTTGCAGTGCCACATATTGCATGCCTGCGCCCGTCTGGATGCACCTGTTGAGTCTAACCAATGGATTAAGTAGCTTCTTTCTTTAAGTTTACATCCTCACTTATTCTGTGTTGGAGTTTGTCTACATTTGAAAGTTAACTTTGTGAATGAACTTTGTTCTAGAGGACTGGCAGGGAGATCTTTGCATACAGAACAAGTATTAAATTCTATTTTAGCTTACTATGGCCACAAAAACTCTTAGGTTCAAATCCTGATTAGGATCCTGTTGTGCTAGGGGTACTGTGCTAATAATCACATTGAGAAGGTCTACGCCATGAAGAATTCTAAGGCAGGGGCTGGCAATATTTTTGAGCAGAGTGCCAAAAACAACTGCAACTGCAACCTTGTAAGATGTTGGCCTATCAGGGATGGACGGCGGGGTACCTGTGAGAGGCCCAATCCTTGTTGTGGCAAAACGGCCCCATCCCCTTCCCCAAGGCACACATGCTAAGCAAAATGCCCTCGCGTGCCACACTCTAGTATGCATGCTGGGGGTTGCCTACCCCTGATTTGGGGTGTAGTTACACAAAGAAGTTACCACAGTATGGTAATCAATGTTAGGTGTGAACACCAATGTTAGGTGTGAACTCGTTGCACCTTGCTTGCTCCTCTGTACTGCCTGCTTTATGCTTTTACCCTATGATAAATATGCAAGAGTTTATTCACTGAGGGGTAAGCTACCTGGCATTTACTGTGGAACAGGTGTATAAACATGGGCAGTTATGGCAGAGTATATGATTTGCTTCAAGTTTGTATGTCAGTCACCTTGTGACTTGCTTTTATGTCATCATCCATAGTTGTATAGACTAGTTGCATGCATTGTTAGATAATTTAAAAAGATAAGTTATACATATATTACACACACAAATCCCATTACATGTAATAGAAGTAGTACTTGCATGCCACGGTATCATTTCAAATAAATGATTCTGACTGTAGTTAAAATTGTAGTTTCAATTACAAGTGTGTGTTTTGCCTGAAGCAGAGTTGCACAAGTTTTGAAAAGAGTAGTTGTACTACAGTTGGCAAGAAAACTGAAGAAAAATGCTGATGCATATGTAGGAATGTTCCTTAGTTGCATATTTTTTTTATGATATGCCAGCACAATAGACTGAGCCATAATGAAGGCGGCAACTTTCAGTGTTTCAGAGCAATTTAGTCTATATCCATGCTAATAATTTTGAAGTTTCAACTGTGATAATTGTTTGGAATTTACCATCTAGCCACTAATTGGTACATGTGAAGGGATAATCACCGGTGGACAATCACCTTTGGTCCAATCAGATAAGCAGAGAGAAGAAAAGGAGAGAGTAACATTTATGTCTGACTACAGCATCTGATGACATGAGCTTGGGATCACAAAAGCTCATGCTAAACATTTGATTTATTTAGTTTACAAGGTGTAAATCTACCTGCCTTCTGCCTAACTTCAGATTAACATGGCTAATTACATCTCCCTACAGTGCATGAAGCCTTAATTGGTACTCTTATTTCCCCACTTGATGGTGGAAAAGGTGAAGGATCCCTATTGTTTTTTCTAATTTTTCCATGGCAGGTGAAGTGGAGATGACAGCTTTAAATCTGTGATGGCTTCATTTTGTGCTTGTATTAAATATATATCCAGGTTAAATAATACCTGAACTGCCAGTTTTTTCTATCATTCTGGTAACTAGAGAAATGGGAATGGAAAGGGCTTCTAAGATGATTTAATCCATTTCCCAAGATGGGGTCAGTTACAGCTAATTATCATTCAGGAATGATTTGTCTGTTCTGCTTTTAAAAACATCCAGTGATGAAAACTCAAATATCTCCCTAGACAACAGAAATAGATCTGGGACAAGGAACCATCACCAAGAACTTTCTGTCCCAGGGGAGTGCCCTAACCATTAGGATTCTGACTCAGGCACTGCAGTGATTTACAGGTTCTGGTTTAGTATTATTTTGTTTTTTGAAATTACTATCTTGTAACCAATATTGGGAAGTAATTTTCTTTTTGTTTTTGTTCTCAAAGAGAAACATCAGGTTTTTACTAGCATGGGTTAGTATTCTATTCCTGGCTCCTAGAGTAGTATTCTGTTCTTACAAATTCATTACAGTCCTACAGCATTTAAACTTGTAGGCTCTTTCTGAGATGAAAAGTTCTAGTATATTAGATGTTCTGAGAATAAGAATTTTTCCCTGGGAAATAAAGTAAAACAAATTCAATAACTAATATAATTGGAGTGTTCATGAATATTTATTGTAGCTGAGCAAAGATGAAGAAACAAATAATTGGTTATTTTAAAATTCACAGAGCCACAAAGTAAGCTGTTAGGTTTTATGTTCTGGAGAAATAAGTTATGAAATGCTTTGCACAGGTGGCAGTATTGTAGCCAATGAAATTAATCTGAGGTGCGATTATTGCTAATTGAAAACTTTTCTTGAGAGATTTGGATTCATTTTAAAAGCAGATCATAGGTGTTATAACTTAGTATAAGTACTAAAGTATTAGTTGCTTGTTATGCTAAGTATTTAGTTATGCTAAGAATTACTTATTTAGTTATATTAAAGTATATTTTATGCTTAAATTCCTTCTAATTACAAGCTGTTATTATGGGTATTGCCTGGGAGCATGTTCTTACCCTGCAACAAAGGTGAGGTAGACTCTGCATTTACTGTGGGGTAAGAGCATATTTGCAGGCAGTTAAGTGCTGTAGCATTTTAGACTCTGATACTTTCCCTGGGTTCAGAATTCACATATGAAACAGCTTTTGAAGCTGCAATGCAGCTTTTTTTTGTGTTTTGAAACCTGAGCTTTAGGCCACCTGAGCCTGCTGGCTTATTCGCTCAGTTGTTTCTGGATGCTCCTATGGAACTCCCCCTGCCTCTGGGCATTCCAGCTTCTTTAGTAATATCTTTGGGGACAAAATGTGAGGGGAAACAATAACCCGTCTTAGCCAAGGACTTGAGTTCATGGCCTTTATTTTGGTATTTGAGAGTTTTCAATCCTAAAACATGTGCGTGAAAGATCCTTAATGTCCTAAGATGGTCCCCTCTCACCAAAATTTGATATTGTCCCTTCTGTGAGTCTGAGGTTGGGTGGCCTTCCTGGCACACATGGTTTAAGTATGTGGTGGTGATCTGCTGCCATGTGCCAAAGCTGCACCTCTTTTAAAGCTTTTTCTTTATTCATATGGCCACTCTAAAAAGCTGCAGATTCATCATCCCTTGTTAGGAGATGCATTGTTCTATGGAGCTATGCCTGCAGTTGAGCAAAAACAGATGGCTTCAGGGGTGGACCTCCAGTGAGTTGCTGTGTACTTTTCCTAGGTAAGGCAGTTATCAGGAATACAGTTCAATAACCTACCTTGGATAAGGCTTATTGAGTAGCGCAAAATGGAGTTTACAGTTAATTAGGCATAACCCATTATATCATGTTACATTTCTTAAAATTGGACCTCAGGTGTGCACTCAAGTTGTGGCACCTAAAAATTCATATTTGCTTGAAAATTTAGAATTTTTTTGTTCCCAAGAGAAGCCTTGCAGATCTCAGTAAAACATACTCTTCAGTAGCCCTATTGACACTGCAGGAATTCACATCAGTGTTGTTCACCCTCAGTTGCTTGAAAGGCACCTTGCATACATAATGAGTGCATGGTGTGTGTATCCATACACAAAAACCCCTCTTGATTCTTTTTTCAGTACAATGTATGCCTGAAATTACTAAGAATAAACCCTGAGCTCTTTGCCAGCATATGGTTTGTACTCTAACAGTTAGTGCAGCATGAATGCTAAGAACCATCACAGATGGTAGCCTTCTCAGACACAACTTAAAAAATCTGGGTACTTCCTCCTCTGGTCCTGCTGCACACCCCACAATAATAGATCTTCCTCCCTCTACAGTTGAGAAGGTTTTCAGCAGATAGTTGTTGTAGACTCCTGGTAGAGTCTCTTTTTTCCCCACAATATCTCACCTCACTCCTCTGTTCCTATTGGTTGTCTTGGTTCAGCTGTGCAACCAGGCTCAGCTGGTGAATTGTTGAGTGCTGTCAGTTGCAAGTAGCATTCGGAACAATGATGCACAGGGGCAGTCACCTGCACTGTTTCTAGTACATTCCAAATTGACAGACCTTCTGCCTCTCACCAGATCATAATTTCCTTCTGGCCAACCTGTTGCCCCAGAGCAGGACTTGAAACTAAGGAGCTATTGATGACTTACTGATTGAGCATCTGAGATTTTATTTCAAATGATAACTGTTTCCTAAAATTATAAGCAATAATTTTGTTCCAAGTCCTTATTTTTTATCTCAGTTGTTCCTACAATAAAAGTTTCTTCTATGTATAGTCAGGGAAAAAAACCTTTAACCTAATTTGGAAGGTACAAAAAAGAAAGATAACATGAGGAAAAAATGATGAATGAAGGAATGTGGATGTCCTCATGTGTTTGGTATCAATCCAGCATTACGTGAAATTGAATTGGAAACCTGTGCCTTCACAAGCAGTTATCTGCTAATGAGAAGTCAGCATAGTGGTGTGAGGATCTTTGATTAACTGACAACCTTTTGCAGACAGCTGAGAGAGTGAGCTCTTGGGTTTAGTAGGTCTTCTTTTTTTTTGGCTGGAGAGCTGTCACAAATGCCTCTCTTCATCCCTGAGCTGTTTACCTTCAGTTAGGAGGAGCAGTGGAAAGCTTTTAATCCCTTCTCATGCTCCAGGTAGGAGCAAGGATACATTTTGATCATTGCTAATTCATGTATCATTCCCAAATCTGAGTCAGAGACAATAAAATTAAATGTATGTATTCAAGTGATACAGTATCACCGATAGAGATTTTGGGGGCCGATACCAGTAGCTGATTTTTAAGGAGGCATATCGGCCAATACCAGTCCAACTTCTGGTACAGCTGCATGCAACTGGTAAATCTGTTGTGGTGGGAGGGGGTGGGCAGGCAGGCAGATCAAGGCCCCTGCGGTGAGGGAGGAAGTGGGGCTGGGGCAGGGTGTGGAATGGAGCCACGGTTCGTCCAGGGTTGGGGGGGGGGGCCTCTTGCTGTTGTACATCCCAGGAGGACGGGGGGGAGGGGCATGTGCGCCAGATCTGTGAGACATGTGGGTGGGGTGGGCTGCAGCTGCAAGCTGGGGGTGACGCTGGGGAGGTGGTGGCGGTGGCTCTGGCAGTGGGCTATGAGGGAGGGCTGCAGCCACCCCAAAAATCACCGTAGCTGTCCCATAACCCCCCTCCCAGTGCTGACACTGCCTGCCCCACACGGATTCTGGGGCACACTCACTTCCCACCCCCCCCCATCCCCTCCCGGACGAGGGGTGGAAGCTGCCGGATGAGCCTCTGAATGACCTGTGCACAGCGGCAGGAGCTGCACCTTTCGCTTCCCGTGCCCCCGGACAAGTTGTGGTTCCATCCCATGCCCCAGCCCCACACCCTCCTCACCACGGGTGGCCTTGATCTACATCCCCCCTTCTATCACAACAGACTTACCAGGTGCATGCAGCTCTCCAGGCTGCCGGCTGTGCTGCTTACTGCCTACGTGCTGTGGTGCGGCTGCGCACACGCGCAGGCCATTTATTGGCCAAATTATTGGCCACATCAGGCCGAATTCTGATATAGACAATTTTCTTTATATCAGTGCTGATCCAATATTGGACCAATGTATCGGTGCACCTCTAAGGAAAACTTGTACCTGCAGCATGAGGAGTTGGTACTGCAACAGAGAGCCTGATACCTGAAGGCTTTCCTTACTCTGCAAATGACCTGCATCAAGAACTCTATAATCTACTTTTCTATTTATGTTGATACTACATTTCTTTTGATTCAGTCAGAGAATAGTTTTTTAGACTTTCAGGACCTATCGGGCTTCATTTTAAAATGTAGCATATAATCTCTGTAATCTAATCAATTTAGTTGTATTGGTTTCTTATTCAGAAACTTAAACCAACCCATATGCTGTCTTTCTGCAGTTTTCATGCAATTTGTAGTTTGAGAACACCTGGATTAGTCAAATTAATATGTTTGTAGTATCTTTTTAAAAATTGAATATGCAGCAATGTTTGGGTTGCAGACATTGCAGAGTGATACTGCTCTCTTAAGAATGGTTCCCACTGAAATTTAGAAATGATATTTTTATGATATTTGCATCATCTAAGAATACTTTGGTTTCAAATTTCTGGTAAGATATTGATCTTTTAATATCTTTTAAAAAATTTAAAGTGGAGGTGGGGGAAAATTAGGTTGGAGAACTTTTTCTGGTATATGCTGTCATTCCGTTTATGGAATTTTACTGATCTGTTTTGTTGGAGACTGTTGAAATGGATAGTGAAATAATACTTAAATTGGCACATGGTAGCAAATAGTAGCTGATGAGATTTTCAGAAAATGGATAGTTGACTTTCAGTGAGATTTAACTCCTAAGTTCCTTACAGTATAAACAGGTGGCTCTGTTGTTGCAAGGTAAAAGGGAGCAGGGATTTATCACACAATAGCTGTTCTGTGATAATTGCCCACAGCGCATGCTCTTATCAGTGTATGAAAGTTGACCCAAAGTGAACTGTTAGCTGCCAGTAAAAAAAAAAAAAAAAGGATATAAATCAGTTAGGTCTCAGGGTTAGTATTCCTCCATCATGGTTTAATAGCTTCCACATTACTAGTGTCAACTGTTTTCTGGTAAATGATAAATTTTCACTCCCTTCTACCTCACAGTAAATTGTTTGTGTGTGGCTATCCCTCCATCCTTTTGAAAATGTCATTCAGTTGTCCTTGAAGTTGTAATGATTACACAGTGTAAATGTGTTGTGAGTATTGTGTAGATCCTATCTAATAACATTCAGCTGATCGCTCTTCTAATATGCTTATCTGTAATACATTTGAAAAGAAATGGGTTAAATCAGTACTTCAAAGAATTTTGAGTGTAGTAGTAAGCTTAATCTTTAAAAAGTATTCAGAATATTGAAGGTTATTAGGAATATATTATAGTCATTAAACAAGTGCCTCGTTGAGAGGCATTTTCAACAGTTTCTGACTCTTGAATGATAGGAATTTAATTTTAAAACCACATAAAAGGCATTGTTGTATTTGATCACCTTAAAAGTTCAGATGGAATTGTTTTAAGAGTACCAGACTCTTAAAAAATTACTTTCTTTTAATGAGTTAGACTGCAGTTTTAGATGATAATTGTAAGGAGAAATGTACCAAATCATAATTATAGCAAATATTTCTAAGATTAGTTGAAATGCATTATATTTTGGGGAGAGCTCCTGATTCAGATGTTGGTATGTGGAGGTGGTGTTTGCAATACAGAATTTTACCAAAAAATTCTCATCTGTACTGTCACCATTTCAGTTTTGCCAGCATTATTATTGGGTTCCTACTATGCACAAGTGACTTGATCTAATGTACGTCAACTGTCGGTAGTACCAGATATAGCTTGCTTTAATGCAGCTTACATAAATAGCTTCTTTTCCATGTAGCAGAAGATTAAGACTTACAATACTCTTAATACTCAAACAGAAACATTTCATCGATGCGTTATGTTACATGCAAATGGTATTCACCCCTTTTAAAAAAGCTGGCCTTCTGATGGTTTGAAAGCCAACCACAAGCCTATTAAGGAAATCCAAGAGGCACCTTTTTCTCAAACAGAAAAATAGACCTAGAATAATGTTCAAGGCTGTCTTGTACACTAGACTTTTGAAATCTTGTTACTAATGGTACAGTGCTGCTAGTGGTAGCAGATTTCCAGCTAGTAACCATTTGGACCTGCCCATGGTAAGAACACCAGTACCCTATCTGTATTAGTGTTTCCAATGCTGCTAGCCAGAGAAGTGTATTGGTGGTAATAAAATGGTGAGCAGTGTAGACAAGAGGAGTGTATTGTAGGTCTATACTGGATATCCTCTTTATATTAGAGGCATATTGTTAAGAACTTTTTAGCAAAAGTATTCATTGTGTATCTTGTCCACTTGTGTACTGTGTGTAAGAACGTGTGCATTTCTTTTGTAGCCACGCCATGAATACTTTAATGTCCCAGTGTACTAAATGACTTCATTCATCATGCATGCAGAGTTCAGAGAGGAGGTAGACCTGACTTACTCGAGGCAGAGAACATTAACCTCAGCTTGGTGCATCCAATCATCTCGAACACAATAGAATATTACAACCATTATCTTTGCTGTTGTACTTTCTTTCCCCTCTTCTGTTTACATTGTTGTCTCCTCATGTCTTGTCTTGATAAAACTTGTTCTCGTCAGTAAATGATTTAATTTCTTGCTATGTGAAAAGTTTTTAAAGTGTCGTTTTAACATTTGTCTGGAAATCTATTTCAGCTTAAATCTGCATATACTGTAACATTACTGGACCTGAGTTTAACTTTTAAATAGTTAACCTATGTTGGTACGTAAAAATAAATATTTAATAACTGACCAAACAATTTAGATGTTTACGTAGAGCAAGTAGCAATCCCATTAGGTACCGTGAGCCTCTTTTAAAATGCAGAGAATGTATGCATACACACTTTTTTACATATAGATGACACATTGCACATAAAACTATGAGTAAAAACGTACACTTGTGTGTGTGTGTGTATAATTTATAAAATGTACACACACCTCTACAAAAAAGCTCAAAAATAATATACTTTTCCTTCCTTTAAAAAGTCTTTGTTGAAGCAGTGGTGATTTACTATCTAAGGTGCCAATACAGACAAGAAGAAGGGGAGAAATTATGTCGGTCCTCTGGGGCTCTGCATGGGTAATGCCTTCTGGCAATGCAAAACTCAAGAGTTCTGACACTATATTGATAGGTTTCAAAGGTTGAATAATCTGCAGTTTCTAGCATTGAACAATTATTTTTTCCAGTTATGAGAATTAAAATTACTAGCTAAGTTCATTCCCTTCTGCCACCCAGTAGTTTATAAAGCCTGTTGTTCAGTTGTCAGTGGCATATTGAAATCTTAGTCTTCATTAATCAATATTTTTAGTTTTAAATACAAGATATATTGTTTAACAGAAGGATAACTGCCACTTTAAAATATTAAAATAAACAATTCTGAATGTATGCAGAGCAAAGAAAAGATATATATTTCTCCCTGTTATTTAGTGAAACGGACTGTTACGTTGTGATATATATATAATTGACTTTCTTTGGGAGCAGAGTTTTACATAACCTTAAATAGAAAGGGTCTGGTTAAATAAAGCAACCATGCATAATTATAAATGATTTATATGTGGTAATGCACTACCTAATAAATGTCAATCTGGCTTTAAAAAATGGGGTCCATGGAGCTGGGAATATTTTAATTAAATTTGCAGTGTTCTCAGATGTTTATAGAAAACAAGATCCTGGGGTGATATTTTTTTTTACCTTTTCTCAAGTTTTGCTGCTCTTTTTTGTTGTAAGGTGTTAACAGTTTGTGAATATATGTGGTTAATGCTGCTTTAACCTGCATTCTCTCATGCCTGTTGGCCTGAAATGCTGTGCATTGAGCTGTAATGAGATGCTGTTTCCTTGTTATCTGTATATAGCTGCTTGCTTCTAAATGACTAGGTCATGAATTAGCTTTCCTAGCATGGTTGAAATAAAGTATTGCATGCACTTCTGTCTCATGTGAATGGCTTTTTTCCCTTCATCTCTTGGTTCTGTTGTTTCAAATTTCCATTGTTTGCTGCAGGCATTTTTGAGCTGCAGATATATAATCTACAATGCTGCAAAACATGATCCACAACAATTAGATGAAAATGTGTGACAATATTTTTCTTAAATGAATAAAATGTAAACTTTAACTGTAGGGCAAATCAGCTCTTTTTGTTGGGTGGGTCAGTTTAAAGGGGTGTTTCTAGCTGTAAACTTTTACAAACTGCTAGATGTGCCGAACTGGAATGAAGAGGGTTGCTGGTAAGAACACAGAAAATGTATTGTTCTCAAGACTAGTATTATGGTGCAATAAGCTTACATCTGGACTTCCTCCTGGAGTCTACCTCTAGATTTTTAAGAACACGGGAGCCAGTAAAACGCTCTTGTTTGGGTATCTGAATTATGAATAAGCTAAAATGTTTATATATGAGTTGTTGCCTGGAAAAAGCTGTTATCTTTGACTACAGTTCAAACTTCTCCAATTAAAGATGATTTGAAATGGAATATACAGTGCCAACAAAACTGCTTACTGCAAAGGAAGTTTTAAGTGGCAACTTTAAGTAGTAGTTACTGCATAGTTACTGGAAAGTAAGTCTTTCATAGTAATTTGATACATAACCCATTTCAGTACAGGTGTAGCATAGGTGACCACTGTTTTCCAATCTATTACAACTAGAACTTGGAAAAAAACTATGTTGAAAAATATTTGTTAAGCACCCAGAAACTTACACAAGAACTTGACTATTCTTCCCTCTCAACCCAGCCAAAAGAATGCAGTTTACCATTGTATAATACAGCATTTATGATGATAATGCTTTAAATTAATGTATGGGGAAGATGCATGTCCTTTAAAAGGACATTTTCAGGTAATTGTTTTAAATTGGCTAATTTTTTTTTTTTGTAAATGTTTATAATTTATAGCGTACCAGAACTGTTTCACGCTAGCATCAAGGTCAATCCATGTCTCGGAACCTTAATTTAATTGTGAGAGAGTGCAATATGCCTGAGCTTTTCAGATATATTTGTCCCTCTTGACCTTCTCTTATTTTAATGAGGAATGGGATGGTGTGAAAGAGTTGCATCTATTACAAAGTGGGTTGAGAGGAAAACTCATCAGATTTAATCTAAACATATAACAGTTTTAAGGCTTTATTCCCGATTTCATAGATGTGTATTTCTAACTTTGTTGGAAGTTGTGCATACACTGAGGGCAGGATAAAACTTTTGAACAAGTATTGAACTCGTCACCTTTTCAAATAGTAAAATACACCTGCTTTCAAATGTATTTGGGATTACCTCAGTATTGAACTGTCACTTTTAATATTAAAATAATTTTATACATGAGTTAAACTGATTTATAAACTTGTTTGTTCAACATTCCTGTTCTTAAATGCTAGTTTTAAATTATGAAGCTCAAGTAAAGTAGTTGCAAGACTAGTAAATTCACTGTTTTACAAGTTATTCAGATGGATTTAAAAAACTAAGCTTTGTGAGGATTTGTTGCTTAATTATCTTTCTTTTTCTTGCTTCATGACATGCCTTGCTTTAGGATGCTAAAGTAAGTTTATTCATTCTCTGAGCATTATAAGTAAGATTTTTTTTCCTTCTATAAAGACACAGTATCCCTTTTTATTAATCCAGATATTGCTAGTAAGTATGATAATGGACATCTTATCTTTTTAATGGGCTATTTAGAATGGGCTGCTTAGAAATACATATGTTCAAATTGGTGGAACATATACATATGTCATATAAAACATGAAAAAATTTCTTGCTTTATCAAAAGTCTCCACTGAAAGTATAGTGGGATTCCTTTCTTTTAAAGGTAGAATTGAGCCCAACAGTTGTGCTGAATCTAAAACACTGAAGCCTCAAATATTGGACTTTCAATCTAGACTGGTCATTTCATTCACATGAAGTATTTGCTGTCAGATATATAGCACTACCTCCAGTGAGGAGAGCTATTTTGTGAATTTAATATTACTGAGTCTGATAAAGATTCATTTCCAGAATTTGAGGATGATAAACTATTTAAGGGATATTGTATCTCTAAGTTGCATTTCATTTTTACTTGAGTGGAGGCCTGAGTGAAGTGGTATGTCACAAAATGAAATAACTGATTTCATTTCAAGATTTTCTTTATTCCTGTTTATATTGCTAAGTTGCTGCTGGCATGTCTGGTTTTTATTTTTAGTGTTAATGGGCCATAAAACCTACACACTCTTCTTATGACTTGTGACAGACTTCTTAGCTGCATTTCTAAAATAACTGTTAATATGCATACAAATTCTTGTTTTTTATTCTTCCAGTTTTTGTTTTTTCTTTTTTTTCAATTAAGCATTTTCCATTTTAACTTTTCCATATACACTTTTAAGTCCTAGGAGCATAGAATCTGTTTACCACCATCTTCAAATTTTTCCTTCACAGGAAGCTGAGACCCCACGTAGCGTACTTGAAGAAATTGGATTGACATAAATCTTCTCCTCTGATGACGTCTCATGGTGTTTCATACTGTAAATGTTCACTGCCTTCATTTTAATGTTTAGCTGATGGTGTGAGATGCTGTTTGTCAGTATTACTGTTTTGCTAAGCTGCTTCATTCAAGCCTACAAGAAAATATTCAATTTAAAATGAGAAAAGGGATAAAAAATTTAAAATATCCAAAAAAGGACAAATGAAAGGGAATTCAATGTACTAACTCAAGACACCTCTTTTCAGTGCATTTAGAGAAAACCACTGGTAATAACTTCAATAATTACACAGATTTTATAATTCAGGAAACATGCATCGGCTTCTGTATGACATACCATATTTCACTGAAAGAAAACTACATGTAAGAACTTCCAGTGATGAAATGTAACAGTGCAGAACTTGGTTTTATGCAACCAAAGACTTATTTGTTCATCTGCATTTTAAGTCAGCATTTGTGATTTTTTTTTCCAGTTAATATAAAAAGATTGGGAATAACTGTTTACTACTGATTTTTTTTTAAATTATTATTATCATACCAAAGAACCCTGTTAAAATCTGCATACTGAACTGACAGAAATTGTAAAGGTGGCTTCGTTTTTAGCAAGAGACCTGCAAGCAGATTAATTAATACGACACAATAGTATGAAGACTTTAAACAAAACAGTACATGAGTTCATGTGTTACAAAGGGAATGCACATTGTAGGAAATTTCCTTTTTGAAACACTATTTTTATGTGCTTTTTGGCTTACACTCTGGACTTATATCTATGGTACGCTTTACCATTCTCACTGCGCAGATGAGGAAGTGCATAATGTGAAATGGAGTGTTTTGAGATCATGAAAGGAGGGGAAAAGTCAATGTCCAATTTAAGTTCTTATTTTGGTCCCCAGAAACGAGACTCTTATTTTTTTTTCTTTCTTCATTTTACTGGTATCCTGTGGTTATGCTGACATGGGAATACGAGCACTGATTATTAAGGAAGTGTGACCATCTTCATTTATTCAATGTTTTCACTTGCACCTTTCATACACATGCCACACCTACTCTTCAACTACTACATTTCATCAAACAGTGGTGTACATTAGAACCAAACTAATTCATTTAGATCTTGTTGCAAATGGAATGTCAGTATGTAAATGAACAAATGATCAAGTAAAATACACCAAAATACAATATATTTTGACAGTTCTAGGAGGGGTTGTAGCATATTCCACGTTTAAGTGTTTAAAGATGATGAGATTTCAGTATAGAACACTGTTGTGGCTGAGAGATCAGTGCTATTTTTTCTGAAAATATGTATGAATTAGCAAAGTTCTGCTGGATGTACCCGCAGCGATTACAAGCTGAGTGTGTGTGGTGTCGTCTTTATTTTTGAGGGGGTGGAAAGACTAGAGGACTTGCAGTGGAATTTGAAGTGGTCTTAGCTGCGTAATATTTCAGTTTGTGTTTGAAGCAAGCAATGCCACACACTTCTATTCATTTCAATTTATACCATCTACCAGACCCTGGCGTATCAGATCCGTGCAAGATCATATTTGCCTAAGATGCACAGGAGCTTAGTTTCACATTGTAGTGACATAAAATGTGCAACAAGAACAACAAAAGTAGAAGTGGTATTAGAATGGCCCCCCTGCGTGTGCTGTTTGATGTGATTGAATTACCTTCATTTAAAATGTCGAACATAACTCAATTTTATATCTATTAAACAAACATGTTTCTAAGGTTTACACTGTCACTTGTACGTGTTTGGCTGGATTAAGCTTTGTTGTGATTGTGACAAATAAGCCATTTGACTTCTGTCTTAATATATTGTCAGTTTAGTTGTAATAAATGTCCATTTTTACGCCCTTGCTGTGTAGTCATATGCAGTCAGTCTGATTATTTTGCAGGGGTGGGGGGGAAGAAAAGGAGACGGTATTACATGACAATAATGCACAATCCAGCTTAGAAGCAGGTCAGCTGTCATAGTACACATTTTTAATAAATGTATTGGGTATATTCTGTCAAGGACTAGTTTTTATACAGCATTTGAAAATCTTAACCTATTGTTGTGGTTCAGTGGTAAAATCCTTGTCTGCCACCCAGGAGACCCCAGGTTCAATTCGCGGATGCACATGTAACTACAGCGATTGAGGCACTGAACGTCTCGACTCAAACTGGCCTCTGAATAATGTCTCAATAGCCTAAATGGGGGATGGAAGGTACAGGCAAGCTTCGCTCCTCCATACTTGTGCCTAGGCATACATGTCAACAGTTCTGGTGACCTCTCATGCATGCACCATGATCCAGAAGGATTGACTGTTTCCTACTTTTGAAAAGCTTGCTGAAAGCAATATTAACAAGTTATGAAAGCTTCACAAACACTTTAAAGAAACTTCAGCCACATGGAAGTTCAGTTTATGGAAGACTGCCATTCCATTGATGAATCAAAGCAAAATCACATGATGATTGAAGGTGGATAAGGGTTTTCCCCTTGGAGAATACAAACTTAATATTCATCATCATTTTAAAATAATGAAAAAATATTAGGAACTACTCAGTGCAGCATACTCAATTCTAATGTCAGCTGAAGTTGTTCTTCTAGCTGAAGAATCCATTTGTTCTTTTTTCAAGGAAAGCATGAAGCTTGTGTGAATTACTGGTTTTACCTGAAAAAGTATGGAAAACATTAGTATCCTGTTACTTGGCAGAAACTAGAATATAAAACCATAGTTTGAAGTTCAAGAGTGAGTTTCCCTGATTTGTCTATTCTGAATTATTGCCCCGTGTTTGGGGAAAAATACTGAGTGTTGGAGCAATATTTTTAAACTAGCTAAATAATAGTATATTTTTTCAAGTGTGGCAGGACAGACTGTGAGATCAAGACAGGTTGAGAGGGGTCTATGGTCTAAACTGCTAATTCATCTAATTTATAAACTGATTCTGTGACTTTCACCAGTTACAAAATTTACCCTGAAAAGTCTCACTTTTGGCAGCTCGGTCTCCAGTCTGCTTTGGCATCAGCTAAGTAAATGTTCTGGTTGCTTGGTTCAGTAAAGAGATGTGAAGGAGGGTGTTCAGTTTTTACTGAAATATAAATATTGAGTCAAACTAGGTGTGTTGTGCAGATATCAGACCAGGATGTTGTAAATGAGTTCTGCCACTAATACCTGTCCTGGATCCTCACTTTTACTTTCACCTTGCTCCTCTTTTTTTGTCAGTTCTCTTAAATCTAATCCAGTGACCCTACATTTGCATCCACTCCATCTTTTCCTCTCCTTTCTATGCTCTGAAGCCAAAACTAAGGAATGGTGTGCTGACTCCATATTTTACAGAAAAGTACATTGATTTTTGTTTTTACAGTGTGCAAAAAATGGAGGCCTGTAGCATACTGAGAATATTGTACAAACAAGTATTGTTATCATAACACAAACTCAGATTAAGATTGACCAAATACTGTTATCAAGAACACCCATATCCTATCATATCCCCTTTGGCAACCTGTCTTCATCTCCCCTCTTACCACCACCCCCCCTTTTTTTTTTTAATGACTTCTCTAAAACTTGGCTAAAAACCCTTCTTCTGATTTCTAGTCTACATTTGATAGTGAATAGTTTGTATCCAGTGGATCTTGTAACAGTATGGCTTAGGTTAAATAGCAGTTTTCCCTGCCTCATACAACCTAGAGTAATGCAACCAGTTCTGGGTGCCACACTTCAGAAAGGATGTGGAGCATCTTGAGAGAGTCCAAAGGAGGGCCACATGCATGATTAGAGGTCGGGAGAGTAGGTCATACTAGGAGAGGCTGAAAGACTCGGGACTGTTCAGCCTGGAAAAAAGACGACTCAGAGGGGACTTGGTGGCAGCCTACAAGTATATTAGGGGTATACATCAGGGCCTAGGGAAACATCTGTTCACCAAGGCCCCCCAGAGGAAGACAAGATACAATGGATACAGGCTAATTGAAGATTGCTTCAGATTGGACATAAGGAAAAAACTTCTTTACAAGTTGAGTGCCAAGGGTCTAGAACAGACTCCCCACAGAGGTGGTACAGTCATCTACCCTGGACATCTTCAAAAAGCATCTTGATGCCCACTTTGCTAGGGTCTTGTGACCCCAGCAGTCTTTCCTGCCCAAGTGCAGGGGCTCAGCCTCAATGATCATGTAAGGTCCCATCCAGCCCCTAACATCTATGAAAACCTGGCAACACATTTGGAAAGTAATTAGAGCACCTTTCTATCTTCATTTTGCTAAGTTGCACCTGATCTCTCTGAATTTTTCCTCAGATAAGGGTCACCATTCCCCTAACCTATGCATTTCAGCTTATTCTCCCCCTGTGCCCCTCCCCCCAATTATCAACCTTGGCTTTCCCCAGTACTCTCTCTAAATGGGAACTTGCACAGTGATCTGCTTCCCTGAGTCTACTAGATATACCATGCCTCATGCACCATAGGAATATATTAGCTTTGTTCAGACACCTCACCCTGGTAGTTCATGGTAGGGATTGGCAACCTTTTCAGGCTCTGGGTTGAATTGATCCAGCTCAGGTCAGACGTAAGCCAGTGTGTGTAAGATGGGAGATGGGTGCTACGACCCAGCAGCTACATAAGGAAAGTGCTTACTGCCACTGCTTAAGGCTAGGGCCAGAAGTTATACATAAGCAGTTTAAGTGATCAGAAACCAGTTTAAACCTGTAACAGAACAGAAATTCAATGCACATAAACTACTTCTAAAATGGCTAAACCCAGTTTAAGATAAACCTGGTTGAATGTAGCATCAGACTTAACTGATTTAGGTCAAACCTGTTTCTAGAACTTCTGTCCCAGACCCCTTTGTGGTTTAAGTTAACTCAGTCCCCCTGCATCCCAGCATGTTTTACAGCCCTGGGCTGGGCTGTCTGCTCCAGTGGAGCAGGGTTGGCCCCACCCCTCTGCTTCCTAGCTGGAGCACTATCACTGCTCTGGCTGGCTGAGGTGGGAAACCCTGCTCCACAGTACTCCTTGCTGCTCAGCCAAGGAGCAGGGGACATGGCCAGACACCATTAGCCTGAAGGAAAGAAGAGGTGGTGGTAGTGGGAGGGTTAATCTCCCCTCCCTCCTGTGGGTGACCACAGTCAGGCTCTGCCTCTTTTCCTTCCACCCCCCTTGCTGCTGAAGCAGCAAGCATGGGGCATGGCTACAGCCCAGCCCCCAGCCTGAGGCAAAGGCAGGGAATCGCAGAGAAGCAGGGATCTCTAGAGGTCCTCTAGTATCTAGTCCAGCTGTGGCCAGACCATCCAGCACAAGCACTACAAGCATTGCATTTCTGGAATCAAAAGTGAATGTCTAGTCACTTGCTTTCCAGTTCAGTCTACGCAGGTTAGACTAACCTGCAAAGATTGAATAGATTCAGGCTCGCGGTATTTGAATGTCTGTACTTATCCTGGCTGCAGATGCTCTCCCTGCTGCCACCTGGAAAAGTGGCAGCAGCAGGTGCATCCCCCGGGCAGTTGCTGAGAAAAGTACAAGCAGTGGTATCTGGCTCTTAGCACCCACCTGCTTCTGACCTGAACTGGATCAGTCCAGCTGCTGAAGCCCCACATTCACAGGCTGGATTTAGCCTGTGGTCCCTAGGTGGCCGACCCCTGCTTTATGGTCATTTTTATAATTAATCAATGTGCCCTTCCTTACTCACCGTCTCTAAGAAATGGGAACTTGTAGCCAAGTTCTCATTTCCAAATACAAATCTCATTTAGTGTTGTTTCCTACATGTATGACTTAACTCTTCATATGAGTAGGGCATACCATTTCTATTGCTCCACATTATGAGGCTGAGTCTTCCTGTATAATAACCCAGTCCTGCTCCACAATGACATTATTCTCCAGCTTTCTCATTCACAAATTTCATAAATGTACCTCCATTTGTTTTATCAGGCACTATTGGAAACGGTAAACAGGATGGGACCCAAGCTGAATGCCTGAGGAGCATCACTGGAATAAAAGCTCTCCTGTCGGATCCACTCTCCTCAATTGATAGTCTTTCCCATAGCCAACTCCATATGCATCTTACAAAAACAGCATTAACCCTCATCTTCACCAATCAGCTAGTTTCCTATGAATACTGTAGCAAATGCTTTGCTTAAATCTCTAAGAGATTAGGTCCGCTGGACTTTCCTTATCTGAAGAAAATAATTTTTATCATAAAGCCATATTTTTTCTTTTTCAACTCCATGCCCTTGATTACTTTCCCTTCAGACCCTGGACAAGTGCTATAATGTAGCACCAAATATCCCTTGTAAAATAACCAAGTGGGAGGATACAGCCATTCAAGCTGTTTGCAGCACTACAAAGAGGGCTGAAAAATAGCACCTATTTCAAAAAGGAACTTCTCCACTTTGTACTGCTATGTATAAACACCTGTAGAGTTGTACATAGCCCTACCGGGGCCTCTAGGATGTCCAGCATCCCAGAGTCCTCTGCTCATCCTCCTGCTTCCAAGGGGGAAGGAGAGCAGCTGGCTCCCTGATCCTCTTCTCAGCAGTTATTTGGATCAAACAGGTTTATGCAATGCCTGACCCAGACCCCTTCCTGGTTTAAGTTAAATCAGAATCCCCCAGCATCCCAGATGTTTTGCAGCCCTGCGCTGGGCTGTCTGCTCCAGAGAACAGGGCTGGCCCCACCCCTCTGTTCCTTAGCCAGAGCACCAGTGGGGACTGCAGGCACAGCAGGTTCTGCCTGGCTTCTTCCTGCCCCACCCACTCTCGCTGTTCAAACAGGGATGCTCCCTCCCTCCCCTCTCCCACAGCATGGACTCCAGTCCCACAGACCCTAGCTGGCACGTGGTATGCTAGCTAATGCTGAGAGGTGTCTGTGTGCATCTCTCTCCAATTTCACTGGCACAAGCAGTGTCTGCTTAGGGCTTTTTTGGAGTTAATCAACAGGTCAGCTGGTAATGTTCCTCCCTTCCTTTCTTGCAAAAAGCTGTTTAAGAGCTTGAACTAATGAGAGAGGCTTTTGTTTTGTTGACAGGCTGATAAACACTGCATTATCAGCCCCCTGCCGGTAGGGCAGTGCAAAGCTTCGGTAGCTGATTCAATTCAGAGGAGATTCGGCCTGATTTGGCGGCCGAATCTGAATCAAATCAGGAGACTCATTAAAAAGTCCAAATTGAATCGAAAGCCTCCAAATCAATTTGCAGAGATTAGATGGCTTGCAGCAAGGCCTCATGCCCACACAAGGGGCTACCATCCCTGCTGTTTTTAGTCCACTCTGCCTTAACACACACAAGCGATATGAGTTTTGCTTTCAACAGTTTTGAGGTGCACTTTCACAGAAATCCCGGCACCTATTTCATTGAAACTTGGCAGGCTTCATGCCCTCAGAAGGAGCTACCATCCCTACTGTTTTCATCCAAAACCGCACAAAAATTGACAAAGTTATAGGTATTTTAGTGATTCATAGTCTATGGTCAAATCTCCAAATCAAATCAGGACAGTGATTCAAATCACCGAATCAAATCACTGTCCCTCCAAATCCAAAGCAAATACTTGCTGCTTCGCACAGGCCTACCTGCTGGCTACCCTGCCTGTCAAGTTTGCAGAGAGCATAAAGAAGCAGGGAGAGGGAGATTGAAAAGCTCAGTATCATCAACAGATGCATGCACTGCACCCCTTCCCCCCTCCTTTGCTTCAGAGTGCTAGCTCAGGATTGAGGTTTGGCAACACTCCTACCCCTTGAGCACCAAGCAGGAAAAAGCCTGAGCACGGTGAGCCTGAGCCACTCCCCTCCCCCCCACCCCAGCTCAGCACTGAAAAAGGGAAGGGGGGAGGGCTGCTTTAGCACCCCGCAGATTCTAGCCTGAGCCATTGCAGGCATTTGCCTGCATTTCCTCAGTCCAGACGGTGTCTGTATAGTTGCATACTGGTTCAACCTAATCAGGTTAGACTACTCTGCAAAGACTGAATCAATTTAGGCTCAGGCTTTTTGAATGTCTGTCCCTAGCCATCAACAACAAGGGCCTACTGTTGGCTCATATTTAGCTTATTGTCCACTTTATGTATGTATTTAAATGTATTTCAACTTTTCAGCAAGACTAAACTATAGCTAAAACTAACATTTATTTTAAAACTTTAGCCTTTCAAGGACCAACTAGGATATTGCTTAACGAGATGTAAAACTGTAAACTGACCGAACACCAATAATTCCTAATCATTAATATTACTGGGTCCTAACTACATAACCAATTCCCTAAATGTCCACCCTTCAATTTGTTAGATGTATTAACTTACATCCTCAGCTTGCATTTCCTGATATTGTTTGCTTTGTCTGTTATCTTTTATCCTGATTTCATAGTTTAACGTTCCTCAGATAAAATACTAAGATCTCACACCTTTCCTTCTATGGTTAAATTTAACAGATGTAGCTCTAGGTAGTCCTCAAAATAAGGCAGGTTTTCCAACCCTCGTCTCAATCTCCTGACTCTTCTCTGAACCCTAATTTATCACAATTATTTTTGAACTACTGATACATTGGACACCATATTCCATTAGTGGTCACATCACTACCATATAATATAGTTTTAAAAAGTACTGTATGAACTGAAGTGGAGCCAACCCTCCACCCCTCTCGATCTCATATGTTCATACTCACAATGAAGAAAACCACGTACAAACACATGCATCTTCCAGCTGGTGTAATCAAGGTGGAAGGGTTAATTTGCTGCTTAGTAGCATGGAACTTCTTTACTTTTATGAGAGCTGCTGACCCAGGACAAGAGGAAATTAATTTCTCTGACATACACTCTTGGAGGAAGTGTAAAATGCATCAGCACCATGAAAACCTAGCCTATGTTATTTAATCCTTCTCTTTTTTGAAAAAGTTAAGCTTATGTTGGGGGCGGGGGGTGAAGAAAGTATGTGACTCACTAATTACATTGTATACTGCATAGCAAGGGTGTCACTGAAACATGCGAAAAATTAGGTAGGAAGTGAATGCTAGATGGATTCTTATTTCATACCAACATCTAAAAACAAAGTTTCTAATTCCTAGTTTTTGGAAATGTCTCTTCCAAATCTACACTGAAAAGGTGCTATTAATCAATGATTCTTAGTTACGATTTTAGAAGAACTTGAATCCCTAGCACCCATCTAGAATGCAGTAAGTACTTCCTGCTATTCTATTGACCAGTGGGGTCTTAAGTATTTTCATTGTAGGGGATAGAGTCCCATGTTATAGGATTTGTGCTAATCAGCCCAGGGCTGGGAATTCCATCCCTCAACTCAGAGTTAATTCTACTAGAGATCAAGATGCCTCCAAAGCTAAGCATTTCAGCGCTCAGTCTCCCATGTAAATTCACTTCTAAACGTCTAATATGACTTTACGGCCAAAGATATGGCAGAGACCAATTTAATATCCTATTGAAGATAAATTTAAACCTGACTGGCATCACTCTAGCAACATTAAGTTTTCACTTTAGAAGTTATTGTCCCTTCATTCTATTTGTTCGAAGCAGCCTGTGTTCAAGGAAGATGTGTGTAGAACTGTAATAAAGAAGTCATCAAATCACAAACTAGAATGAGATTTTCAGATTCATCATTGTGCTCTTCAATCAAACATGACCTGTGCTTTAGAGTCTCTGTAATAATCTTTAGTTCTTCCTGTTTTAGGCCAAGCATTGAGATACTATGCTTTTACATTTCTGCCTAGCACTGCCTCTTTTGCATATTTCTTCTGTCAGTCACAAAGGCATTTCATTGCACTCCCTCACTATTCGCTCTCTTAGGCCCCTAGCACATTACACTTGAGAATATGTGATGAACCAGTTAATCACATACTGTTACTTGGCCACATGTGAAATCAATTAATGGACTTATAAAATGAGGAATAAGCCATAGAGTTCTTACACAAAAAATATGCATGGCAGGAGGTGCAACTGTGGGATTAACCATATCCCATCACACTTTACTGCCAGTGCCAGCGGGGAGCTTAAGCTGAGCTGAGCTCCCCCTGCAAGCTCCCACAGCTGGAAACCCAATGTCAATGGGTCTCCCAGCTGCAGGGGATCACCATGTGCATCCCCAGCTAGAAGTCCCATTAGCTGATCCAAGGTCCCAGGGAGTAGTCAGCTGATGGGGATCCCAGCTGTGTGTGGCACATGTGTGTGGAATGGCAGGAAACACAATGGTGGGGATCATGCGTCAGACCCCACGGCATCTGTACATCTGCCTGGGGCCTCACTGAATCATGCCTATACAGCTGTTCCCACATGCAGAATGAGTTCAGTGGCACTTGCAAGGGAGGCAGAAAGAAACCTAATTTTTCTTTCGCTCCAGTATTACTACTG
Organism: Alligator mississippiensis; assembly: GCF_030867095.1. Taxonomy (NCBI): domain Eukaryota; kingdom Metazoa; phylum Chordata; order Crocodylia; family Alligatoridae; genus Alligator; species Alligator mississippiensis. The sequence continues at coordinate 322,623,044 of NC_081824.1, forward strand.
GGCAGGCACTGGGTGCAGAAGCAACAGAATAGAGGGGGAGAAACCTGGGTTGTTATTCCTAACAAATCTTTGGATTCATTTTCTTGTTAGGCCAACAGGAAGAATTAACATTCACTAACTTTCTAAAAAACCTCTGGTTAAATTTGAGGCTCGTCTGTACAGGAAGTTATTGCACAGTTAGGAAGGGTAGGAACTTACAGCACACAGGCTACTATGCCCACATGTAGGAAGATACTTCAGAGGTCACAGGGCACACCAACAGTGGGGGGAGTTAGTATGGACTAACCCTAGACCAGATTTGGACCACAGAGACCCCTCCCCAGACTGGATCCATGCAACCGTGTTCGAGTGGCAGCGTGGGTCCAGGGGCATGCAGCTACACAGACCTGCGTTTGTGCAGTACAGAACCAAGGGACTGCATCCAGGAGCCACAAGCAAGCAGTGGCACAGCGCTCAGGCCTGGCAGCAGCAGGGAAATGCAGTTGTGCAGCAGCAGGAAGCCACATCCAGGCAGAGCTCCAAGCTGCCACATTACCCTAGCTCTGCACTGCATGAATGCAGCTCTGTGCCACATACCCTCAGCTCCCTGCTGCTGCGTGCCCCTGGCACTGTTGGCTGCCAGAGTCCTGAGCCATTGGACAGGGGCACAGAGCCAAGGCCATGGAGCAGCATGGAGTCATGTCCATGTAGTTGCACATCCCCAGCTCTGTACTGCTGCCCAATGGCATGGAACTCTAGCCAGTTGGCAGTGCCAGGGTGTGCAGAAGTGCAGAGCCTATGGCATGCACCAGTAGCCCAATGGACTACTGGTGGGCTGGATACAACAGTTCCATGGGCCAGATCTGACCTGCAGGCCATGTTTGACCCCTCTGGATTAGCTAGTTTTGAAGCGATTCTAGTTTACTTCACACTAATTTCTCTGTGTAGTCAAGGTTTACCAACTTTTTGATAGCAAACTCATAATCCCTACCAGGGTCCCTTTATTACTTGTTTTAATAAGAACTCCTTGCACAACATTCTTAGGAGAAAGATCTACCAGGTTTCCTTTTAGGAAGTGGGATTGTTCTTAGCACCACATTTAATCATGTGGTAAGGAATAGTTCTCACTTTGTTTTGGGAGTTTCATTATTTTTTCCTCTGCTGTCCGATCTCTTTTTGCCCCTACTTCTGGACCGAGAGGAACTTCGGCTTCTACTGTTACTGCGAGCACGGCTATGGCTTCTGCTGCGACTACGGCCTCGCCTTTTCTTCCCCCTACTGCGTGACCGCCTTCTTTCCCAGCTCCTTGATCTGCTGGACCGGCGCCTTTTCTTGCTTTTGCGACTACTCTTTTTCCTCTCTGACTCTCCATTTCTTCTGTAAGAACAATCCGGGCTGGGGCTGCTCCGTCTCCTTGACTTGCTGTAATAGTCCTCACGATTGCTAGTTCTGCTTCTCCTTTCAGAGTTTTTAGCCAACTGATTAGTCCGTTCTGGAGAAATATGTATGTCCCTGTTGGCTTCCCAGAACTCATTGTTTGGATTTCTGAATACATGAAGAAAGTTGCAATGTTTCCCTCTTGGACACTTTTGCCGTTCAAATAACCCTGCAGATTTATTATAAAATGAAGAATACTCATAATGGAATATGAAAGCAACAAAAACCTAAGTTTTAAAGGGGATGACTCAACTTTTTCATTAAACCCCATTTCAATGATTTGCTGCATTGAATCCATTTGATTTTTCCAATAAAAAGATAGATCAATTTGGGTTCCCTTTATACACCATCTAATTCACCTCTCTGACAGGGACAGACACAACCATACTTCATACTTTAATCTTAGCAATGGCACTTGCCCATCTCCATCTTAGAGCTTCAGTCTTCAGACATTTATTCATCTATACTTTTGTCCTGTATAGCATTTCACTGATTAGGATTCTAATTTGAAAGAAAAAGTTCAGAACAAATAAACACTGATTAAAATGCCCTAGTCATGCAAATTCCTCATAAAAAGGTTTTTCCCCCCCATTAATTTTAAGGTATGTTAATCTTCCTGTAGTAACCTAAATGACATCCTAAAATAGTTGCCTCCCCTTTTTAAGGGCATTCAGATGTTAAAGAGAGTCCAGAGGTGGGCAACAAAGATCATCAAGGGTTTGTAAAGCAAGTCATACAAAGAGAGGCTGAAGGAGCTAGGCACATTTAGCCTGCAGAAAAAGTACCGTACTTAAAAAGGACATGATAGCAGTCTTCAAATACCTGAAGGGCTGCCATAAAGAGGAGGGCAAGTACCTTTTCTCTCTTGCTGCAGAGAGGAGGATGTGGATCAATGGCTTGAAGTTGCAGCAAAATTAATTTATGTTGGATATCAGGAAAAACTTCTTCAGTTAGAATAGTGAGGCAGTGGAATAGACTGCCTAGGGAAGTTGTGGAGGTGTTCAAGAAGAGGTTGGACAGGCACTGGTCAAAGAGGATCTATATGTAGTTATGCATAAAGGATCTTGCCCCTCCACTAAGGGTCAGACCAACATATTTGGAGTCAGGAAGGAATTTTACCATGTGGTCAGACTGGTATAGACTATGGGAGTTTTTGCCTTCCTCTGTAGCAGGGGGCATGACCTAATTTCCTAATATCTTGAGCATATATTGACATTTTTTCATAGAAGCAGGATATTGGTGCCATGGTTTCCCTGCTTTACCTGTGGCAGGTTAGGGTGTTTGTGTTGTGTCAGGGTTGACAGTAGGGCTGTGCGAAGCTTCAGTCACCAATGCAGATGCAGCGCTATATCTGCAGGGCACCGCATGCTGTTTGGGAGCCGAGGCGGCTCCAGGTGTCAGCCAGAGCCTGGCACCATTCTGCCTTAGTGGCCCCAGCTCCCAGACAACACACAGAGCCCTGCCAAGCTGCGCTGCACCCATGTCATGGGGCAGCTGCCGCATGGGTGTCAGGTGAGTGGGGGGGGTGATCCCTGCAGCCCCACCCCGGGGCGGGGGGGGCTCTACCACAAGCCCTCAGAGGTGATCACCACTGCTACAGCCGGTGAATGTCAGCCTCTTTTTTCCCTTCCCCCCCTCAGTGCCAGGAGGCTGGGGCTAGGCAGGGCAGCTATGGGGGCTTTGAACCCTCCTTCAGGTAGTTGAAGGTTGCCATTAAATCCCCTCCCCCGCAGTCTTCTCTTCTCCAGACTAAATAAACCCAGTTCCCTCAGCCTCTCTTCAGAAGTCATGTGCCCCAGCCCCTGAACCATTTTCATTGCCTTCTGCTGGACTCTCCAATTTGTCCAAATGTTTTCTGAAGTGGGGGGGGGAGGGGGGGGCGGGCAAAACTGGACACAGTATTCCAGATGTGGCCTCACCAGTGCTGACTAAAAGGGAAGAATCACTTCACCTGATTTGCTGCCAACACTTATACTAATGCAGCTCGGTATGCTGTTAGCCTTTTTGGCTAGGGACAGACATTACACATTACACACTGGTTTAAGTGATCAGAAACTGGTTTAAACCTGTAACAGAACAGATGTTCAGTGCACATAAGGGTTTTAAAATGGCTGAGACTGGTTTTAAGATAAACCTGGTTGAATGTAGTATCAGACTTAATGAATTTGGATCAAACAGGTTTATGCAACGTCTGACCCAGACCCCTTCCTGGTTTAAGTTAAACCAGAGTCCTCCAGCATCCCAGATGCTTTGCAGTCTTGGGCTGGGCTGTCTGCTCCAGAGAACAGGGCTGGCCCTGCCTCTCTGTTCCCTAGCCAGAGCACCAGTGGCGACTGCAGGCACAGCAGGTTCTGCCTGGCTTCCCTCTGTCCCACCCCCCTCTCACTGCTCAAGCAGGGATCCTCCCCTCTCCCACAGCACGGACCTCAGCCCCACAGACCCTAGCTGGCACGTGGTATGTTAGCTAATGCGGAGGCATGTGCACATCTCCAATTTCACTGGCACAAGCAGTGTCCCCTTAAGGCTATTTGGAGCTAATCAACAAGTCAGCTGGTAATGTTCCTCCCTTCCTTCCTTGGAAAAAGCTGTTTAAGAAGAGCCTGAACTAATGAGAGAGGCTTTTGTTTTGTTGATGGGCTGATAAACACTGTGTTATCAGCCCCCTGCTGGCTCCCTTGCCTGTCAGGTTTGCAGACAGTTTGAAAAAGCAGGGAGAGAGAGACTGAAAAGCTCAGTATCATCAACAGATGCATGCGCTATACACCCCTCCTTTGCCTCAGAATGGTAGCCCAGTGCTGGGGTCTGGCAACACTCCCACCCCGAGCAGCCAGCAGGGAAAAGTCTGAGCAGGGTTCGCATTTACACACCTCTCTAATCAAAGCGTCCTGCCGGGGCTTGGCCACCCTTCCCCCTCAGCTCAGCACTGTACAGGGAAGGGATGGCTGCTCTAGCACCCCCAGCTTCTAGCCTAAGCCACTGCAGGCATGTGCCGGCATTTCCTCAGTCCAGAGGAAACGTCTGTACACTTGCATACCAGTTCAACCTAGCCAGGTTAGGCTAACCTGCAAAGATTGAATCAATTCAGGCTCAGGCTTTTTGAATGTCTGTCCCTAGCCATCAACAAGGGCCTACTGTTGGCTCATATTCAGCTTATAGTCCACTTTATGTATGTATTTAAACTTTTCAGCAAGACTAAACTATAGCTAAAACTAACATTTATTTTAAAACTTTAGCCTTTCAAAAGACCAACTAGGTTATAGCTTAATGAGATGTAAAACTGTAAACTGACCAAACATCAATAATTCCTAAATATTAATGTTGCTGGGTCCAAATTACATAGCCAATTTCCTAAATCCCGCCCCTCACTCAGTTTGTTAGATAATGTATCAACTTATATCTTCAGCTTGTATTTTCTGATATTGTTTGCTTTGTCTGTCATTTCTTATCCCCAAAAGGTACTGTTATTCCAATGTTAAGTAGATACTCAGCAGATTTAGAAGCAATGTTTATTCTTTCAGTTCTGTAATAAGCCTTTCAAGAATAAAAGACTTCCATAAGCAGTTATCCTAACATACCACAGATAGCAGTTTTCCACCTTGTCACTGGACAGAATTCACATTGAAGCTGTCGTCCTGCATACCAGCGTCCATTGAATGAAGTAAGGGCCTCCTGACAGTCTCTCTCTCTTTAAAGATAAAAAAAGCCACAGTTTGCAACATTGAGACACAATCCTTTAAACTTTTAAAGCTACATACCAATTTGGGGCTCTAACAATATGGGGATTAGTCACCTTGATTAAATATGGGGATTAGTCACCTTGATTAAATATGGCCAAAGTGGGTGTGTATCTACACAAGACCATTACTGTGGAGTTACCTAATTAACTCCACAGTAAAACATCACCGTCTATATGAGCAGTGCTAAAGGCCAGAGTAAACAAATTAACTGCCACAGATAGTACTGCCCAACACAAGTGCTACTGTACAGCAGTTACTTAAGTGCACTGAAACGGACATGTAGATGCCATCCAAGGCTGGCTGGGGTACATGGGTGCTACAGTGCAGGGCTGCCTGCTTGCTAGCCCCACAATGTAACACCCTTATGTCCCAGCCAGCCCCTCCTTACCATGCTAAGCCAGGCAAGAGCAGCTCCAGGCTGGCAGGCTGACTTCCCGGACCCCTTGGCAGCCATGGCTGTGCCTCCCTAGCTCAACATGCTGCAGACCCAGACACTTGTGTAAATGCTGCACCTGAGAGCAACAACTCTGATACAAACTGTGCCAGAGTTTAGCGTGCCCCATTAATATTCACATACAGACATGCCCACTGACATTCAAATTTACCTGAAATGAAACTATAAAGATTAAACCTTTTCAAATCCAGTAAAAGGACAAAGTTAAACATGTATTACTGTACTGCTTATGATCTAGAGTTTACTTGTCAATCTTCATAAAACTTCAAGACACTTACGACTGGTACTGAACATACACATTTCCCCTCAAGTGAGGCTCAAAGTTGCAACTGACCTAAAAAAAGAAGATGAAATATTAAAGTTAAGGTCTTCAGACAGCTACAATACTTAAAGCATATTTAGCTGTATTCACCCCTATTCATTATACGTGAATGTAAACATTTGAAAGCCAATTGCTTTCAAATATAGACCTAACAATACTCAATACTTACAATCTGGTTAAATAAAGGCTTGTAAGAGCTTCTGGTTTCTGTTGAACATTTAGACTAGTCTGCTTAGGTAACGTTGCAGTTTCTTTCTTCTCCCAATACAAGGGTAAGCAGCTCCCAGCATGTGCGCCAGGATGTGGCACGCAAAGGCATTTTTCTTGGCACATATGCCTCGGGGTGGACAGTGGGAAGGGGCCAGGGCTGTGCTGCCACAACTAGGATTTGGCCCCTTGTGGCTCCCCTGCCATCCACCCCTTGCACTCCAACATCTTACAAGTCGAGGTTGTGAGTATTTCTGGCATCCTGCCCAAAAACGTTGCTGATCCCTGCCCTAACATCTAGCTGGTTTTAATTAAACATATAAACATAGTCATAATTTCTCCATAGTCTGCTACTAAGGTTCTGTTTTAATTTCTGAAATAGCACTGTTGGTAGGCAACATTGCTATGTCACCACATAATTAATCCTCTGACAACATGGTGTTCTGTCCGGCTGGCCTCCAAGAACGCATCATTTCTACTAGAGGCGTTCAATACCAGCTGCACTTTTAAATAGCTAATAGCAGTTACTAAAATTCAACACTGGAAGTGCTACTAGGACTACTTGTTCATCATCTGACACCAGTAGCACTCACTGACAACAGAAACGGGAGAATGAATAATGAGAGAAAAACAAAGACAGCAACGAGTAACAGAACAGAAAAGGCTGGCTCTAAATGATTCTTTGTTAGACAAATGATATGAAATTCCAGAAAATTCTGTTGTGGAAACAACAAAAGCTGACTCACCTGAAGTGTACAAACTCAGGAAGCACAGTCCTTTAAGAAATACTGTCCAATTTGAAGTGATTGCTAAGCACGAATTGCGGATTTTGGAAGAGAATGCTCAGGCTATGTCTACACAGTGAGCCACTTTAAAACCTAACAGCACCAAGACAGCTGTGTCCCACATATGGATGTAGCTTTGCTAGCATAAATTTTTCCGTTTACACACCACTCCCCCGAATAACAGTAGCTCTGCGCCAAAACCTGCCTTCTGCGATCAAAGCTGTGTTCACATTTGGGAATCTGCTGTCAGAACTATGCTGCATAGGGAGGAGGGATCTCTTTACAACCCTAACTGACATGGATACACTGGATAAGCTCTGTAGTGTAAACAAAGCCTTATCTAAGAAGAAATAAAGATACTTTACAACAGGCATGGTTAACCCACCATATAAAAAGCATAACATTCAAATCGCCATTGCCACTCACCTAAACATTGCAGCTATGAGTAATCAGTATTTTTGTCAACACAAAAGTCTATGTTACTTGTTAAGGTCTCATAGAAGAAGAACTCATGGAAGGACAAGGATACAATTCAGTTTCTCCAACGCCACAACTGTTGCTTTAAGGGTGAGCAAGCTTGTCCTTCCAGCAAGCCTCAGCTTCTCTATGTGCCTTCCCACTTCCGCAACAAATGAAGCAGGGGTCCTCCCTACTGGATGGGCTTGCTTCACTAAACAAACCTCATTTATCCCCAAAAGCAGGATTAGTCTAGGCAATGAATGAGGTAGGGCTACCATGGTATAAATTATATGTGATCATTTACTTTAGTAATATAAAGCTTGATGAGGGAAGAGAGCTATGTTAAGCAAAAGAACACACAAGTGTTGGCCCAAGAACAAGTGGACGTGAACTGGCCATATATCAATTTAAGTAGGAAGCAAGAAGGAAGTTACCAGCTATCTGAGAAGTGTGCTTCTAGAACAGCCTTACACACAGCAATAAGAATAAGAAGCCTGACTGTTTCTCAAAACTGGATCAGCTTATGAAAGTCATGATACAGTTGCTTGTGATAACAGGGGACAGGATTCACTAACCCAGAAGGCCCCTTCCATGTTTAGATAGAAACAATGTATACACAGGTAACAAGCCTGTATTCCACAAACCACTCTAACTCATGTATTTCTTATCTTTCCAATGTCTAACATTACCACCTGGGGCTGGGGGGGTTAATGTAGCTTTAACATGTAATATTAGAACATGAGTAGCTAGATCTCTACACAGAACTTAACACAAAACACATAAAACAGCCCATTATTACTAGTGTTGAACTCTGACACTCAGGTTGGGAAACTAGTATTTAAATCTTATTTAGTTAGACCCCTAATTCCTGCCTCCCAACATGATACCCTCTCCCAGAAGCCTGGCCATTCAGATGACACTCAACAGAAAAAAAATGTTTCATTGTTATATGAAATTCTTTGAGCTTAGTCCTTGAACTAGTACACAACTGGTAAAAATTTCCAAGACTTCCCATAACAAACTCAGTATACAAGACTGATCAAAAGCTTAGTAAGAAGGGGTCAGTAAGACTGCTGAAGAAGGTAATTTTAGCTACACATGACAAGCCCATTATTTAAGAGAAATTATGGGCACAAGCATTATTTGAAGTATAATCCGCTATGACAGCAATGAAATTAGCTTACAAATGACCCGAGAGGTATGTATTTTGAGTTAATGAAACTGTATAATCTTTTGAATGCACATTAAACTAAGCTACGATGTATTCCACAATGGAAACACACACTAAAAAAGAGAGATTTATGTTAGAGTGACAATGATCTACACCCCAGGGAATTATGCACAGAAAAATTTAAGATTATGTATAAAAAATTCCAAATTATGCAAAATTATTTTGATTTGTTAAAAAAAGCCCAAAACAAAACAAATAATATAACACTATTTGAACTTTCTTTAGAAATATATGCAGGTACCTTATATGGTTGGGGAGTGAGTGGGGGGGGTATGGGTGTGTGTGGCATTTGTGGACTGGTGCAAGGTTTGTGGGGTAGATTGCAAAGGGGAAAGGGGGGGTGTGTAGTTTCTAGGTGGGTGAACCCATGAAACACCACCACACATCCCTTCCCCCCATGATGCACAGTCCCTGCCACCGCTGGCTCAGCAGCAGCCAGCAGCAGACCCTCAGGGTGCTCATGGCTGTGACAAGCAGAGCCCCCAGTGGCGCACGCCTCTGGATGAGTCCCAGGGCCTGCATGTGCTAGCATGGAGTTGGCCTTGCCCACTGACATACCTTCAAACCAGACCAGGCTGGCTGTGCCAACAAGTGGGACTTATGGCACTGCAGGTGAGAGCCACGTGTCATCGGGCCAGGCAGTGTTCGTGCCTCCATGTGCAGCTTCCCACTGCAGTGCTGGAAGCCCCACGTGGAGGCACGGAGCCAGCTGGCTTGGCCCAATGGCATATAGACTGGGAGCCATGCACCATTCGGTCACGTGGGCTCTGTGCCAAAACATGGGGCTTCCAGCACTCCAGCAGGAAGCCGCATGTAGAGGCAAGCAGAAGCCCACCCAGCCCAATAAGCATGTGATTCCGTGCCTCCATGTACAGCTTCCTGCCTGACCCAATGGCACACAGCTCCTGGTCCATGCGCTATGGGCCAGGCCAGCCCTCTATGTGGGGCTTCTAGCACTCCAGCAGGAAGCCACACATGGATGCATGGAGTCACATGCCATCAGGCTGGGCAGGCTCTGTGCTTCTACATACAGCTTCCTCCTGGAGTCCCAGAAGCCCCATGTGGAGGCATGGGGCCAGCCAACCTGACCTGGCAGCACATGGCTTATACCCACAAACCCCACAGCCACACACACACACACACACCCCCCCACGCCCACCCAAAAACCCCACGGCTCCACTCCCTCCCAGCTCCCCTTCCCACTTACCCAGCCATCCAGTCGCGCAGTTCTGTGCCTCCACATCACGGAAGTGGGAGGCACAGAGCCAACCACAGTTAAATTATGCAAAATTATGCAATTATGTACAGTCATGCCTTTTATGGGCAAAATTGTGTGGGAGGCATAATTACATCATTCCCCACGGTGCATAACTGTATTATTATTGCTTACCTTGAACTGAATAACCTTCCCAACACTCTTAAATTCAGGGAGTACATCTTCATAGAACTCCAAGAACTGCTGGTAGGTTTCCTCCTCACTGTACTCAAGACTTGCATCTGTATCATAGTCATCTCTTCTACACTGCTCCATCCCAAAGGTAATAAACATACCTCTAATGAGAAGTGTCTGACTAGATGTTGGGTAGTTATGTTTGCGGGAACACCTGCACATTTTTGATCAAAAAAAATAAACCCAAAAAACAAAAAAAACACCCAAAATACAATTAAACTTTCAGCAAAAGCTACACCTGCAAAATTGCCAACATTTTTTATTCCTAGATCTAGCAACAGCTCTAAATTACAAAAAAATATTTTTAAATGGGACCCAATCCATACTAGCCCCAAAGCCAGCGCTCAAGACTGGTATGGAGAGGCGCCCCATGCAGCTTGTGCCCCATGCACTACACGCAGAGCAGGAATGGCACATGTTGCACACGGCACAGGATGCTAGCATGGGGCGCACACTGCATACAGTGCTGTGCAAAACTGGCCCTGTACACTGGCTCCGGCATGGCCCACTCTAGCCCAGCAACCCTCACTGGTTACTATTCTGGAAGGAAAATGTCAAGTTTAAGTCTCTTACAGAATTAACGCTATGGCTCTTGTAAGGTATGAAGTCCCCATTATCCTTTAGACAATTAGATACTTTCTAATATTACTTTCTTCCTACTCGAAAGGAAATTCAGCCCCTAGTCTTATGGCTGTGGGAGTGCAAAATTTTACAAATGACTGCACTAAAATCAGACTTCCCTGTTACTGGCTGTAAAAGGAAAAATAGATTGTGTGTGTTGATGTTCATCTTCAAACTGTTCTCAGATGCTGCAACACAGGGCTCAACCAAAACAGCCTAAAATTCAATAAAACACCCCGGCTAGTTTCTGCACAAGAGAAGGACTTTACTCTGTTTTAAAGCCATGGGTTCAAATGCCCACCTATATTTTACTCAGGTCAAGAACTCTCCAAAGTATACTAGTGCTATGTTGGGCAGCATAGCACTGACAAGACGAACTACAATACAATGCACTCAAATTGTTACCTTTGCTAAACCAAATAGAAAAACAAATCAGAATATAGAGAAAGTTTATTATAAATAAAGTAGGCCGACCTGTTCAAGGTATAGGCATGTAATTATTACATCTATCACACCAGCAAACCTATCTAGTTTAGTACCTTATCTAAATGCTTTAGAGGAAGGCCCAAACACTGTAATGGATAACAACAGATTAGTCTACACATCTGAAAATGTCTTCCCAATCCCAAGCAGTTTGTTATTGACTTATACACTAGGGCAGGAGAATTTATAAATGATCTACTGTAAAAGCATAAGGAAAACAAATAAGTCTGTCCCAATAAGCTCTAAAAACTCAAGATCTAGACAGTGAATTCTACAAGTTGTTGCCTTTCCATTTATGTGACAACATAAAGCAGAACATCCCACTGGCCTCTTATGTACTATATTCATTTTGTATTTACATGGTGTCTGTCAGAAGAGGTCCAAGAAAATGCAATAAAGTATAATTCAAGGCACCTAAAGGTTTCAGAAGGAATGGCTAAAAGTTTAGATGAGAACCAGGCAGCTTTATTTTCCTTGTCTCTTAATACAAAAAGAAAACAATTCCCAGGTAGCAGCTTAAATGTTAAAACTGATGTTTGTACAATTCATAATAAACTCAGAACTTGTTATGACAAAAAGCTATGGATTATAAAGGCTTGAAAAACTGTATTTTGAGTAGTAAAACCATCATCTACAGTTGAAAGAGTTCAAGTAAGGAGACATGAGTAACAGGGACTCTCTACTTCCAGAATTTAGCCACTGTCAAGCATCAGAAGAAACTCTGCCAGATAAATCATCATCACACGACTGTCCATAATTGAATATGTTGTATCTCTCTCTAAAACATCCAATACAGAGAAAGGATATTTGATTAAACAGACTTTGTGGTTCTCAATGACTATATAAACAGTAAAAAGATACTTGAAAGTGACAATTGACCAATGACACTACATAATACCTTGCTTTTGTAACCCTTTATTTTGAGTGCAATGTATGCATATTAATTGGGGGAGGAAAGAGGAGAAGGAAGACAGCTTCCAATCTGTTTCCTCAGAGCTGCAACAACAGCAACTACATGTAGTCTTATGGAAAAATTATCAGTGCCAGTGCTTCTGCTGAATCAAAGTGAGTTAGATCAAAGTGAGAACAATAATATACTATTAGTAGTTCTAATAAAAAAAAAAATAGCCAATTTTGAAAATACATTAGTGTCAACATACAGCCCTATACAAAAAAGAATCCAATCCAAAAATAGTAAGAAAATTATTTGATCACGAACCCATAGTTTCATAGTAGCTAGGGTCAGGAGGGACCTGAACAGATCATCTAGCCTGACCCCAAAAGACATCCTGAAGAACCTGATTCCCCAAATGACATGATTCAATCAATATTCAAGCAGTTACCTGTCTCCAAATCTGCAGGCTCCTGTTTTAATATAGAAGGGACAATTAGCTCTATCTTTCTCTGTTCCTATGTTCTCTGGGGGTTCTGGATTATGCCACGTAGCACCATTTTCCAACTGCATAAAAACACCATGAAATACAATTACTTCAACAAAGCAAAAAATAGTAAAAAGCCAAGAATGCCAATTCAGTCCTTAGGTATTTTTAAATGATTACCTTTGACACAGAAAAACAAGCTAGAAACAAGGATCTGAAATGTCACTTTATTAAAATTCAAACGCTTCCAATCTAGCTGAAAAGGGCTCTTCTTGATAACTCATGAAAATGACTTCTGAAACTCTCAAAATTACACCAATGTGTGCCAAGACTGCCAGTGTAATATTCCAACTTGCTAGAGTCAAGGATGGTTTAAGCCTTTACAATAATAAGTAATTATAAATACTTGGCCCATGCATCTGATTTTTATCCTTGAAGAAGCTACAAACACAGACCTTTCTGGAATTTGGATAGATGTGCTGCACTAATGTAGTGAGCCGTGAGACCCTTCCAACATGGCGGAATCCTCAAGGAACAGAGCTGGATCAATGTGCAGTAATCCCAGGTTCAAGAAACTAAAACAAGGGCTAATGCCACTTTTACACACTCCACTCCCATGCTGCATAGAATGCATTTTTGGCAGGAACAAGACTGGAACCTTAAACATTTTCCTCACAACTGCCATGTAAAATATATAAATAAGTACCATGTACATAGATAGGAAAAGTGACATGAGGGGAAAGGTGAAGGTAAGGTAACTGTAAAGCAACTGTACAAAAAAGGGTATGCCAAATTAAAACTCAGGAATTTCCAAATCCTAGTCTCAGCATTCAGATTTTTGAAATTCAATAAGAAAGTTAGGTGCATTTTTTGACAAGAGGCAAAGCTGGAATTGCACTTAAAAAGAATATCACCTACGTTGATTAACCAGGCAATTTGGAAAGGGTGAGAAAGCAATACTCCTCACATTACATAAACTAAATATTTCAATAATTTGCCACTGGTGCTTAAGCCATGGTTAGCAATGACTGCCACTTTTTTTTAGGGGGAAATACTATTGGTGGTTTCATCAGTGGTGAAACTGACCAACCGAGCCCTTTATATTTTTTTAATGTAAAACTTACACACCATGTTTTATATATAAAGAAATGGCTACATATATTTTGTGATCCACATGATGACAACAGTCAAAGCAGTTTTCCATCCAGATTTTGCTATCATAAATTGAGCCCTCCTGCTAAATGTAATTAAGAATCCAATACTAGCTCTATTAGAGTAACAGCAGTTGACCAAAAATAGCTAGCTATAATGGAGTTTAATATTCAGAACTATTCAACGGTTTATTCAGAGCAAGAACCTTTCGAAGATAACTGCTGGGCTAAGTTAAAAATAGGTTAAGTTTTCTTTAAAGCCAGGGAAATGCTGAATGCAGGTATCATGATTTTCTTACTGTTAGGCTAGTTTGAGATCTGTGCTTCTCAACACACACAAGAAGCTCCCGCCCTATTTTAGGATATGTGTTCTCTCCTGATTCAGAGCACATTTATTCAAAAACTTACTATCTGCTAAAAAAATGAAGCGACCTGCCAGGCAGAAAAACTAACAGATTTATGTAGTATATTTAGTCACAAATACATAGTCATAGCTTGTATCCAGTGACAAAAATAGCAAAATCCTAGAGTCATTCTATATAGAAGTCTCCTATGCAACAAGCACTTAGAGCTGCAATGCTATCAAATGGCCAGAAATGTGTTTAATTCTATTTCAGCTAATAGATGCATTGTTTATGGCTAGGAGACACCATTTAACCACGTTAAATTGAGACAGTCACTAGCTTTTTCAGAGCACACGGACAGCTTGTTAAAAGACAAAAAACAGATGGTAACGAAGTCACTTTAGCTCTTTATTGGAAAGTCTCTGAACATACCTGACTTTCAGCTTGATCCAACATCTTCTGCACAGCTTCCTACAAATGGTGCAAACACAGGACTAGTGAAAACCCTGAAGACAGGTAACTCATCTGGTTTCTTTAGTTAAGAACCTAACTGGCAACACTTAATGATCATACAACTTGGCAGTTTACTTATAAAACTGAACATTTATAGTTGTTTACTTTGTGGTACCTCACACACTTTTGCAGTTAAAGGATACATCTTAGATGACTTCCAAGCAAGAGTTTTCTAATATCTAAACATTAGAGCACTTTAAAAAGCTACATTTGAAACAAGCAATGTTTTCTCTTTTTGCTGTCACTGAACTATGCTACTTTACACACTTAGACTTCCCTGGTACAAGGTTTTATAGGTATAAAGCTGAAATGGAATGGACAAGACAAGTGGCCATTCAAGTTTAAACTACATTTTCAATACTAATAAATACTGCAGACATTAAATTCTGGCTTTTCCTAGCTGCTACTCTCACATTTTGGCTTTGCCTAACTTCCTATCTGCTCATATGGATGCTGCCATTCTTACAACCATAGTAGAGCCTACACCATTTGACCAAACACCTGTCCACAGGATACCAGCCAGGGCTAACAAGCTAGATAACAGAACATATTGTTAGCTAGTAATTCATTCATGCTACTCAACAAAATAAATTGGCATTCCCCTTAATTTTAAGCACACCACACTATTCCTGCTTTCTGGGTCTCTTCCCTACTCTCTAATAGCTTGGGGAATTCACAGCTTACACGCCTTTTCCATCACTTGCTACCCCTTTACTTCACATTCCATTCTTCCTGTTCTACATTTCAGTCTCTCCCATCTTCACCTTGTAGGTTTTGTGTAACAGCTGTAGTAAAACATCATAGAAACTCTCACTCCAAGGAATGCTTTTGTAGTCAGTCAACACAGCACACAAATCCCACCCTAGCATATCAAGTGCTGACTACTAACTAAACCATGTCCAACCAACCCTCTTGGTTCCTTCTATTACCTTAATTCTTTCCATTAATTTGCATTAGACTTCTTCCATCTTTCTTGTCCCTTTCCTTCTCTCTTACTTTATTTTTCCAGTTGCCCTTGACCCAGATGATTATATTTGTACCTTGGTATCCCTTCCTCAGTTGAACCAGAAGGAGACTGATCTTACCTGTCAGTACTACTCCCCTGCTTTTACTGAAGGTGTAACAACATAACTAGCCTCTTCCGCTATTAAACTGAAATGTGAAAATTGCTGGCTCATTTCTGCCTCCCTGCTGGCATTACTTAGAGTAAAAGGAGTATTGGATCATGTTTTATCTCGGGTAAAGTTGGTGAGAATGAAACTGACTAGAATTTAATCAGTTTCCACCTTTTGCTGCTAAAAAAGCTGAAATGAAAGACAGAGACTCTAAAAAGTTGCGACCACCTTCCCCTCCATGAGAAGAAAGGGTCAACCCTAACTTTGTCACTTTGTAGGAAGAAATTCAGGACAGATCTTTGTCTGTAATCTAGGCAGATCCTCTAGCATTTTTAATGCAACTGTACAACTAATAGCACTTTTCCACATTGTTTTCTTCCATACCCCAGAATTTATGAAAAAAGATACATCCTGATGAATGAGTCAGGTAAAGAGGAGCTGTAACATCTTTTGATTAAAAAACACTGTTAAGGAACAGCAGCAATACAATTCTAGATCAGCACCAGGAACTTCCTTAAAAATAATTATACTAAGCTTGTTCAGATGTCTTATAAGGAACACTTCTAATACTAGGATAAATTGGTCTTTAATATATCACATGGTAAGCACGCACGTGAAAAATAGCACTGACAACAGACCTTCGTATTTGCCTGATGAAAATAATTACATAAGAGATAATTAGCTACACAATTAGCTGTACATTGCTACACAAACTAAAAGACTAATCTTATAGTAAATTAATTATCTTCTCCAGCATCATGGATTCAGATTACACTATTATGAATCCAAGATATATTTTCAGGTCTCAGAAAGAATTTGTTAATTAGAAATAAACAAATGGGGACTGGAAATACTTAGCAGATGCAAAAAGGCTAACTGGATTTTGACATTGGTACACAACTGCAGAATGTTACATGTGGTACTGTGAGAGGATATGCAGTGTGTTTATCCTCCCAATGCAGGAATCACCTCTCTCTCTCTTTTCTCCTGTTGTTTCTGCTCCTTCTCTTCTCTCTCTTTCCTCTGCTGTTCTTCCCATTCTTCTCTGATCTTTCTCTTCATAAAAAAAAGAAAGAGTGTTTATTTTCTTGTTAAAAGATTAAATAAATAAATGCTTTATGAAGTCTTTAAAAAAACATAATATTGTAAACGAATGAGAAGACCACAGATAAATCCAAAATCATCAACTCTGTTATGAGATGAAACTCTTGCTTTTTGTGTTCAGATATATAAAGGAAATCCAAAGCTTTGGGTATTTTTTTTTAAATCAATATAAAAAAAAAAAAAAAAAGAGAGAGATTACAAATTAAAAACAATCTACTTCAAGAACGCTTTGTCTACTCCAGTACCAAAACAGATATTAACAATTTCCCTTGGCTTTGGACGACACTATGGCACACTTAAAAATGGTCTTCAATTTATATTTCACCTCCTCCTCTTCTTGACGTCTTCTTGCTGCCTCTTCCTTTTCCTTCTTGATCTTAAACTCTTCTTGAGCCTTTTCTTCTCTCAACAACCACTCCTCGTGTAGTTTTTGCCTACCAATAAAATAGGAATCTAGTTATCAAAATTAATGTCTATAAATTTACACATTTTATCTATCATGCAAAATAGGTTTACTAAACTTGGTTTTACTCCTTTGAAGCAGAATATTAAAAAAAAAACACCTCTCAACGTATTTCCCCAAACATATAATTCTTCAATGCTGAAGTGCAATCGTCATTCTAGAAAAATACACAATTTGACCAATGTTTATTTTGTTGCCAGATTACAAGTTTCTGGGATACTGCCAATTCCAATATCATTTCTATACTGGATTAAATATAATATGGCCAATTTGCATGTTATCCAATAGCTAGTCATATGTTCTCACAAACACCCAAACTTAATTTATACTTTCTAGTTCAACGATAATGGTTAAAATATTGCATATAAAGTTACTACTCAGCCTTTAGTGTAATGTAGTATAGTGTAGAATTCACCTTGGGCAAAAATTGTCACTTCTGTCTGCACCCTATCTGGCCACAGAAAGCAGTTTATAGCTGTAACCAAGCACAAGTGCACAACTGCAAACAGCTTAAAAATAGCCAATCAGATGAAAATCTCATTGCATGAGGTATCAGATAGAGATTTCAAAATACAGCGTCTTTTGTAACTCGTGTCTGGATAGTTCCCACCCTGTTGCTGTTTTCAGAATGGGAGGGTGGGAAAGGGAGCAGAGGGAGTTCAGTCTGAGGGATTTTCAGCCCTGATGGAGAGTGAAGTGGGAGTATTGGAGCCTCCCTGAAGTGGGGAGGGCTCCAATTTACCCACCCCACCCTTCACCACCAGCTGAGAAGCCCCAAGGATGAGCTCCCTCTGTTACCAATAGGATTCTTTCTGCCAGAGACCCCCAAGGATTGACACAGCTCCTCATCCAATCTGGTATGCAGTGAACTTTAATAGTAACCCCTAAGCAGGTTTCCTCCCTGTAATCCGACCTGGCAAGTGGCAGCAGCAACCTTTAGTGGTATCAGCCTCGCCGCCTCTGCTGGGTGTATGGAATGTTTGTTCCTGGCTTTTTAGCTATTTGAGTGAAAAGTCCATGGCTACCCCTGTCTCCCCAGAGTAACAGCACAAACACATGCTTTCCCCTTTGTTTGTCCATCACTTTTGTAACTTTCCCATCCCAAATTGTTTAATCCTCAGGTTCCATGCCTTATCCTTTTAGATCAAGTACTCCAATTCTACTCAGTTTTTGGTTTCATTTCCTTTTGCAGAACCTATTGTACCTGGTTTACCCACCATACCAATCAGAGCACTTACTTTTTCCACTGCCTTATAAGGCAATTTGTATAATTTTATTGGTTAGTTCTGGGAAGGCCTAGACCAGAGGTCAGCAACCCCCAGCACACGTGCCGAGCATGGCACACGAGGCCATTTTCCTCAGCACGCACTGGGGCCAGGAAGGCAGCAGCTGTTTGCAGCCTCCTGGCTGCAGCTGGCCCCAGTTCTGGGTAGCTGGTGCCAGCTGGGAGCCAGGTCTGCTCCCAGCAGGCAGCTGGGATGCTGCAAGCCCTGCTGGGAGCAGCCCAGGCTCCGTGGTTATCAGCAGCTACCCAGAGCCGGGGCTGGCTGCAGCCAGGAGGCTACAAACAGCTGCTGCCTCCCCGACCCCGGCCCCAATGGGCGCAATGCCTGCACCTGCTGCCTTCCCGGAGCCCAGGGCTGGGAGACAGCTAGGACCAGGGCCGAGGCAGGAGGGCAGCAGCTATTTGTAACCTCCTGGCTGCAGCTGGCCCCAGCTCTGGGTAGCTGCAGCCACGAAGCCCAGGCTGATCGCATGGAAGCCCTACTGCAAGCAGCCAAGGCTCTGTGGCTATCAGCAGCTACCCAGAACCTGGGCCAGCTGCAAATATCTGCTGTCTCTCTGCCCCAGCCCCGGCCCCAGCCCCAGCTGCCTCCCAGCCCCAGACCCGGCCCCAGGCTCTGGGGAGGCAGCACATACTGGCAATGCTCCCCGCTGTGCTGCCCTTGCCACTTCTGCAAAGCAGCACTGGAACCAGGCGTGGCAGGACACAGTGGGAGACACAGAAAGCTGCCTGCTCCCAGCTCTCCGCTGCCCTGCCACATTTACCCTGCAGGTGGGGGCAGCAGCGAGGGGCACAACCCTGCGCTGCTGACCACGCTGCTCCTGCGCGCACAGGGGAAGTGTGGCAGGGCAGCGGGAAGCTTGGAGCAGGCAGTTTTCTGTGTCCCCTACTGTACCCTGCCATGCCAGGTTCCAATGCTGCTTTGCAGAAGCGGCGAGGACAGCACAGCGGGGAGCACTACTGGTATGTGCTGCCTCCCTGGAGCCTGGGGCTGGGGCAGAGAGGCAGCAAATGTTTGCAGCTGGCCCAGGTTCTGGGTAGCTGCTGACAGCCACAGAGCCTGGGCTGGGGGGCAGGGGCCATGAGCAGGGCTGGGGGGCAAGGGGCATAAATAGGGCATCCTGCCATGTATCCCCTGCCCTCATTTTGTTTTTCTGGTATGCTAGCACCCCAGCACCTTCCAAGGTAGGCATTGTAGGGGTTTTCAGCCCTCTGGCCAAAAAACATTGCCTACCCCTGGCCTAGACTCTGGTTAAGAAGTTTAGCATAACTCAGTTTACCCACTATACCCTCTGCTGCCTTTCCCCCTCCCATTCAGAAAACAGCAAGAACTAGCAGAGAGCCCTGGCCATTGCTATGGGAACCTGGCTGCAGTCTCCCAGCAGCAGCTAGATTCCCCTCCCACCTGGAACCAACAGTGAACTTTTGTTTGGTCTGGGGTAACACTGTAATTCAAAACACTTTGCAAACATTGTTCTGAGTTACAGGTGAGAGCTGCGCTTCTGTCCACACCCTTAAATTCTTCTGAATAGCAAGCTCAAGTGGGTCCAAAGTGAGGCATTCAGGGAAATTTGAGTGTACAGTGCTTAATATGAAAAAAAATAGAATTTGAATTACAAAATGTATACTTTTGTCATTCTGTAAAATGAGTAACATACAAAATAATGCATCTACTGCAGATACTTAAATTTTAGAATATTCACCTTTCAGCATCAAGCTTTTTTTCCTCTTCTTCTAGTTCTTCCTCATCAGGCACTGTTTCATCTTTTTCTGTGATTTCTGAAAGAAAAGAAATAGGTTCTTGTACACAGAGCTAAAATACAATTTTTCTCTTTGGTTTTACCATAGTGTAATAAGAAGGTAGAAAAGAACTTATGTAATATAAACTTTCCAAACTGGAGTTTTTACTAGCGCTTTTCAGTTTCCTTCTATCCGGAGGTACTCATGCATAAATGTAAACAGTGTAGATAAAAAGCTTAAGACTCTTTAATAAGAAAAAAAAACTAACCTCGAGAAATTTTACTACACGATTCCAAGTGATCTCACACTGTATTTTCTAAGTGCATGACAGAATCATATCTTCTAAAGAAAGTTTCTACTTTAAAAAAATCTTACTCTTCTAGAACACTGATTAAACTACACAATAGTCTCCTTGGATGCTGTAACACTTTAGCGTTCCTTCCCATTGTCTTCATAAGAAAATAAAATAGCATACCCGTATAAAATTGCAACAAAAGTAATACGGTTCTTACCGGAATCTCTCAATCTGGCTAGTGCTTGTCTCCTTTTCTTTCTTTTCTCTTTCTTCAGAACAGCTCTATATTGTTTATGGCTGAAGATGGTAGAGTATCATTTGCATTATACCAGGCTATCAAAACATTGTTGTTGTTTAGTTAAAATTTATCTTTCAACATCCAGTTTCCCCCCTCCTTCTTCGAATTCTATTTATGCTTATGACAGCAGTGCAGACCTAAATCACAACCTAGAGCTATTAAATACTGTTCATAGCAAGAAACATTTTTAAAATTAAATATCAGATTGTAATATTGCAGTCCAAATTGTGTGCATCTAGTAGCAATGAATACTGCTCAGCTAAGGACTCAGGATTTCACTGTCCTTGAGCTGCTTTTGACATTGCAGATCAAAAATTCCTCCAAATATGTGCTCCCTTGACTTTTGACCAATGGTGATGCTAAGCTGACATTGATGACTTTCCTTTTTGGCTTCTACTTCTCTCAACTCCTGAGTTACACCTCTGATAGGACCTTTCTTCCTCTATAGGCTACAACGGTGTTTTTCAACCTGCGATACTCAGACCCTGGGGGCCCGTAGACTACATCTAAGGAGTCCACAAAAGATGACTCTGATCAGTCAAAAATGTGTGAATACACTTACAACTCAAAGGGGTCTATACCCCCATTCGAAATTTTTTAGGGGTCTGCAAATGTAATAAGGTCGAAGACCACTGGTCTACAAGGTCCCATGGAGTGGAACCTGAATTGCCCCTAGCTGTGTACAGACATTTGTTTCTACCAGAATGTTTTCTGGTAGAAACATATGAAAAAAAAATGTTTTCTGGTAGAAACATATGTCTGGACTATACAAACTGGTCATCTGGAATGTACAAACAACTGGCCTGTATAAACGTCTGGACTACTTTTCCTACCAGAAAAATGTTTTCTGGTAGAAAAATAGTCCAAGACATGGACTGTACAGTTTGGGAAGGGAACAGGCTGTCTAGCAGCAATTGACAGCTGAAAAACAACAAAAAAGCAGCAGCTGTCAGAGCCAGCTGGGGAGGATTCCAACCCCAAGAAAATATACTGGCACCCTGCCAATCGGCTGACAGGAAGGAGAGGGGCCTGTCATCCCATGGTGGAAACCCTCCAATGCTTGCCTACAGCACAGCCCCAACTCCTCGCACTCCTGTGGGCTGACCCAGCAGAGTGCACGAAGAGGCAGGGACTCTTCACACCACAGCCAGGTTCCTGGAGCCTCAGCCCAGAGCCTAGGGATGCCAACTGTGTTTGAATCTATTCTGGGAGCTTTCATCACATGATATAATGACATTAATGACTGATCTACTGTACTGTACTCAGGAAGGCAAATGCCCATTACTATTACATTTTAAAAACCCACTGGACTACTGTACCAAATGGATTCAACATTTAACATTTATTTTAATGAACGCCCTATCATTATCTCCCTGGTGACTCTCAGCAGCCTCCTGGAGATTATATCTAATTCTTAGAGACTCCAGGGTAATCCTGGAGGGTTGGCACCCCTACCAGGGGCACGACAGCTCACCTCACCTCACCCCACGCACCTTTGGCTCTGCTCGGGAGGGGTGTCAAACTAGTGTTACCCTTTCTGCTAAGCTCTGTAGCCACATCTGCTTTTGTGCTTGCACCCGCCACCACAGCCCCTGCCACACATTACGCACGTTGCACAGCTCACAGGGCAGCCGCGCAACATGCGCAGGTGGCCCTATTCACAAAGTGAGGGCCAAGCTCTAAAAGTGTTGGCCCGACTGGAAAAAGTTAGTGCTAGAAAAGGGACAACCGCTCTACAGCTGCCTTTCACGTGGTAGCAGCCCTGCCAACCCCCTGCACTGACAGGGACCGCCCCACTGCCCGCTCTCGCACCCCGGGCACCGCCCTCCTCCAACCGACTGACAACCGCCAACCACCGCTGCACGCGCTTCACCCCGCACGCCGAGGCGTCACTGATACCGCGCGCGAGGGGCAACAACGGTGCGGGGGGGGAAGGGGGAAGGGAAGGAAGGGCCTGGGAGCGTCCCCGGCCTCACCTCAGCTTCCCCAGGGCCGACCCCGCGGGAAGCAGCACGGGCGCCGCCATGTTGTGTGTGGGGAAGGCAGTGGTGGCAGCGTCAGCGGAAGCGCGACACTGGAAACGCCTCCAGGGGAGCCGATGCCTTCCGGTTCCGGAAGAGGCCGGGGGGAGGGGGGTGGCATGAGTTGCTCGACAAAGCTGCGAACAGCAAAGGAAGAGTACGCACGCGCAGTTGAGGGCTAAAAGCGGGGGGAGTTATTTGACATATCTGCCCGTGATGTCTGCGTGTGGGGCGGGGCCAGTAGGAGGATGGTTGCAGGGTCGGGGGTGGACCGTTCTACTCTGGTCGGGGGTGGGGGATTTACCTGGCAGGGGAGATACCAAGCTCAGGAAGGGATCCCCAAGTGTTAGTCGGTCTTACCAAGGGTGCCTTGGGCACTGCATAGTGTCATCCCCGCCAGTGGTCTTGCAGTGGCCACGTTACATACATCGCCCAGCTCACCCATCGTGCATTATTGCACTGGTGGAGTGCGCAAGAAATGTAAACCAGCCCTGCCTGCAGAGTTAACGATCGCACCATAAAAATGTCTTTCCAGCCACAAAAAGAGCCACCCTGCTCTAAAGTTGATGCTTGAAAAGGTGTGACAACTTGAGCTGGTTTCATTTGAACGTGTAGCAGGGCCCAAAGACGAGTCCTGCCCCGCTTGGGGCCTGGCAATAGCAAAATGGCTTCTCGTTTTTCTGTAGGCAGCATAGGAGTGCAAGCCCAGAGCTGGCATGGTACAGGAAGGCTGAGCGCCCCGGAGGTAGACAGCCAGGCACGGTGCTTCAGCACTGTGTTGCGCTCAGCTTGTGATCAGCATCGCCGCGCTGCATCGAGGCCAGCATGTGTGCTGAGCAGTGGCACGGGCATGCTTACCACCCTCTCCCAGCTGCAGCAAGCCAGGTCTCTTCTGCTCGGAGGGAGCCGGGGGAGCCAACCCTGGGAGTGTTGGGTCTTACTGGTGCCCTGGGGTCGGAGTCAGTTTGATGCTCTGGTGTGGTCTTGGAGCTGAAGCCCCTCCTACGCACAGCATATATTACACAATTAACTGGTTACACGTGCAATGAATTTAGACCGGCCACATGTGCAAAGTAAGACTGGCCACACGCGCCAAGTAATCATCACACAAATAACTGGCTAATCACCAGGAAGCCTGATTTTCTCTGATTTAAAAAAATCCCCAATGTGTTTCATGTAAATCACGGGAAAATGTGGATTTGGGGTTACCTTTTTTTACCGAAAATTGGGGATTTTTTTAAATCGGAGAAAACCAGGATCCCTGCATCATGCAATAAAGTGAAATCAGCCACACATGCAAAGTAATTATCACATGATAGAAATGACTATCCAGCTATTAAAGCCAATCAGCTATAAAGTTAGTGCTTGAAAATGTGTAACAACTCTATAGCTGATTTCTATCCAGCTTTTATTTGAGCGTGCATCAAGGCCCTGGGACCTGCAGCCAGTGGATTTTGGACGCCAATCCCGAGGCTATGAATAGCTGGTATTATTTCCTGGAGTAGTCTGGCAATAGCAGGACATGTGCTACTTAATAGGAGCTGGAGATAAGCCACCTGCGAAAAGTCCTGAGCTTTCAAATACAAGTGTACTTTGCATGTGTTTTACTGCTTGAATGGGCAATATTCCTGTTTTAAGTGCAGTTAATAGGTCCTAAGTGTTATGCGTGACAAGACCCTCAGGAAGGTTGTGGGGTCAGGAGGGGTGCCAGGGCAGGTAGCTGAGGGGGCAAATGCAAGAGTGCCTCAGAGCTGAGACTCATGAGCAGGTACAGGGGAAGGGCAGGAGCCAGGCGGGGAGGATGGTTGGGTTGTAGGAGTTTGTAAGGACCTGCAGATAAAGTGCCTGTTTTGATGCCCCATGTGACTGTGGCACCTCAGGTGGAAGCACATGGCACCTCAGCCCTAAGATCCCTTCAAAATAACCCCTCACAGCTCAACTTCAAATAGACAAGCCAGCTGTCTACATGCTACCCACTTGTTGCTGATGCCAGTCCAACCCTGGAAGGACAGACAGCCCATCTGCTCACCCCTGTTGGATCACAAGGGCCTCCTAGCTCTCATTGGCAGTGGTCCCTCAAAGTCGAGGATGACATCTGTCAGGCTTGATGGGTCTTCAAGTGACTGAGGAGCTCGATTCCGGATGCACACGTTCTTCAGCAATGTGGGTATGTTGTTGCGTGGGGGAATGAGATTCCCAGCCCTGGGTTGGTCTCCTTCTCCTTCCTCCGCCACCACTGTTCTGCCTCAGTATCACCCCTGTTGGATCACAAGGGCCTTCTAGCCCTAGAGGTATAGTAATAACCCTTCAAGCTCCTATTTGATGCAAATACTAAAGGCTTTCATAGACAAGAGTGACTGGCTGGCGGGGAAAAGCCTATCCACCAAGGCCCAGGATAAGAAAATGAGAAGATGCCCAAACTAAATGATTGGGGGCAGGTTCAAAACCAGCCAGAGGATGTACTTATTTTATGAAGCATCATGTTAACTTGTTGAGCTCATTGCCACAGGAGGTTGCAACACAGATTAGTGCAGCTAGATTCAAAAAGGGATGGACCAATTCCTGGAGGACAGGTCCATTAGTAGCAGTTACATAAAACAGTGCCTCTAGGTAGTACCATAATAATAATACACATCTGGCTACTTGGGAAGCAGACACCCAGACAGCCCAGTAAAGCAAGGGAATAGTTTCACTGCGGGGCAAAGCACATTGTCAAGGATCATTGCCAAGTCTAGCAAATGAGTGTTATTTTTGCATTTTCCTGCGTATCACCTGCAGCATTCCCACCTGTTGTGATAACAAGTGTACTTGGTGGTAGGAGGTCAGAGACACTACTCAGACTTAATCAGAGTTATACAGAAACCAAAACATGGAGATCAGTTGCTCTGGCTGGGGGAAGGGTGGAATAAAATCCCCTTCTGGCATAATAAATGTTTCAGTTTGATTTATGAGTATTTTACATGGCCATTAATGGAGTGCAGTGTGAATTAAAATTCAGATATAAGTTACTGTGATAAATCATCATGTGGCTGCTTGGTCTTAATAATCCCAGAGCTAGTAAACTGTATAAAAATACTTTCTGTAAATGTTAGCAGTGAGACACCCAGAGCTAGGTTTTATGGCATCAAGCTATTTGACTATGCTGTTCACTATTAGTTTCTCCAAAAGCTTTTAAATTGCAATGAGGGTATGCAAAATAGCCACATGATTGCCATAAACCGAACCTTTTTGACACATATTTGATTAGTGGACATTGTCGTCTATCTTTCATTAGCGAATTACATTTCAAATTACATTCAGTACACATTTAAAACTAAGAAATAGATCTGTTTTTTCTCCTTAGGTGCAGGAGATGGCAGTAGTGTGCATTTTACAATTAATCAGTTCTGTATAATCTGAGAGAAGCTGAAAAAAATAAATGCAGTATGCTCTTCAACTTTGATATTTCTTGCTTTTTTGATAAGTTACAGCTGCACTCAAAATGCTAAATTAATTTTTTTAAACTGAAATTCCTCTCAAGAACAAAATGCCAGACATGGTTGTAAAAGTCATGTAATGTTCGCACTAT
Source organism: Alligator mississippiensis (assembly GCF_030867095.1). Classification (NCBI taxonomy): domain Eukaryota; kingdom Metazoa; phylum Chordata; order Crocodylia; family Alligatoridae; genus Alligator; species Alligator mississippiensis. The sequence continues at coordinate 322,649,485 of NC_081824.1, forward strand.
TTACAAATCTATTGTTCCCCATCAGGCCTTTGGAAAAGTTAATTTCAATACCAATGTATTTACATTTTTTGATTTACCAATTTACTGTTCATTACAACTCCTCACTGTATATGTGGAAAAGTTGTCCTTATGTTCCTATGTTCTGAAACTCCATTACACATAGGAACAGTGTGTTACCATCTCAGACCATAGTTTGCATTTGTTTTATCTCCCTTTATATAATTTTTCCCTTAAATATACATAGCTATTTTTTGCCAAATGCCAAGAACTCATTCCACACAACCCAATTGATACAGTCATTCGAAATATTTATTACTGCAGTAACAGAGAAATATACCTGTCTCCTCACAGTCCATTTATCTAACTAAAATAATCAACTTTCCATTAATAAGTTATTTACATCATAATTCAGTTTGAGAAAAAATAGTTCCCATTAGGCATACTTTATTTTTGCAGCAAACTCCTAGCAGTCTGCAGAACATTCTCCCAGATTGTTTTAGAATTCAGATAAAGTAAGCAAATTCCTGATTAATGGTCCTGCTTTTATTTCTTCTGTCATTAAAAGCAAACTTGCCTTTTCTGCTTCCACTCACCATCTAGAGTTACAAAGTTGCAATAGTAAGTAATTGTGAAAAAAGATCTTGCCATGCTGTAATACACTCCAGATCCACCATATCTATAAGTATATGATATTATTACTTGCAACTAAGTGGTAAAATTACAGTATCAGTGACAAAAAGAATAAAGTGAGAGGCAATGATTTTTACTGGACCACCTGGATGGCTGGAATAAAGTTAGGTAAGCTTTTGCATTCAAGACATTCTTCATCAGTTCTTGAATGCAAAAGCTTGTCTAACTTTTTCCAACCATGCAGTTGGTCCAATAAAAGATATCACCCCCAAAAATCTTTGCCTCTTGCATAATTCCTGGACTATCATGGCTACAGTATCAATCTAGCAGTACCAAAAAGAATAATGGGCAAAGCATATATTTAAAGGTTTGTCTTTATTTACTATACCAGCCTCCAGGCTACTTCTGTATTTGAAGATATTGCTGTTATGCATAAACAAACATTTGTACATAAGTATTTCTTAGCTAGAAAACCTATAAAATGTTGCTGTATCACAATGATGTAGAAGGTGTCTGATACCTGCAATACAAAATTCTAGAATGTCAATTTAGAATTGAATTTGAGTGCAGTTGACAGGTTCTCTTATGAGCACTTGATGTTATGCTGTCCCTAGTAAAATTGACCTGTTGTAGCATTAAATAATGTATTAAATGTATTCATTCTGTGACAATGTATTCTGGAAAGCTGGGTTAAAAATCAAGCTTATACACCTAGATAAAGTTTATAGAAAATAGTAACAATATGGTGCCAACCTCACCATGCATTGATTATATTGTACTATGCAAAATGACATGGGAAGGACCATTATACTAAATCAGTGTGCAGTAACTTGTGCTACTGTAAAAGTAATGCTGGCACATGGGGTTTTTTTAGTGATGCTTACTAAGCAGTAGCCTAATACTACTGCACAATACAATATTAGCACGTTGTTTGCCCAGCACGCTACTGCACAGTGTTATTAGGCTAATGCACAGTTAGCATCTCATGTAGATGCACCCAGTGAGTGATGAATAATTATACACTGGTGTGAGTTACATCTATGGACCTCTAGTGAACCCTCAGGTAGCTTTTTGTTCAGTGTGTGTTGGCTTCCCTCCCACCTAATGACCAGGCACTAAATAATGTGTACAAGCAATCACCTTGGAAAAAACTGGTTGTATGTTAGCCTTGATGACACAGTAAATACCAGGGTAAATTAGCCCATCATGATTATAGACTAATCACATTCTGTCCACATTAATATACATTTCTGGGAGCATCCCAGCCCCACTGAAGTCAATGGGAACTTTGTCAATGGCTTCAGTAAAGGCAGGGTTTGACTCCTAGTATACACAACAAGCTTGAGTTGTTTTATGGTTGCAGGAAGTAGAGCTGGGAGAATATACTGGAAATGGGAACACATAAATAGTGTGAATTGTGTTGACCTAGAAAATATACTTTGATTTTTTTTTACTTTTGCACCTGTTTTGATACGCTGTTCACATGGGTGGGTATTCATGAAATAAACATTTCAGATCTGAGTCAATAAATCATAGTAGCATAGGAAAATAGGGCTGGAAGGGACCACATGAAGTCATTTAGTCCAGCGCCCTTCTCAAGACAGGATCATCCCAGATTAAACCATCCCAGCTAAGGGTCTGTCTAACCTGATCTCAAAAATTTCAAGGGATGGATGTTTCAGAGCTTCTCTAGGTAGCTTGTTTCAATGCGTAACCACCCCACCATGAAAAATTCCTTCCTAATGTCAACCCTAAATTTCCTCTGCTGCAGTTTGAGGCCATTGCTCCTAGTTAGGTCCCGTACAGTCACAAAGAAAACTCTTAGCTAGATCCTCTGGCCAAACTAACGTCCATTAAATTATATAATTACTTGATGGGGAAACAGCAGAAGCAGCATCAGCATCTTTATCAAACAATCAGGATGTCACTGCCCACTTCTTTTTCATCCATAGCCCCATCCTTTCCTTAATGCTGCTCCCTCCACAGCAGAGTACAGACTTCAAGGGAATAAATTTTCACTACAAAACAGACTTGTTGCAAAATATATTAAAAATAACTAGATGATAAACTATTTAGAAAATAGAACCTCCTTCCTCTTATCTCCTGTACAATGGCTGTTCAACTATCTTAGTAGATATGGATGTGCTCAAACCATGTCCTTTTATGACTGCAAATAAAGTTAAGGTAATCCAAGGTAAATTTAGCTAATATTGAATGGATTTGATTCAACTCTTCTTGGTAACTGGGTTTTTATTACTAACTTTAATAATAGTGGAATTCATCCAACATCGCTCTCTGGTGGCAAATATATGTTTACTTAGGACTTAGTCCTGCAAACCTTTGGGGCACTTTTTACATGTGCTCTAGGAGTGAGAGGTGGAGGGCGCTTTAATTAGAGCAGCTCTGAGATCTGGTAATTACAACACTCCAGGAGACTTGATTAATCGAGTCTGCTCCGACACACTGGAATTACAGTGCATCAGAGCAGCCTCCAGGGTCATGTATGGGCACCATTGAGTACTGTAATAGGTGCTGAGATCCCCATGTTTTCACTGAGCCTCATTTGGGACTGTGACCACCTTATATAATTAGGTCCATGAAGTCTGTAGTTATATTTCCATGAGAGATTAAATGCTGACAGTAGCACATTGACTCTTTATTCATGAGAGTTAATTTTTAGTTCCTAGTAGTAGTGATTAACTTCCCTCATAATATAAAACTGTTAATTTGTTAAATTTGAAACCTAGGGATAAGCACTGCCATGTCTGATAATTAACTTATATGACAAATATCAAGAATTACTTTCCTGGGACTTTCTACTTTGAAGGCATTTAGAAGGTATATGAGATAGGATAGTATATTACAAAATCCATCTAATTTGTCAGAGGATATGGAAATTTTCCTTTTACCAAGTCATATTGACCTGCTTGAATGTGAATTTCAGCCTTGCCTTGACATTATTAACATTTCAAATTAAGGGTATAGACCAGGGATAGGCAACCCCCAGAACACATGCCAGGGCACATTAGTGGCACATGGAGATATTTTTCTTGGCACGCCAGGAGGTGTGCCGAGGAAATTGTTTAAAAAAATGTTTTTTTAAGTTGCTGCTCCAGGCTCCCCAGAGCAGCCACAGGTCCCAGCGCTGTGGTAGGCACCAGGGTTAGAGTCAGGAGAATACAGGCAGGAAAGCAGTCTGCGTTCTGCTGACTTCATTCCTGTCCCTGGGCTGTGCCCTCCAGCCCAGCGTAGTCCATGGAGGGGAGCTGCGGTTGGGTGGGGCCAAAGCCAGGGCTGGCACTGTGCAGGGTTGCTGCCCTGCAGGCTCCCAGATGGCTTGGCCCTGAGGACTGCCTGTCATAGCTGTTCCTGGAGCCCCGGGGGCTCCCATGGCCGGGCCACCACACCGGGGGGTGGCTGTGCCCCAGTCAAGCTGTGCCCAGTGCACAGGGAGCCTGAGCAGGGAGCTGCCTGAGCCTGGCATCTTCCCTGGTCAGGCAGTGTCCCCTAGCAGGGACACACCCTCTTTCTCTTTTTCCTTCCCGCCTGCAGCGGTGGCGCTGGCGCCTGCCCAGCCTTTCCTACCGGGGGCGCGTCCTTGTCATCAACAACCTGGCGGCAGCGACCTTGTGGCACCGGTGCGCCGTGCTCGACCCCCCACCGGATCTCCTGGAGAGACTCCAGCGCAACCTGGTGGACTTCTTCTGGGATGGGCGCCACTGGCTCCCACGAGCCGTCCTTCACCTGCCTGTTGCCGAGGGGGGCCAGGGTCTGGTTGACCTGGCCAGCAGGGTGGCGGCCTTCCGCCTGCAGGCCCTTCAGCGACTGCTTTACAGCGAGGAGCAGCTGCCATGGCAACAACTGGCGTGCCGGTTCCTACAGAGGGTCGGCGCCCTTGGCTTTGACCGGGAGCTCTTTTTGTTGACACCCACGCTCCTGAACTGGGCGGTGCTTCCGGCCTTTTATCGCAGCGTGGTACGAGCCTGGCAGGTCGCCTTCCGCCTCCAGCCTCGAGCCCGGACACTGTGTTTCCCGCAGCTGCTGAGGGAGCCTCTGGTGCACAACTCAGCCCTGTGGGGCTCCGTGCCGAGCCTGGCCTCTGCCAGCCTCACGGCCACCCTCATCCAGGCGCGTGTCCTCCGCCTGCACCATCTCCTGGACCCCGCTCGGTCAGCCTGGCTCTCGCCCGAGGCGCTGGCCACACGGCTGGGCGTGCGCTCCATCCGCACCATGGGTCATCTCCTGCGTGACATCCGCGCCGCCCTCCCGCCGGTGGCGGCGGCCGCCTTGGACGAACATCTCCGTGCGCGCCAGATCCCGCGGGCCGCGGATGCCGCGAGCGAGGCTTTCCCTTCGCTGCCGGTCACCCCGGCTGTGGCCGCGGAGTTGGCCGGTGGGCCGGGCACTCTGTTGCGGCTCCCCATGCCTCCCGATAGTGACACGGGTTGTCCCTTTGCTTCTCTATCGCGTAGAAGCTTGTATGCCTGGGTGGTCTGTGTCCGCCATGCTCAGGTGCTGGCGGGACGCCCCGATACACCGTGGCGACGGCGCCTGGGGCCACCGGCTTCCCCACCGGCCCACCCGGCGTGGCGCACATTGTATAAGCCGCCGACCGCCAAGAAGACTGGCGACCTGCAGTGGCGGTTGCTGCACGGCATCCTAGCCACTGGCACGTTTGCGTCCCACTTTGACCCAGCCGCTTCGACGGCCTGCCCCTTCTGCCCTGGGGGCGTGGAGGAGGATCTCTTTCACGCCTTCCTGGACTGTCCCCGCCTGCGGCCTCTCTTTGCTACCCTCGAGCGGCCGCTGCTGGCGCTGGGCAGGAGCCTCTCAGAGACCACCTACATATGCTCCTACCCGTACCGGGCGGCCGAGCGGGGCGCCATCTGCCTGGCCAACTTTTTGCTGGGCCAGGCCAAGATGGCCGTCCTCAAGAGCCGCCGTAACCGGCTTGCCGGCACCGGCTCAGACGATGCCCCGCGGCTCTTTGGCGCGCCTCTCGCTGGAGTTTGAGCACGCTGTGCTCCGGCGGGGGGTGCCCGCCTTCGAGGCACTCTGGGCCCTTGAGGGAGCGCTGTGCCACGTGGAGGACGGCCGTCTCAAATACGCGCTCTGATGTTGTGACCGGTCTGGGCGACCGGGCGGGTGCGGTGGCGGACTGTGGCTTCCGGCTTGTGCCGTGCCCTGGGCCCTCACCAGGCTGCTGTTGTTTATTTTCTCGGGGTGAGAAGAAGAAGGGTTTTGTACGTGTACTATGGGACAGGGAAGGGTGGAATTGTTCGTTTCTCGAGGGCTATATATATAAATAGCATGTTAGACACGATGTGTATTACTGCGAAGGTGTTTGTCACGGTGTGATGTTCTGAACGTCCGGGAATGGTTTCTCTTTGGTGTGGTTTGATGGTTTTTTTGCTTTCTGTACCTGATCTTTTGTGAAATAAAGTTGTTAAAAGTCAAAAGTCTTTTTCTCTTTTTTCATTTTTATTGTTTCTTTCTTTACCTCTTTCTTTTCCTTTCTTTTTCTCTCTCTTCTCACCTTTTTTCTCTCTTTCTCTCCTCTTTTTCTCTTCTTTCTCTTTTTTCTCTCTCATCACATACTTAACAAAAAAAAAAAAAATACACTAGACCAAAGGTAGTATATGAATTTTTATTTATTGTCACCAGGTTTAGAATTCTTAAAAAACCTGGTATTTACCATAAGAAAAAGCAGCAGTTATAATGATTAACTATATTAACATGCAGTGTGTCCTGCCATGTACCCCCTGCTCCAGTTTTGTTTTTCTGGCATGCAAGTGCTCCAGAACCTTACAAGGTAGACATTGAGGGATTTTTTGGTACTGCGGCCAAAAACGTTGCCTACCCTGGTATAGACAGACAAATATTATAGCAAGTTAAAAGGTGGAGAAGGGCAGAGGAGGCTATCCTACTACACATCAGCTTCTTTGTGGTAACTGTTTGGTGGGTCTCTTCCATCTTACAATAGGTGAAATGAAACTGAGGCAGCTTACTCCTGAATGTAATTAGGCTAATCACTGTGGTCTAGTTTCTATTTAATGTAAGATAGGAGTAGACACATAAAACAGTTACTATGGAAGAACTGTTGTGTAGTAAATGCAACTGACATGATAAGTAATTACCTCCCTTAACATGGTATGATTTGTTCATTTGTCCACATACAAAGGTATAGTTTTAGGTACATTCATATAAATCATATAGATATTTTTAATGTTGCTAATATTTAGACAGATTGTATTTATATTGGTATCTTGAACCTGTTGGATATGTTCTCATTATACTGAACCATTTGTGCAAATTCAACAATATTTCTAGATTTGGTCAAATTTGAGATTGTATACTGCTGTGCTTTGAACAGTGTACCCTACACACATACATAATGGGTAAGTGCATAATTTGTCTAACTTCATAACAAACCTGTCCCAGTTTGTTGCCCACTACTTACATTGTAACTCCAGTTATCTGCACTTCTATTAAATAATAAACCATTTCAGTGCATGGCATCTTTCAAAAAGATCGTCTACTTTGTAACTGTACTATTAACTGCAATTGTATCTTTTTTGTAACTATGAATACTCCCTTTACTTGTCCCATAAACAGTGAAGGGGAAATTACTGCTGTTAGAAGTCTTGAAAATGACAGAAGCAAATAAGTTTTATGGCTGTTATTTTCCCTCCATTTCAAGGCTTCTAATAGCAGCTGTGAGAGTGACTATTAGAAGCCTTGAAAATGAGAAGAGCTGGGCTGTTTTACGACTGGTAATACCACAACAGTAACAGTACTGTGTACTTAACAAGCATTGCTTACAGTGCTATCACTTTAGCAGCCCCAAAATTGCTGTATTTTCTTGCATGTAACTTTCATCTTTGCTCCCCAACCCATATGGGGAAAAGTGGAGTGTGTATTATATGTGAGGAAAAGGCTCCCCAGGGGTCCAGACATTTGGTGGCAGGGCTGGAGGGGAGGGGAGGCTAGAAGTGGTGGCAGTGTTAATTGCTGTGGCTCCAAGAGCTGAATTTGGGTCAGACTCATACCTGGCTCTGGAACAAGTGTGCAGGGTTGAACTCACTATATGGCCACAGCCCCACAACAGCTGGATCAGGCCCTAACACAGCCAGATCAGGCCTAGAATTGGACCTCCAGCCTTGCCACAGCTATATTTGGCCTTGCCATGTTGCCTCAGCACTGGCTTTGCTGGATCCATCAGGGCTTGTGCACAATCGCCAGCTTTCAAGCCCCCAGTCCTCATGCATAGCCCCCAACTCCCAAGCCCCCAGTCCCAGTACACAGCCTCCAGCTCCAAAACCCCTAGCCCCAGCATACAGCCTTTTGCCTCCAGCTCCAAGCACTGGAGACCCCAGACCTCAGATACTTACCCATACTCCAAAGTAAGATCTCTTTTTCCTTTTGGGGGCCTTCCAAAACTAGGATGAATGTTATATTTGGGGACCAAGGATGTACAGTAACTAGCTCCTTGCATTTTCAAGGCTTTAAGTCATTTTCAGGTCTCATAATATCATAGTATTGATAGTATTGTAGACTTAACAAGCACTGATGGTTATAGTAACTTTGGATAAATGCATATTCTAGGTACATATGTAGTTTTTTTTTTTCAGTCCTAAGCCTATTCCCTTAAACAAAGTTGAAAGGATTCAAAGATGCCTCAGAGGATTTTCTCTTATGAAGTCATTAGCAAAGAGGAAAGCTTCAAAATATTTTATGCTGAATTTTCCAAAATGTGGCTATTTAGGTATGCCTATTTTCCACCATATGCACACCTAAAATGTCAGATGCACATGAAAATGAATGTTCAGACAAATGAAACAGATGCAAAGAACTAAGTGCACATGTCTGACTAACTTTATAGTTTAGGCAAGGAAGAGGTCAGAGTGAGTTAAGCAAAGATATGTATTGGCCTTTGGATTAATCATTGAAAATATGTAAGAGACAATTACTGCATTTTTCGTAGTTACATTGACGCATTTTATGTATGAGAGAGAGAGCTTTGGTAGGTTTTCTGACACTAGTCAGGAGACACATGCTACTATAGTTCTGGAGAGAGAGAAGGTTAACTGGATACATCACCCCAAAGTATTTGGCTAGGGACAGATATGACACATAAACCAGTTTAAGTAATCAGAAACTGGTTTAAACCCATAACAGAACAGAGGTTCCGTGCAAATAAACCAGTTTGAAAATGGCTGAAACTGGTTTGAGATAAACCTGGTTGAATGTAGTATCAGACTTAACTGATTTGGGTCAAACCGGCCTGTCTCAGACCCCTTCCTAGTTTAAGTTAAACCACAGTCCCCCAGCATCTCAGATGTTTTGTAACTCTGGGTGGGGCTAGTCCTTCTCCTCTGCTCCCTGGCTGGAGCTCCATCAGAGACTGCAGGTACAGCAGCATCTGCCTGGCTTCCTCCTGCTCACCTCCTCCCCCGCACCACTCCCCGCTCAAGCAGGGATTATTCCCCCCTCCCCTGTGCCTTACACAAACTCCTCTCAGCATTAGCTAGCAGACCATATTCTGGATACGGTCCGTGCTATGAGAGACAGGACAAAGGCAGACAGGACAGTGTTGTCTTAGGGCTTTTTGGAGCTGATCAACAGATAGCTGGTAATTTCCCTTCATCCCTTCCTTGGAAAAAGTTGTTTAAGAAGAGCTTGAACTAATGAGAGAGGCTTTGTTTTGCTTGATGGGCTGATAAATGCTAACTACTCCCTGCTGTGTAACTCAATGCTCTGTTATCAATGGTGAGGGGGGGGACCACTCCCTAATCAGAGTGTCCTGCTGAGGCCTGACCACACCCACCCTCAGCTCAGCATGGTGCAATGGAAGGGAGGGTTGCTCTAGTGCCCCCCTGGCTTCTAGCCTGAGCCACTGCAGGCATGTGCCTGAATTTCTTCAATCCAGAGGGGATGTCTTGACAGTGACAAACCGGTTCAGCCTAGCCAAGTTAGACTAAACTGCAGAGGTTGAAACGATTCAGGCTCAGGCTTTTTGAATGTCTGCCCCTAGCCTTTGTGAATCCAACTATCTTTCTACTATCTGAACCTACCTCATAAATCAGGAAAGTCATAGGAAGAAAATTAATTTTATTTTAGGGAAATAAAAGAATCCTTTTTCGCTCTCTGTCTTGTGGAGACCATATATGTGCCTAAATAAAATAAATAACAAAGTCAGATTTTCTCTGTTTGTCCTCCTTGCTCCCCATTCATCTTCTTGCCAGTAGAAACTTATGGGGGGAAATATATATACACATACACACACGCACACACACATACACATATATGAGAAAGTATGGTATTTAATGTATGTGTGTATTCAATATTTTCTCTATATAAAGGGCTTAGTCTGTCAGTCTGTCAGTCTGTCAGTGTGTCTGTCTGTCCATAACAGTCTTTGCCAATGGTGTCCATGCTTCCAAGAGAGCAGCAATTGGCTGCATGGGCCCAGGGAGGCAGGGGTGGGGAGAGGTGAGCGGGCGGGAGGGGAAGAGAGGTGGTCATGATGGTGGTGCCTCCCCACTGCCCAGCTCTGATTCCTCCCCATGCCCAGTGGGGTAGGGTTCCACCCACAACTTTTATTACAACACCAACAGCTGGCAGGGGGGGAGGCAGTGGGGAAGGAGGGAGGGAGGGGGTGGGAATGTGAGGCACAGAGGTGGGGGGAAGCCCCACTGCTTGGGGGAGGAGTCTGAGGTGGACAGGGGGAGGGATCCCCTGCACTGGAGGCTGAAGGAGGGAGTGTTTACATGGCTGCCCTCGCTCACCCTTTGGGGCTGGCCATGTAAACACTCCTTTAAAATCCGTCATTCTTGACGGGCAATTGGCTAGTGTATAAGCAGTACCCTATGTAATGCTTTCATTTCCCTTTTCTGTTACTTCAGCTGCTATTGCAGCCATTATCCAAGGCAGTTCTCATTCTTGATGTATCTTCCATTCTGATCTTTGATGTATTGGTGACATTGAAAAAGGTTAGTAGAGCAGGCTGCAAATAAACCCATGTCTGACATCCACAGCTCATACACATCACCAATTCTGGTATCAGCAAAAAATGCTAAAATCTTTTTCAGTGAGGCCTCCTGCAACCCCAGCTGCCATCTTTGTGGCAGGGGAAGTGGGCACAAAAATAGCTATGACTACAGCAGCAGTTGATTGAACTACTGTGATCAGAACCAGCACTGCCCCAGGCATTGCATGTCTGCTTAGGGGGCACAGCTGCCTAGCTACACCTCTAACCTCTTATATAAAGTTTGCTTTATGCTAATGCTAAGGCAGTCTTTTGACTGAAACCTCACTTTATATGCGAGAGTAAGATGACCTGCAATGTACAATATATGGTTTAATGTTTCTTTAGTGAGGGCAGAAAAGAGGCCTTTTGGAAAAGTCCATTTCATAGGGCTTTTGTCAAGGTAAACTAGTCTCCTTGGCAAGCCTCATTATAGCTTCTTTCAGAAATTATCAATATTGCACAGTGGCATCACAGTGAAATGGCATTGACATTTGGACATTTATATTGCTGGGCTCCTTTGACCCCAGCTGACTTTCTGACCCTGGGCTCAATGATCTTCCGAGGTACCTTCTAGCCCTAATGTCTATGAAATCTATGACATTGCACAATGGGATCACAGTGAAAACTCACAACCTCTGAGAGGTGGCACATCACACAGCTATTAGACTATGAAGCCAGCCTTGCATTAAGTACCGTTGTTCTCAAGGGTTTTTTTTCTGTATGTTGGGAATCATGATTGAAAACAACAGGAGGTCCTTGGGTGTGCAGACAGTACGTGAAATGCTTTTATTGCTTTAGGAAGGAACTCAGAGAAAGAAAATTAAATACTTCTTATCTCTGTCTTTGCTGAAGAGAAAAAAAGTAAACATCTAACAGAAGATGGTTTTTTTCCAGTGCTGGTTTTAGCTAAAATAAAGGGGGTTAATGATTAAACCTTGGCTGTTTATTACTTGCTTGCTCATTTGTGCTGCTGATGCTTTAATCCTGGGTCACAGAAAGTTTAAGAGTGCTGTACAGTGGTGACTTTTTTCTTTTTCTCTCAAGTTCTCCACTCTGAAAGGATGCGGGGTTTTTTGCTGCTTGCTTTGTCCCTGGTTACCACCGCTCACACAGAATTCTGCAGGCCAGGTAAGTTTTGCAGTTGAGCTTCATCCTTCACCAATTACATTTTTCAAGTTGGTGTACGCTCTAAAATCTGCCCGTTTCTCTGATGTGCTTTTTAGCCCTTTAAATAGAGTTTTGAAGTGTATAGTTTGAGCTATTACCTCTTTTGTGAGTTTGCAGATTAACTAGTAAAGCTGATCTAGGTCATTTCTGAAGAGATCATGGTTAAAACTGCATTGAGAATCCTGAGTGGTCCAGACGTGTCCATGCTGGGAACATCTAGGTCTCCCACTTATGTAACTAGTTCAGATACACTAGGGACATTTTGACTACGTTAATTTTCCAGGATGATTTCTATATCATTTTTGTTTTTCCTTCTTTGTGTCAGATTCACAGAATGCTTTCAAAGTGCGGCTTAGCATCAAAACAGCTTTGGGAGATAATGCAGTAAGTAAAGTATCTTCATATATTCTCCTCAATTCATTGTCTGCTAAAGTAGAACTATTACAAATAGGAAAAGTTCTGAAGGGGCAAACCATTTTCTCTACAGGGTTAACTGTAATAAATTGCTCATTGAGCCACAATCCAGGTATTCTTTCCTGAGATTTGGATGTTTAGTATAACATGTTAGTACAAACATTATAGTGTGAACATATCATTTTAGTTTTACTATAAAGCAAACTTTCTGTAAATGATAAGTATAAGCATGCCATTTCATAAAGAGAATTTTCCATGTATGTTATTCTGGGAAGCATTTCAAGGTATCTGACTGTATATGTGATAGATCCTATGCAACTAAAAACTCAGTTCTCTCCTACTTTGGGAAATGATCATTGCACTCTCAAGCCAGTGGGATCTAAGGAAGTCCCACTAAAGGGGCCTTGGTCATTGGTAACATTGTGGTCCTTCCTCTTCTCTGGCTTTTTGATTTAATTAATGTCTTTTGATGTAATGCAGGGTTCTTGACATTAAATATAATGGCCTGTGATATCCAGGAGGCTGCATTAAGTGATCTAATGGTCTCTTTTGGTTTTACTCCATGAACTATAGGGCAAGGTAACCAGTTTATTCCCAGTTTTGAATACTTACAGTGTATATGTTGGGTGTTTAAAAAGATCAGCACAAAATCAGATATGAAATTTTTGGATTTTTTTCTTTATTGAAAGTCAAGAGTCTGATTATATTAGGGATCAAAACGTTACAGTAGAATGTTATAAAAGGTATCTGTTGGAAATATTAAGTTATTTTTATGACACAGAATGCTAGTCCAAACTGAGACATAAATGTCAGATCTTTAACACCAAATGAGCTGAGAACTGATTGTATTGGAAAATATAAGACCAGAACAAATAGGAAAAATAACAGTTGGAAATTGTTATTTGTCTTTGGAAATCAATATTTATGTCAAGTCCTTCTGGGTAAGAGACTTCAATTTAAGCAGATAAAGCTCCATTGCTTTTAGTAGTGTACTTAAAATGGCATAATGCTGCAGCTAAAAATATGATGGACTCGTTCTTGAAACATTTCGTGATGACAACTGCGTCCATTTAGAGCAAAAAAAATGAAATTGCTTGTCCCTTACTATTTTCAGATTTCCAACTACAGTGATTTTTTTTTTTTACTATACTATACTATTTTACTAGGTTTTGTATCACAAAGCACCTAATATTTGGATCAGTAGCCCCCCAAAAAGGAAGTGGTATTGTGGCTTTTCTTTGTAATAATGTATGCCTCTAGTTGCTTAATGCAGGATAGGTTTGTTTCATGCAACATAGGAAATTTGATTTAGAGCTGAGACAGTGGTTCTCAAGTTTTTTAGACTCTTCACTAGAACCAAGGCACCCCTCCATTACTTTTGTGAATTGAGAAGCTCCCTATTTCAAAACCTAACTTATTTCAATGCTTACCTCCTTGATGAGGGGCTGGGCAGTGGGGGCAGAGAAGCTGAATGGCAGGAAGAACCTAAGCCTGCCCTTATCTGCTTATCTCCTCACACCTTGCTTATCTCCTCGCACCTCCTGCAGCACTCTTCAAAAGATTTCAGGGCACCCCAGGGTGGCCTGGCCCCACATGGTTGAGAATCACTGAGCTAAGACCTTGGAGCATCACATTTAGGATATTTTTAACATCTCAACCTGGTGAGAGTACTATGTTAATACACTACATTGTGAGCAACCTGTTTTCTAAATTGGCATTTAACCGCTTTATATAACGATTAACAATTCTATAACAATTAAACTGTTCCAAGAATGTCACTGATTGGGAACTGTTTCACAATGGTCATGGTTCCAAGGTGCCCTCACATCTCGTGACAAGGGTTTCAAGTAGAATGGTTACTATTTAGGCATTGCAGTGCTATTGAACCACCATGATGGGGTGGGAGTAGGACACAGCCCAGCGTGCCTCCCAGTGGCAAGTGCTCAGAGTTTCTCCAGTATTTCCCTAGCGAGGAAGGAAGACCTTAATTGGCTGGACAAGGGTAGGTGCTGCTTGGACCCCAGCTGGGAATTGTGAGGACTGCTCAAGGTCTCTGCTTCAGGCTGCAACTTTAAAAAGACTTTCCTTAGAAAGCCATTTAAATCATTTCAATTCACATCTTCCCCAACCCTGTGAGGTTGGTAGGTGAGCAGATGGGTATGCCTTTAATGGTAAACATTCATCAATTACTGGTGAGGGACAACTAAGCCACTGTACACTAGGCATTTAATACCACAGAATGGCTGTCGATTCCATGCTTAGTCAATGTGAATTGATCCACATCAATTAGAGGGTGAGGAACTGTGCAGTGTGGGATTCCTGGAGGACCAAACAAACACTAGGAAGACTTGGTGTCTGCACATGACACTGAAACTCTTCACAGAAAACTAGTTCAAAATAACACCGACTTATCCAGGTATTATTGGAATGCTCAACATTCCTACTGAAAATTTTGGTAAAATATTAAGTTTTGGGGGCAGACTTATATTATGTTTAATCTCTACCCCATCTATGGTTACTACATAGTGACCATACTTTTTCTCTCATTATTATCATTGTCAATTATTATCACTATCATTTCACCCCCTGTTCTCTTAGTATTTATGTGATTGATATACCTTTTGCTTTTTAATATATTTTGGAAGGTCTAACTCAGTTTGACTTCAGCAAATCTCACTTTTCCCCCTATATTTCTTGACCTTGAAGTCAGAGTTTTCATTGCTGACCAGTCCCTTTTTTCACTTCTTATAGGCTCTCTGCTTATTCCTAGTCTCCTTTAAAGGTGGTTATTCATTTGGTTAGGTCTGGACCTCTTTCTGTATAATTTTCCCCCTTTTCTGTAATACCAATTCCAGATAGTTCTTGCTGTACTTACTTAAAGAAATTTCAGGCATATGTGATTCTTTTTAGGATCATAAAAATAAACATATTTGGTAGTGTAGCACTGCACTAATACCTATATTAATATAAAATAGTGTTTTCATCATCACTTGGTTTCAAGA
This sequence comes from Alligator mississippiensis, assembly GCF_030867095.1. Taxonomy (NCBI): domain Eukaryota; kingdom Metazoa; phylum Chordata; order Crocodylia; family Alligatoridae; genus Alligator; species Alligator mississippiensis. The sequence continues at coordinate 322,664,728 of NC_081824.1, forward strand.
CAACTCATGTAGGTCTCCTGACAGCAGGGTTAATATAGTCTATACATATAAAAGGCTTAGTCCATCTGTCTATGTGTCTGTCTGTCTGTCCTTAATGCTGTGGGGGGGCATGGCTCCCAGTGGGGCATGGCTCCAGCCAGTGCTGCATCAAGAATAACAGGTGGGGCGTGGCTCCAGCAGAGTGGGCCAGGCGGGTGGGGGTGGGGGCACGGGGCTGGACATGAAGCGGGGTGGGGGTGTACGGCTGGATGCAGAGCAGCGGCAGTGCGGGGTGGTGGGTGGCAGTGGCCAGCCACCACCCTGCGCTGGGGGGGAGGCACAGGGCGGGGGGCACAGGGCCAGAAACGGAGGAGGGGGGAGTGGCATGGGGCGGGACACAGAGTGGGGAGGGGCAGTGCACAGGGCCAGACACGGAGTGGCAGCAGCTCAGGGTGGTAGGTGGTGGGTGGTGGTGGCAGCGGCCACCGGATGCAGCTGCCGCTGCCACTACCCCGCTTCCAGCCACTCCCTCCCCCGCTCCTGGGAGGTGGTGGTGTGGGATGGTGGGTGGCAGCACTCTCTCCATGATCCACCCCCTCCATCATTCTTGAAGGACAATTTGCTACTATGAGGATAGACATGTCAGGGATTTATTTTCTTCCTTTGGAACTGTTCTCAAAAGGTGCAGATGGCATGTAGGGAGTCATTCAATAACTCTATGTGCAAATAAATAACCTGTTTGCACTATAAATATTGCAATATTGTCAGAATACAGCTGTCTTTCAAATGATGATGAATGACTTTATGGTTTTGATCTATATTCAATATTCTACTACTATAGCATTTTATGTCTTAGGAAGACCATTTCTCTAAACTTTAAAGATGGAACACATGCCTACCTCTCCCCACCCCGCTGCCTCTTCCAGCAGCACAGCCAGAGCAGAGGGGAGCAGGGTCGGGGCAGATGTGGGCTGCCAGCTGTGAGTTCAGGGCTCCCTACTTTGCTGCCCTTCCCCCGGGAACCACACGCTGGCCACTCACCCCCTGCCCGCCTAGCAGCAGTGAGGGACACAACTCTACACTGCTGCTGACCCTACTGCTGCTGGGCAGGCAGGGGGCACCTCACCATGATGGCACAGGGCTCCTGGAGGAGGGCAGCAGGGTGGGGATCCCTGCGCTCGCAGCAGGCAGCCTGCATCCGCCCCCACCCCACAGACAAATCTGGGGATACATGTGCCCCCTATGTTTCCACTGCGGGGTGCACACAGCAGTGTCACTTCTCTGGACCGGCTTGAGATGCACCTTTGGATGCATGACAAGGTATGGCTGGCCTTGCTGGCTGCGGTCTGGCATTGGTGGCTCATTTTCATCTTGGAGTCAATAATGACTCCAAGATCCCTTTCCGCCTCTGTGCTTTCAAGAAGGGAACTCCCCAGCCTGTATGTATGCTTTGGATTCCTTCTCCCAAGGTGCAGCACCCTGCATTTGTCTACGTTGAACCCCACCCTATTCTCGTCTGCCCACTTTTGTAGTCTGTCTAAATCTAGTTGCAGCCTCTCTCTCCCTTCAAGTGTGTCTACCTCGTCCCACATCTTAGTGTCATCAGCAAACTTGGACAGTGTCCAAGTCGCTGATGAAGATGTTAAACAGTGCGGGCCCGAGGACCGAGCCCCGGGGTACCCCACTGCTCACATCTCGCCAGGTTGAGTACAACCCGTCCACCATTCCAGTTTCTTATTTATGTTCTTTTAATGGCCTACCTTACCACAGTATCTCAACACTCTTATGGCTTTGGCTGTTAGACATAGGCCAACCCCTGGGCTTGGAACAGAAATTACACATAAACTGGTGTAAGTGATGGGAAACTGGTTCAAATTTATAACATAACAGAAGTTTAGTGCACATAAACTGCTTTCAAAATGGCCAAAACTAGTTTAAGATAAATCTGGATGGATGTAGAATAAGACTCAATTGATTTAGGTTAAATCAGTTTATTGAACGTCTGTTCCAGATCCCCTGCAGATTCAAGTTAACTTACAGTCCCTCACAATCTCACAATACTTTGCGCTTCCTCTGCAAACCCCTTCTCGCACAGTGAATGGGCTAGCCTTGGCCCATGCTGCCTGCTCCAGATGAGCAGGGAGGCATGCTCTAGCAATCCTTGGCTTCTGACTTGGGTCACTGCAGGCCTGTGGCTACATTTCCAGAATCAAATGTGAATGTGCGTTTACTTGCTTATCAGTTCAGTCTGCACAGCTTAGACTAACCCACAAAGATAGAATTGATTCTGCCTCAGGCTTTTTGACTGTCTGTACTTAGTCCTGGAGTCCACATGTACTTTTCCATTATAACCCCAGCCAAAGCCTGAGTTGTTGTCCTAGGTTGTGTGTAGACGAAATGAGGGGCATATGTGCACAACACTTTAAAGTGGGTTAAATGCTTTTGCACCGCTTTAATAGTGTTGGTGTTTGCACGCATTGGCAGCGTACTGTGCTGTAATTCCAGCCGCTGTAGTAAATTTGGTGGCATAACGTGCCCAAAATAACTCGGGGTACAGCAAACTAAAAGTTCTCCAAGGAGATTTAGTTTCTGGCCCTACAGCTGGGGAGCGAAGCACCGGGTTCCGTGCAGCTCAAGGGCTCTGCAGGAAGCCCAGGCAGGCAGTCTGGCAGCAGCCTGGAGGCCTGCCTGCCTGGCAGTGGAGCCTGTCTGCCTTTTCCCTGAAGCCTGCAAGCCTGCCTGAGCTGCATGGAGGCCTGATGCTTCCCTCCATGGCTGCAGTTACCCCTGGGACCACCTGAGCTGGGTATCCGCAGACAGGTGCTGCCTGGGGGGGATCACCACTGCCATGGAGGGAAACACCAGCCCACCCCACAGCCCAGGGACCACTCTGCCTGCTGGAAGCATGCCCTCCCCTCCCCGCTGCCAGGGTCAGGTAAGTGCACAGGTGTGTGCATGACATGGGGGGTTTACTTCACCCTAAATTGAAGTGGTGCTTTTAAAACTCCACTGCTTCAATTTAGGGCCCCTGTTTCATCTACACCCGTAGTCCACAGATGTTCCTCTTCTATTCCTTATCTCAAAAAGTCCATTTAAAACCTCTTCATTTATTATTTTAGTTTATTGTATGGTTAATACCTCTGTAAGTTCCTGCCTTTTCCCTTATCTGAATCCCTGCTCGAAAAAGAATCAGAAAAGAAGGTGGGATGGCCCACTGTCCCACTTTTCTGCAGAAAGAGTGAAATCCCTGAACATTCTCAACTCTTTGCATTAAAAAAAACATAATTTGTAATGTTCAGCACTGAGTTATTCTGATGAGTTTGGTTCTGTATTGCTATTTTGAGAGTGCAGGAATTGTCTATTAAAAAAGAGGGTTCAAGGTCAATTGTGGGTTTACCACAAGTTGCTGCACTTTTGGGTTTGCTCATTTTATACTGAAAGTTAAAGAGTAGGCACTTTTTTCTGGATGATTGCGGTAAGGTACACTGAACAAATGCAGGAAGCATTTGTTCTGACTCTATTAACCTATTTCCAAGAAACTGTAATTTGCAGAGAGAATGTTTAAACCACTCTGTCTGAATCATAGCTCTTGTTATAGAAATGTGGTTCATCTTTTGCGAGTCATTAGAATTAAGCATAAAAATTCTGATGAAAGCCCACTGAGCCAACTGAAATCACCAAAATAAGATGAAACCAAAATTAATAAATGTGAGAGCAGAGGCCAGGACCAAAGATACTGCTGAAGCCCACGTTTTGGTGGTGTGTTTTATTTATTGAAAGGGTCTGGGTGCTTCTGTCTCTCTACATGCAGTAATAATCCACAATGATGTGTATGTGCATGTAATATAGTCCCTCGCCCGGGCGTTCTGTATTTCCCTATCGGCTTTGTCATCTTTTTTTTTGGATTTACCATCCTTACCATCTACTAATAAAAGTCAATCTGTTCTTTTTTGGGGGGATGTTGCAGGTGTGGTGCATCTGCTTTCTCCAATAAGAACATATATATTGAGTAGATCTAACCTCAGTTTTACTTCTCTGTGTACAGGCATGCACCATTACTGCTCTTATTTTTTGTGGAAGGGGAAGCAAGTAAGCATTAGCAGGTAGAGTGGGTGGCCAACTTATTTCTGGAGGTGCTTGTTTTAGCAGAGGACGTGAGCCTTTTGGTGCAGGAACATGAGAAACCTTCTGTTGATACATCTCATAATTAAGAAAAAAAATTAGATCTCCAGTTTTATCAGTTTGGCAAGAGTCAAGCCATTCAGTTTTTTGTGAAGTTACAATTTTTTGCTTATTGTACAAAAGCATATTGTGCTTTTTAAAATGCACAAATCTGAATGCATGATTCAGGCATTTCAAAAATCCTTTATGTCCAACAGACAATGTTTGAGAAGTTATTGCCATAGCATAATCAGTGAAACAGTTGTTTGTTTTTGACTAATATAATATTTCAAGTTCAGTGTTTTATCCATCCCCCATTCCTGCTTGTAGTAGTGCAAAAACTGTTCATTTTTTTTGCCTATCTTTACAGTATGCCTGGGATGCAAGTGAAGAATACCTTTTCAAAGCAATGGTGGCTTTTGCAATGAGAAGATACTCCAGCCAGAAGACAACTCAGTAAGTACATACTCATTTTTCCCATATATATATTTCAGATATTGTTAATGATGAAACATACTTTGATACATAAAGTTACAGGAATAAACAGTAGTTAGAACTTAAGTACTCCACTACAGCCAGCATTATGGCAGCTGCCAAACTGTATGCTTGCGGTGTCCTTTCCAAGCAGGGCTCAGACTATGCATCAAATTCTCTGGTATACATACTCACAACCCATGACCTCAGTGGAGCTGCACCAATGTACTCCAGTAGTGAATGTGCCAAAAAATGTCACATGACATGATGAGTGAGGGTTCTGAGAGACAAAAGTGGGAGGGAGGAAGAAACAAGGACACAGGTGGCAATACTGAGAAATGAAATGTGATTTCTTGGTTAGGCATGACAATACCAGAATTCCTTTGCCCTGAAGGGCAACATAGAGCCCTGTAGAGATATCTACACTAGCTCAGGTATCAGAAGCTATTTAGCTGTGTCAGTGCACTGAATCAAATGCCAAAGAAACTGGGTTTGCTATCAATGTCAGCAAGATTAAATATGTGAACAGATTCATTAATAAATCTCAGTATCACAGGAAAATAAGGATAGGGAATGACAATATGGAAAAGGTGTAGGAATTTAAATATTTAGGAACAATAGTAACTGAGGGCAATCAAATAACTGAAGAAATCAGAGCAAGAATGTACAGTGCTAATATATGCCTGGTAAGCCTAGATAAAATAACAGCATCAAGGAAAATCTCAAGAAACCTTAAAATCCAGCTTTATAATACAGTTGTTCAAAGTGTTCTTTTATATGGATGTGAATCCTAGACACTGACAAGGCAAATGGAAAAAAAGCTTCAATTTTTAAAAATAAAATGCTAAGTGAAACATTTGGTATAGTACAAGGAAATGGAGTATGGAGTAAAAGGCATAATCAAAAGCTGATGGACTATTACAAAGGACCTGATGTCTTAAGAAAAGACTGCAGAGAATAAAACAGGCAGGGCATATCACAAGAATTGATGAAAAAGGCATGTGAGACAGATTGTGGAAGCTGAAGTGGAGAGTATCAGACCTTGAAGCAGACCAAGGCAATGATGGGAAGATAGTAGTAGGCAACCATTGATCCTTTTGGATCGTGGTGTAGGCATGAGAGGTCAAGGGATAGGTGAAGATGTGACAAAGTTAAAGGAGATTGTGCAAGATAGGAGGACATGGAAGACTCAGTTAAAGCAGTTGTAGGCCCTTGAGTCCTATGAGACAAGACAGAGAGCAAGAGAGAGAGAGAGAGTGCAGCCCCTCTGCTTGGGATTATCTGTCTTCTAGGCTAGAGACAGACATTCAAAATGCCTGAGCCTGAATTGATTCAATCTTTGCAGGTTAGTCTAACCTGCAGAGAGTGAACTGCTTTGCAAGTGGAAAGACGTTCAGCATATGCATGCAGTGAGTGGCTCAGGCCAGAAGCCTGGGGGTGCTAGAGCAGCCTCCCTGGGGGAGCTAGAGCAGCCCTCCCTTCCAACAGGGAAGCTGAGCTGGGGGGTGGGGGCTGGGGGCATGGCCAGGCTTCCACAGGCCTGAGTTAGACTGAGGAGGGGTTTAAACCCCCACCTTGGCCTGCAGGGTTTGGAGAGTGGGGGAAAAAGGGAGTGCCTGCTGGTGGGGCGTGGGAGGGTGAGGAGGAAGAGAAGGGGAGAACTCTGCTCTCCTCAGCAGCTCCCTGACAGCTGGGAACAATCCTGGCACATAGGGCTGCCCAGCCCGAGAGAGGAACTCTTTCCGCTCCTCCTTCTCCCCCACCATTGCGGGGCATGGAGGGGAGCTCTGTTAAGTGCTCAATGGGCTTTTCCCCCTCCTCCTATTTCCCTCCCTGCCAATGTGAGGTGGGGGGGGGGGGGGACACTTCAAGGCTGCTTGGCCCCAGAGGGGGACTCTTCCCCTTTCTTCTCCCCAACTACTGAGGAGTAGGGAGAGGGGGATCCATGCAATGCTGCCCAGCCCCAGAAGGGGCCTCACTCAGCCCAGGCCTAGGCAGCCACTTGGTGGGACCGGGCTGGACTGCAGGGGCAGAGCCATCCCCAGCAGGTGCAGCTCAGTGACAGGGAGGAAAGCGCAGCCAGGCAGCCACTTCCCCTGTCAGCGAGCACAGCCTGGTGTGTGTGGCCAGCGACTGGTCAGGCAGTGGCTTATCCGGACCCGCCTGGATGTCCTGTGGGCCTGGAGCCTGGCAGCTGCCCACCATGGAGTGCCTCTGAGCAGGGCTGGATAAGCCACTACCCGGCTGGCAGCACACGCTGGCCTGCGCTCACTGACAGGGGAAGCAACTGCCTGGCTGTACTCACCTCCCCATCACTGAGCTGCACATGCCAGGGGTGGCTCAGTTCCACCCAGCAGCTGCCTTAGCCAGGGCTGAGTGAGGCCAGGCTGGGCCGGGCTGCAGGGCTGGGGCCACCCATGCCAGCTGCAGCTCTGTTAAAGCTGCTCCCTGTGACCTGGCTTGGCCAGGCCAGGCCAGGCCGGGGAGCACCGTAAGACACTCCCCTCCCCTGTGGTAGTGGGGGGCAGGGGAAGGAGGAGGAGGAGGGGGAGGACTTCTCCCCAGCACTGAACAGAGCCCTCCTCCTCCCCATGGGGGGGGGGGGGAAGTGTCCTCACTGGGGCTGGGGCCAGGCAGCCTGCACAGAGCCCCCCTCCCTGGACCTTGGAGGTCGGGGTGGGGGCAGAGAGAAGAGGAGGAGGAGGGGAAAGAGTACCCCCCAGCATAGAACAGATCCCACCTCCCTACCCTGCAGGGGGGGTTGAGGAAGAATCCCCACCTGGGGCCAGGCAGCCTTGCATGGAGCCCCCCCCCCCCACCCCTCAGGGGTGGAGGAAAAGCAGGGGGAGAAGGGAGGGATGCTCTATGCAAGGCTGCCTGGCCTAGCCCCAGCTCCAGAGGAGGACTCTTTCCCCTGCTACTCCGCCCCATGTGGGGTAAGGGGGGGGGCTCTGTGTGGCACTGCCCAGCCAGGTCGTGCAGAGAGGCTATAACAGCCACAGTCACAGGGGGTGAAGAGCGGGGCAAGAGTGCCCCTCCAGTGGGCAGCCTCACATAAAGCCCCCCTCTCCCAGCCCTTGGGGAGGGGGGTAGGAGGAGTAGTCCCCCTCCAGCATCCCACAGAGCCCCCTTTTCCCACCCTGGGGGGGAGGAGGAAGAGGGGGAAGAGACCCCTTAAGAACAGAACAGAGGCCCCTTCCCTGCCCCAAGGACAACCATCCTGGCATGGTGCTGTTAAGGTGAAGGGAACAGGGAGAAGGGTTAATTCCTCCCTCTGTCCCTTCTGCCCTGCAGCCGAGGTCTGCCAGCCCCAGAAGCCACTGCCGCAGCCCCCTCCCCTCTGCTCCCCAGCTGACAGGCAGACCCCAGCTGCGGTGGGGGAGGAGGGTAAGGAGGGAAGAATTAATCTTGTCCCTGCCCACTCTGCCTTAATGGGGCCATGCTGGCTGGTGTCTGACAATGTCCCATTCCTGCGCTGGCTACAGAGCAGAATGGAGGGGCTAGCTCAGCACTGGAGCAGAGCAGAGGCTGGCCCAGAGAGCATGCTGGGGGAGTCTGGTTTAACTTAAACCAGGAGTGGGTCTGGGACGGACATTGTATAAACCAGTTTGAGTCAAATTAGTTAAGTCTGATACTAGATTCATAGATTCATAGATGTTAGGGTCGGAAGGGACCTCAATAGATCATCGAGTCTGACCCCCTGCATAGGCAGGAAAGAGTGCTGGGTCTAGATGACCCCAGCTAGATGGTTATCTAACCTCCTCTTGAAGACCCCCAGGGTAGGGGAGAGCACCACCTCCCTTGGGAGCCCATTCCAGACCTAAAGGCTACATTCAACCAGGTTTATCTTAAGCCTGTTTCAGCCATTTTCAAACTGGTTTAGGTGCGCTGAATGTCTGTTCTGTTACAGTTTTAAACCAGTTTCTGATCATTTAAACTGGTTTATGTGTAATGTCTGTCCCTAGCCTTACAGATAACTTTTACCCTTTCAGAAAAAACTTCAGATTTTGTAGCTCAGGTTATGTGCCAATCACTGGTTAGGCTCAGACTGAAATCCCGCTCCATAATATTGCCTCTTACTTCTCTCTCTCTCATAATTCCTCTCATAAATGGCTTCTGCTATGATATGGGCTACTAGATTAGGTAAATTTTTTGTTCAGTGTAAGTATGACAGATCTTGTGTCTTTTATGTTGATTTTTAATGGATGAAAATGTTATAGAATAAATTTGCATCCTATAATTTTTCTGTGTTCATTAAAACTAATGAAAACATCTTTGTTTTTAGACGGGTACTGAGACAGAGCTTTGGATCTACTTTAATCAAAACCAGTCCAGGCTAGTACTGCGTCTGATAGAGCATTCTCCACATTTGCAAAGAGATTAGCTATCCAGAGTCATATTATGTTTATGGTAGTTACAGGACATCACTCTGTAAGTGGAACAATCCCACCCATAATTGAGGTGTTTGGTTCACTACCACATTCATTTTGATTTGTTTATGTTTGAACTGGAGAGCTATTGCTTTTCTCAAGCTCCACAGAAACTGATGATGTAAAAATGAGAACACCACTGCAAAACAACATACATTTTACTCAAGGGAAAAAAACATGAAGATTTTTCAAATTTGTTCACATTTCCTGTTTGTGAGACGAACAGTTTATGAAGATCTGATTCTGTGTGTTTATTTTTTATGCAAAACCTTTTTTCCTGATGTTTAGCATTCAAAATGGTGTTCTCTTCACCCCATGCAAAAACTTCATGCCCTACTAACTTCATTAGTGTTTGCCAGGATAATAGAAATAACAATAGGTTGGTTCAGAAGCAGAAAAATATCTTGCAAATAACAACTGGATTTAAGTTTGAAGAGAAAGCTATCCAACTTCAAAGGCACACCATATGGGTCACATGCTATAGGGACATATCCTCACTAGGATCCCCTCCACTGCACAAACTGTGCCAGCACACAGGGCATCCCCTTCTGGGGGGGAGGGGAGGGCACAGAGTCCCTTTCTTCCCTGGTTGCACCAAAGCTTTTAGCACAGTTTGAGGGCTACAAAAAAGCCACAGCTGATTAACTTCAGGAATCATTCCTCAGAGAGAGAGAGGTTTATCTGATGGATTAGAAGAGTCTGAATACCTTCTCCCTTAGTTGCTGAGAGTCAGTTTGTTAGATTTTAACAGCAAGCCTAAAAGGAGATTCTCTTTGTCACAGTGACTAGCTTTTGTTATAGAACAGATAGCAAGTCAGCAGCTGATGCCTGTGTCTGCCTCTGTATTGCTGCTAAGACACTCCCAGATCCTACTTTCATTTAGGAAGATAGGGAAAGCTTCCAAGGAAATCCAAATTTCAATCTAAAAATCAATCACTCAGTTCCAATTTTAAAAAGAAATCACAGATTAACATCAATTAACATTTGAAGACATTTAAAATTCGCAAGGTTGCATGGGGCAGAAAAAACCCACGCTATCAACAAAGCTACTATGTAATCATCAACAGAAAATGAATATTCATTGAAGAGTCTAACTTTTCCTTTAGCAAACAAATATGAATCCTTGATTCCCTGCTCAACAGGGCCTATAATTCATGCTGTAATGCATAGGTTTATGAACTGCGTATGCCAACCTTTGATCGCTCAGTGTTAACAATTGATCCTCCATGGTTTGTGTTGGTAACACGGATTTCTATGACTTGTTCAAAATAAGGCATCTCTTTGTGTTAGAAACAGGTTAATCTTTAGAAGAGAAAGAATGTGAGAACATTTATTTTCATGCAAAAAGCAGAACTAGGTGTTGCTGTTTCTTTCTTAATATCACTATGTAAAAACACTTCCAGATCCCCTGATGAACAGCAGGCAAAAAACAAAACATTGTTCTCTATTTTCCACAGAAGAATTGTATCAGTGCTTGAAACATTTAGACCATTTAGAAATGAAAATACAAATATTCTGGCAGTCTTAGATGTAGAAGCATTATGTTAAGATGGATGTTATGGCCCAGTGAGTATTTTTCACAGAAAAAGCCTGCAAGGGTTTATCTATACTGTGTCAGTGGTGGGTCTTAAGGAGGACGTGACTAACTACAACCTGCCCACCCAAGTCTACTGATGCACTCCCAAGCCAGAAGGTTACCCAGATGCTGCTCTAGACTCATTCCCAGTGCCTGCTTTCAGATCCAAGGGTTCTGCTGACACAGTATAGACAATACCTTAGTGTACCAGCAGCCCTACAGGGCTCTGGGGAGGACACTGGCCTGCTGCTTTGCTATGTAGCTGACCATATGTTAAATATGTAACTTGTGGACTCTATGATAATTTCTAAAGTGTCATTCTAATTATAAGATTCATCTATCATCTCCATGGCAGCATAATGTTACCTGATTTTCCTAAAAGGCAATAAAAAGGTGTTCACATACATTTAAATGCATACACAATTACAATTTAAATAATGAATCCATTTTTCCCAATTTGAAGCTTAACACATTCTTCCTCTTAGCCACAAAACATGATGGCCTGTTATGAATTATGACACAAGTGGAAATAGGAAATACCATCTAAAAGAAAAGCTTTATGTGATATCCATGCTATGAAGGGATTTGCAGACTGGCACTTGTTTTACCTAAGTCCATCTTGGTGTTTACCCAGTCTCTTTTGAAGTAGCACAAACAACAGCATTATTCTTGTTGAAGGATTTACCCCACTCTGATTCTGTTGATGAAAAGAAGCAATGAAGCCAAGTTCTGGGTGATTATAATCAAGCAAGGATTTTACACACAACAGGGAGCTAAAAGGAAGTAAAATTTACATACTTCATGAATCTTGGGGCTCAACTATTAAAAATGAGTAATTGCATTCTCCTGTTAATGGAATAAACATAGACGCACCTGTCACAGCCTGCTGGCCTGCCTGCACCTCCTGTGCCAAAACCTTGTAACTGTAATAAAGTGAATCCCCTTTTATCCCTGCTCCAAGAATCTAGCAAGGATGCTTGTGGCAGTGCACTGTGTGTGCCTGCCACTTGCAACCAGTGGGTTGCGTAGCCCCGGTGTGAGGGGGCGGTACAGTGAGAGGCCCCAATGTGAAGGGGGCCAGTGATGAGGAGCCCGAGAGGGGCCATACATCGAGCCCGGTAGAAGGCCAGCACAATGATAGGCCTCGAGGGGGCAGGGTCCTGCGGTGGTCAGCCCAAAGGGGAGAGTACCCTCGACTGGCCCATGCTGGGGCCAGGACCAGGATGGTCAAAAGGGCCAGGGGCCCACCGTGAGGGACGCCCAAGAGCCGGGGGCCTGGGGTCCCGACTGGCCTTCAGGTGGGCCAGGGCAAGAGGCCAAAGGTTCTGTGGGAACCACACCCAAGAGGGGAAAGTAGCTTCGGGAGAAGGAACAGCAGGACGGTGAGCCCTCTTGAGAGGATAGCAATGCGTGGGGCCTAAAAGACCGGAGACTCGAGAACATGGGGAGCTCCAGCATTAGGGGGTGGTGATGAGAGGCCCCAGCGAGGGGGCGGTGATGATTTAAGGGGGGAGGTGTGTGGCAGAGCACAGGGTGTCTCTGCCACTTTAAGGGCCTGGAGCCGGCAGCCTCCAGGTGCCTGATTAGGGCAGCCATTTTGAGGCCTATATAAACCAAGGCAGTTTGGCTGCAGGAGGGTAGGTAGCAACATTGCCTGGTTGTAGGGCTGTTGTGAACAACCTGGAGGTAAGGGGAAGCTGCAAGGGGTTGGTAGGAGGCTCATGGTCCTGGGCATGACCTGAAACTGCACCCTGCCGGGAGTGGGTGGCCTGGTGGGGCTCTCAGTGGTGCTGGAGCCCCCAGGAAATGCCAGGCCAGTGATCACCCCGGTGAAAGGTGGGTTGGGGTGCCTTAACCCCTAGCTCCCACCACCACTGGGTGAGTTACCCATGCATTTGTTGGGGGGCCCAGAGGGCCAGTGTTGTGAGGGGCCCAGAGAGGGCGGGCCCCGAGAGTGGGAGCGATGTGGGCGTGGTGCTGCGGTTGCCCCCGAGAGGACGGGGAGTAGTGGCATGGTGAGGCCCAGTGACAGAGTGAGCGGCTAGAGAGACCCAGCCCGAAGGGGAGAGTACCCTTGACTGGCCCAAGCTGGGGCCAGGACTACAGTAGTCAAAAGGGCCAGGGCCCACCGCGAGGGACGCCCAAGAGCCGGGGGCCTGGGGTCCCGACTGGCCTGGAGGTGGGCCAGGGCCAGGTAGCCGAAGGTTCTGGGGGAACCACACCCGAGAGGGGAACATGGCTTCGGCGGGGCTAGGTAGCCCGGATGACGGAGTGGCCGCCTGATAGGAAGGATCAGAGAGGGGTCCTGTTAGGACGATTCTGGGGCCCAGTATGGGGCCGGTGACTAGGAGAACACCACGATGCCATCAGCGAGGCTTGGGCTGCGGTATTAGGGGAGGTTGGAGCTGCAGAGCGCCCCCCGGCATCGGGGCATTACAATGGGCAGCCTTCCGCTTAATTGACATCGACATATGAATCGATTATCATCAAAAGCATGGCGGGCGAGATAAGCAGGCGGTTGCCCAGAGACAGGTGGGCGGGCCATGAAGAGCTCAGCCCTGAGTAGGCCTCCTGTCACGGTGACAGGTGGGCGGGCCACGGAGTTCGGCCCTGGGAGGCCCCCCTGTCACAATGCTGATTTGGTTCTCAGCATCTCAGGGGTAAGGTATGCTGACTCTGTTGCTCCACCCAATATACCACTTCCACAACTATGATGCAGATTTCACTACGCTTCGAGAATGCTTGCCGAAAGGTGCAGAACCCGATTTTGTAGCTGAGATCCGTCTGTGTATACATCAGTTTGATTCCAGCCCTACTATCCTCTGATCTACAAAATAGAGAAACAGAGGAATTTAGGAGTATGCACACCTAATAAACATGGCAGTAACTTGGGTGAAGCCTTCAGGTCCTGATCCTGCAAACTCTTTCCACATGAAGCTGAGGAGAATGTGCCAGCTGTTGGCCAAAAATCCCTCACTTGCCAATTTTGTATCTTGTCAACATTTTGGGGGAAATAAAACTACCTTAATTTTATAACTATTGCCAACAGATTGAAGTAGAAGCTTTGGGAGCACAGAAGTCTCATTTTTCCCTTTTATCTATGTGTGATATTTACTTAGATCCAAGAAGAGGTCCTCCCCCCAATTTAACATGGATAAAAATGCCCCTTATCTTGGATTGGAGTGGGAGGCAGTGGAGAACAGGCAGCTGCTGTGGCACAGTTCTGCTACATCTCTACATACATCACGTTACAATTTCTGGAACCAAAACACCACTATTTGCAGCAACCTTGCACCATCAAAATAAAAAGCATACAAAATACCTAAATAAATGGCACATAACAAAAATAAATAAAACATCATTAAAAAAGTAATCTAACTTTGTCCCAACCCTGCTTTTGGTTCACTAAAAGACATCACCCCCCAAAAATCCTTGCTTCTTCATTAAACAAAGCATTCTATTAACAATACCCAGCAATAGTCAGATAACGTATACAAACCAACACTCTTCCTGCCTTCCAGTCTCACCTTAGGATATAAACAGATGTCACCAAAGTGAAGCAGACCAGCTGTAGTGGGGTTCATCTTGCCACAGCTGATCCATTTTATTGGGAGAAACACAGGTCTCCCATTGTCTTGCATCATGCTCCAGGCCCCAGTGCAGACAACTGGTGACATGTTCCCCTCTCTGCCCCATGCTGGATCCCACGCTGACCCAGGCTTCACATACAGACACAGGTCTGTGCAGATCCAGTGCAGATATGGAGGGCAGCACAGGAGCTAGGGAATTCCCAGTGACTTGTGCCTTCACGCTGGGACCCACACTGACCCGTGCCTTTGTATGAAACATGGGTCTGCTTGGGTCCCAACATAGAGGCACAAGGTGCTGGAAATTCTCCAGCTCCTGTATCACTCTGCTTCTCTGTGCTGCAACCCCTGCGTCACACGGAGGCATGGGTTGGTGCAGGTCCCCTGTGGGGTACCTTGGACACCCGGAAGGCAGAATATCCCTGATGCCCCTGTGGTTCTATGCTGGGGCTCACACCACTTCATGCTTCACACAGGTCAGTGCAGGGTGGTGTGGTAGCCAGGGAATCCCCTGGTGTCCTGTGCCTCCACACCAGGACCTGTGCATACCCATGCCTCCCTGTGAAACATGTGTCAGCAGTTTCCCCACTTACCCAGACATGTCCCTGGGATCCCCATGTTTAAGATGCATATGGGTAAGCATGGAAACCTTGACTTTCATCCTTACCCAGATACATCCTCAGAGATCCTCAAGGTGTAGCTGGGTACACAGGGAAACTGTCTTTCCCTGCTTACCCAGATGTGCCCTTGGAGATCCCACAGTTGTGTCTCAGTAAATGAGGAAAGTTGAGTAGGTGCTTCATTGCCTCTTTTCATCAACAGAATCAGAGTGGGATAAATCCTTTGACAAAAATAATGCTGTTGTTTGTGCTAGTTCAGAGGAGACTTGGTAAACACCAAGATGGACTGAGAGAAAACAAGTGCCAGTCTGTAAATCCTGTCATAGCATGGATATCACATAAAGCTTTTCTTTTAGATGGTATTTCCTATTTCCACTTGTGTCATAATTCATACCATACAGTCATGTTGGCTAACAGAAAGAATGCGTTAAACTTCAAACAGAAAAAACTTTGGGCTTAAGAGGCCCAATTCTGCCTGGCAATTCCTAGGATACCACGATCAGGTCTGTCAGGCCTGCAGAAAGGGCACTAGAGAATGCAGGAAGCTTCAGATTGCTCACACTTTTCCACCATAAGCAAATAGATGTCCTCCACAATAAAGCAACACAAATTATTACTACCTTTTTTTGTGACCACAAATTTGGGCATTTGTGTTGCAACAAAATGTAGGGATGTTTGTTTGTTTTCACTTTGTGCTGCCATAGAAAAATTTATGGCATCACAGAGGTGACCAAAGACAACTGCAAGACTGTACTTATTTTTTTACCCAATCTCCAGTCTTGTGCAATTGTCGTAAAGCAGGGGTGGGCGAAATACGGCAGCCCAGACTACGCTGCGTGCAGCTGGTCCCACCACCCTCAGGCGTGCAGCAGGACCGGGGCAGCATGACACCAGACTCCACTTCCCAGCAGCCCAGTCAGCAGTGACTCCTTCTGGCTGCCACTGCTAATATCATAGCCACCACTGGACCCAGCCCCACTGCTGCGCACCCCGGTCTGTCTGCCATGTACCCACCACCAGGGGCACTGCATGGAGCAGGTGGGTGGGGTCTCTATGGAGACTGGTTCAGGAACCACACTGGCAGAGCGCACCTGGCTGAGTCAATGGGATGGGGCCACAAGCAGGTAGGGAGTGGCAGGACTGGGATTGGTGGGCAGGCCTGGAGCAGAGCTACTATTTGCTTCCCATATGTCCTTGCAGCGGACTCCCATTCCACAGGCAGAGGCTTGCTGGGAGAGGATCATGGCTTTGCCCCAAGCCCTGACTTTGTGCTGACACCACCACTCAATCCCTGCCCCGGTCCTGGTCCCAGCTCCATCCTCCTGTCCTGGTCCCAGATGTTGTTCCTCACTTGCCCTCAACCCCATTCCATCCACCCAGCCAAGTGCACCCTGCCCGCGTGGATCCCAGGTCAGTTTCCATGGAGATCCTAGGGCTGGGGCTGGGTCCAGGATCACTGAGCAGTGACAGCTCAGGGTTCAAGGAGTTTTGGTGAGCTGTTGCAGAAGAAGCGGGGGTGAGGGGGGGGTGCTGACCCAGCCTATAACAGCTCACCAAAACTCCCTCCATCCCAAATAATTGCCCACCCCTGTTCTAAAGTCAGGCAAGCTCCACAGAGGTCTCTATTAGGCCTGTGCAAGTAGGCAGTTATTTGATCTAGCTTCAGATCCGGCCGCTTTGGATGCCAGCGATCCAATCCAGAGCTCTGGATTGGTTTCCCACTTTGATCCATCCAAAGCGGCTCTGAAGCTTCGGAGCCGCCTCAGAGATCCGGCCATAGGGTATAACGGGGAATCAATGAAATATCTATAACTCTTGTTTTTCTGAAGTCTGTGGTTTTGTAGGTGTTAATCCTTGCTAATTAACTCATTAATGTTAATAAGTTAATTAGCAAGGATTAACACCTACAAAACCACAGACTAAGGAGAGGAAATAATCAATACAGACAATCAACTGCCCCAAGACAG
This sequence comes from Alligator mississippiensis, assembly GCF_030867095.1. Taxonomy (NCBI): domain Eukaryota; kingdom Metazoa; phylum Chordata; order Crocodylia; family Alligatoridae; genus Alligator; species Alligator mississippiensis. The sequence continues at coordinate 322,681,522 of NC_081824.1, forward strand.
AGACAGTGAGTTGCACAAGCACCCATGGCACGAGCTTTGCCTGTCAGCAGCTTGAGGTGCAGTTCCTCCCAAACCTCTGCACTGATCTTCTTGAAACCTGGCAGACTTTGTGGCCTCATCAGGAGCCACCAGCCTTGCAGTTTTCACCCCCCTATGGTGTAACACATACAAGTGACATGAGTTTTGCTTTCATGAATTTGGGGTGCAGTTTCCCCAAAACCCCTGCCACCATCTTCTTGAAACTTGGCAGACTTCATGCTCTTGGTAGAAGCTATCATCTCTGCAAGTTTCATCCAAAGGAGACAAAAAACAACAAAGTTGTAGATATTTCATTGATTCCCCATTATACCCTATGGCCGGATCTCCAAGGTGGCTCCAAAACTCTTCCAAAGCGGTTTGGAAGGTCCAAACCACTTCAGAAAGCCTAACGAAGCCAGTGCTTCAGTCCAGATGTGCTGCTTCAGATGCCAAAGCTTCTCTGGATCCAAAGCACGGTCCGAAGCCTCGCACAGCCCTAGTACCTATAACATCACTTCATTATGTTTCTGATCAGCCAGCAGATGTCACTAATGAACTGAGCTCTCCAGTGGACAGCTGTTCGCAGAAGGGCTGATGTACATTCACTGGAAAAACAGAAGGAAGATATAGTACAACTTGCATGTTAAGAAGAATAAGCTAAACTATAAGAATTAAAGGAAGCCAGTGACATTAATTAATATTAGGCAGTATCGTTATCAGAGGGACATGGTGACAGAGTGGCTACCATGTTTTGCTACAACTCTCAAAGAGTGAATTCAAGCCACTTTCTGGACTTTTGGCAAAGGCTGCTCCTAGGGGACCCAGCAGCAAATTGCCAGTTTTGCTCTCACTAAATTTCTTCACCTTGGCTAACACTTGCAGTGAGTGACTTCATCCCCATGTAAGGCTACAGGCACAAATGAAAGCCACCTTGCCCTGGTAAATGGCTTCCTTTGGCAAGACAGCAGTTTCAATACCACCAGGCTTCACCTGGAGTATATGCCATCGGGGGTGCAGGGCAGTTGTGTTTACTTAGCAGTGGCCATGTGTGTGATACACACAATCAATAATGCCAAAGGTCCATGTGGGCCTGGCAAACCCATAGAACCACCATGGTTAAGGAACACCGCTTTTTGTAGCCAACGCGCACAAAGGAGTGATGAGTTTTCCTACCACTCCCAATGCAATTTGTGAAGTAGGCTGGAGTCAGACAAAGCTTCCACAACTACTTTTGCTATGAGTGGGGAAGCAACGAAGCAATACAGACTGAAAACAAGATGAGCAACACTGACTGGAACATAAGCATGGGCATGGCAGCTAAGTGCACTGATGCTGCACTCACCAACACAGGTCCATGCATTCCAAATGGAAGTATAATCTCCTCTGTTTCCAGCTACGGTATGGACAAGGAGCTATGGTGGAACAGGGAAGGATGTATACTACCTTGCAGTGTACGTTAGTTCTAGCTCTTAACCACTAGGATAGCCCAACAAAATGCATTGTTTTAATTTCACTCTATCAAATGTATGCATGGGGACTGACAAGCTTGTGATAGGAGGTCTCTCAGGGATTGGGTGAAGCTGATAAAATGACCAGAAACTTAAGGAAAATGAAGCATCAACAAATCTAACCTTTTTGTAATTTTTCTGTTACTATTGTTATAGCATGTGTGTTGAAAAGGAGGAAGCAATGGGGTGTAGCTATGACCAGCCTTTTTCTTAGTCAAATTTACAGAGGCTAGACATTTCCTTTTCCAAAAGCCTCGTGAAACACGGCGATACATCGGCAGCATCAAAATCTGCTTTCACTTTGTACGTATTTTTTACCCTGTTTTTTTTTTTAAACAGAATTTCCAATGTGTTACTTTGTAATGTAACAGATCGGGTGTCATTTTGGTTTGTGGTCACGGACTCATCCAAAAATGCAACAACTGTTCCCAGAGGCGAGGTTGAGGCAGCCATAAGGTATAGTAATTCCTTCTCCATATTACTCTTCCATTCTAATCAGAGGCCCAATTAATGTGGATCTGTGCATCTTATATCATATGAACTAATAGTCTTTGCCTTTTAATGATATAAATCAATTTATTGTATGAATCAAATATACGAATTTATCATTAACATTGTAGGTTTTAATCATACCATGGGGTTGATACTATTTTTCCTTTGTGCATATGAGATGAAAAGGAGTTTTATCCATATGAGGGGAGCAACCTCTTAGCACTCTTGAAATGTGTGACCCTTTGAAAATAGCCTTTAAAAATATAGTGGATTCTCAGAAATCTAAACACTTCACAGAGGTCTACATATAAACCAGTGTTGACCATGTGCTTCACATCTGCCTCAGCCAACTTACTCAGAGTCAGCTAAGGGTCTTCCTCAGGGGATTTTGTACTTTTATTTCAAATGAAAAAGGCTCATTCTTTCAGTGCCGGATGTTCACACTGCAGTCAGCCCAAGGACACCTAGCTGAATATCTTACTGGTACTCACATTTTTTTCACTTCAGATTTTTCTAGGAAACCTATCCCTGTCATAGCTGAGCACTGCTTGTACAAGTTGTTCTGTTTTCTTATTAAATATTATGTTCTGAAACCAGTACAATAATATTGTGAGGCTGCATAATTAGAGGGGAAAAACAGGTTATTTGGCCTTAGCAGTCTGCTGTCTGCATAAGGACTTTACAAGGGTGACTCCCAGAAGCAGAGTTACCCCCACATGTTTCTGCAACATTGAGTAGAAAATAGATCTCTTTGTTTTTAAACTTGCTGTACTTTGTCTTTAAATCTCATGTTATCTTTATGGAGGTGTAATACCTAATTCCCGATGAATGAGTATGCATTCTTCGGGAAAGATTAATTTTTAAGCTTATGAGCAGATTAAGCTATTTCCTACAGAGATACCAAACAACTTCATTACATTAGTGGTGCAAGGAGATTATTTATTCACTGGAGTTTTCTAAGAGTGCTGGAATGCACTTTTGAATGCATTAATTTCTGTTATTCTTGAAACAACCAGTTACATAAGCTGATTTATTTTAAGTCTTTAATATTCACTGTTTGTCACCAAAATTGCATTGTATTATGGCCTCTTAGATTTTAACTGTTGTCTCTCATCAAATAAATAAAAATGTAACATTTAAAAAATGGTTTACATTTTTACCACTAAATTGAGACAAAAAAATAAAATGCTCCCTGGACTGAATATTCCAACAGGCAACTTCTTTGCTTACGGGATTCCAGATTGAATTCTCCTTCTTCCTATTTATTGTATATATTACATTCACACCTACAAAATCTAGTTGCATACCAGGTTGCCATACTATCAGATACTGTACAAACAAAGAACACAGAAAATGATGGTCCCTCTGAGCTATCTTAACTACAGTAAGAATCACAAGATGAGTTATAAGCTTAAAATTTATACTTATCTTCACATATGCAACATACATGTACAGATATTTGCCTGTATTCACCTAAGCACATACTAGTGTGATTCATGAACAATAACTTCAAGCTGAGGTTTGCTCATGACCATCAGTTAATACCAGCAAGGCAGAAAATTCGTCATCAAATTTCACCATCTGATATATTGTATAACATATGGTTCTCAACTCAAAGGGGAAATCCTCACTTTCCAAAAACATTCAAGAACTCAGTGTTTAGGGTATAGGCAATATTATGACTTAAGAGATCTTACAATTTCTAGAAAAAAACCACACACATTTTACAGGTCCATATATACATATTTATTGCTGATAAACACTTGCTCTGTTGTAAAAAAAACAAACAAAAAAGCAATTTGAAATAGTCCCACAAGTTGGTATATAAGAAAGTATTACAAAGAAGACTAACTTGCCCTAAAGATACATTTTAGAAAATACATTTTCTAAAATAAAGAATTTGACTATACAATTCCTCCCATGCTTGAAACTGACAAATTTGAAGCATGGGAGGAAGAAGGAGAGGAGCAGAGTATGGACTCTGGACTTCATAAAAGCAGACTTTGACTCACTTAGGGAACTCATGGGTAGGGTCCCTTGGGTGGCCATTCTGAGGGGGAGAGGACTCCAAGAGAGTTGGTTGTACTTTAAAGAAACCTTACAGAGAGTGCAGGAATAAACCACCCCAATGTGCAGGGATACTAGCAAGGATGTCAGAAGACCACCTTGGCTTAGGAAAGAACTCTTCAGTAAGCTAAAACACAGAAAGGAAGCTTATAAGAAGTGGAAACTTGGACAAAAAGCTAGGGAGAAGTATTGCTTGGGCATGCAGGGATGAAATCAGAAAGGCCAAAGAGCAACTGGAGTTGCAGTTAGCAAGGGATATGAAGGGTAACAAAAAGGGTTTCTATAAGTATTTCAGCAGCAAGAAGAGGATCAGGGAAAGTGTGGGTCCTTTACTAAATGGGAGAGGCAACCTAGTGACCGAGGATGAAGAAAAGGCTGAAGTACACAATGTCTTTTTCATTTCAGTCATCACAGGCAAGGTCAGCTCCTAGACTACTGCTCCCAGTAGCACAGTTTGGGGAGTAGGTGAGCAGCCAACAGTGGCAAAAGAACAGGTTAGGGCCTATTTAGAAAAGATGGATGTGCACAAGTCCATGGGGCTGGATGGGATGCACCTGAGGATTCTGAGGGAGTTGGCTGATATGATTGCAAAGCTGCTGGCCATCATGTCTGAAAACTCATGGTGATTGGGAGAGGTTCCAGTTGATTGGAAAGGGCAAATATGATGCCCATCTTTAAGAATGTGAAGAAGGAGAATCTGGAGAGTGATAGACCTGTCAGCCTTATCTCAGTCCCTGGAAAAATCATGGAGCAGTTCATCAAGGAATCCATTTCTGAGCACTTGGAAGAGAAGAAGGTGATTAGGAACAGTCAGCCTGGATTCACCAAGGGCAAGTCATGCCTGACCAACCTGATTGCTCTCTATAATGAAATGAATGGCTCTGTAGATGCAGGAAGACCAGTGGATACTTCCAAAAGGAAGTACTAAATCATGGCGCACTAACAACATCCATAGCAACACAGGTAGACATGCCCAATAAGGAGCAGTAGTCTCAAGTTGCAGCAAGGGAAGTTTAGGTTGAACATTAGGAAAAAACTCTTTCAGTAGGAGGGTGGTAAAGCACTGGAATGGGTTACCTAGAGAGGTGGTGGAATCTCCATCCTTGGAGGTTTTTAAGGCCCAGCACAACAAAACCATGGCTGGGGTGCTCTAGTTGGGGATGGTCAGGAGGTTGGACTAGATGACCTCCTGAGGTCCCTTCTAACTCTAATTTTCTATGATTCTAAGTTCCTTAGGTTTTGAGAGAGATTAGTTGTCTTCAAGTTAAATACAAGGAACATTTCTTAGACAGTTAAAACCTTTCACAGGGAAAGAAATGTTTAAAATGTAAAATGCTGTAGTTTAATGAAGAAATTAATATTGAGTTTGGACGACTAAATTGTTATTAGTGGCACAATTTAACTTAAAAACATCTAATAATGAATAGATCATAGTGCACAGCCTTCAAGACACTGTTTAGTTTGAAGGAACATAGGTAATAAACCTATTCTATGTCTCCAGGGTGTCACCAGTGTGCTCAGGTTGTCAGTGTGGTTAGGGTCCATGTTGTTATCTAATTCCATTAGTGTGGTTTGGGGGTTAGGTGATACCAGTGGTTGCAGGGCTGGCACTGGAAGATAGTTCTGTCCCAGCCTGAGTCCCATGGTTGCAGGGCCCAGGCTGGGAGATCCTTCTCTCCCAACACCAGCTCTGTGGGACTCAGGCTGGGAGATAAGTTTCTGCCAACCCTGGCCCTGTGACTGCGGGAGTTGAACTGGGCAATAAGGTTCTTCCAGCCCTGGCCCCACAATCACAGTGTGGGTCCTGAAAGCTCCTTGCTGTCGGGGCAGGGGAACGCTGACTCTGCCCGGACTCTGGTGGGAGAGCCCGCCCTGGCTGCAGGCAGCTCCTGGGGGTAGGGACCAATCTCCTGCCCCTGCTGCCTGGCTGACCAGGAGCACATTTACTCCCTGTCAAGCATCTACACATGTGCTACTGAGCAGTAAGTAATCTTGAGAACATTTGCTACTTGCATTTGCAGGTAGCAAATTTACTAGCTATTAGAGTCAATTGCTGTGCAGTAAGCACTGGCAAGTGTAGACACAGCCACTTATTGTGCAGTAATTAGCTATACTGAGCAGTAAAGCATCTCATGTAGATGTACCCAGCAATTACCATCCATTTCCAACTTCTCTCCAATTAGTGTGCCTTTCCCACTAGATAAGGATACCCATTTGTCACATCCCTCTTATCTTTGTTTTGGTGTTATGTATTGCTGGTATCAGTTTATCCTCTATCTGTTGGTCCTTGGAGGCACCTCTAAAACTAATGAGCAATTTTTCCAGCATTTCTGTACAGGCCGTATATGGTATGGAATGCCTCGTTTTGCATGTATTGGGACCTACTTCAGTTAACACTGTTAGCAGGGCCTCTGTGTGCTTTGTATATGCACTGATCAACGGTTGTATTAAACCATACTCCAGCTAGGCCTATACCTACTTCCTTCCTCTGAGTAGGGATATTCCTGGGTGTCAGGAATCTTCTTCTGTCTTGTAATTCCCAGACAGCAGGGTCTGTGGCATTAAGCATAATTTGGAGCAATTCTGTGGCTGGATTAATGTGAATGAGAGGTCAGATCAGCCCCCTAGAATCAGATTGGGTGGGGGGGAAAGAGCCTAGGTACATGCTATTTGAGTGCTACATAGTTGCAGGGCTGGGAAGCAGGAGTGCTGCAGGGCTGGAGCCAGGAGTTCCTGTATTCCATCCCATCTTTGATGCTGACTCTCTCTGTGGCCCTCTCGTAGTAGTAATTCCTTACACCACTTAGGTATCACACCAGACTGGTGGGAACATCAGTTAGCAGGGGTCTGGTCCTGCTCCCAGTGAAGTCATTCAGAGTTTTGCAGATTACAAACACTGCACCATGCAAGTATTAAGTATTGTTACTTAGCTGAAAAGCTGTTTGATGTATGAAATTAAGAATCACCCCAGCTCAAGGGCAAAGTTACTTTTGTTATAATAATATTTAACACCTGCAAGCTATGATATTTTAGTGAATGTTACATTTTTTAAAAACACATTCTATTTCATAGGGGGGCCTCCTGCCCAAGGTTGCAAATATATTCATTGCTTATTATTTATGTATAATATATTAAATCTCACCCCTGTACCCTAAGCTTTCAGAGAGTTATGTATGGAAGCCTTATGGCTAAGTCCCTGCAGATATAGATTGACAGTGCCTATGGATTGTTAAAGTGGAGATCCTAATAATCCTCACAGTGGGATACATTCACTCCTGCTGCAGTTGTACTGCTTCTACTAGGGCTCCTTTGTTTCCCACTGTCATTGATATATATGTTTATATTTTATGCTGTGGTTTGTATTTTTTAAAGGATGACCAGAAACAGGATCAATAATGCCTTCTTACTGAATGACAAAACAATGCAGTTCTTGAAGATTTCCTCAACCTTACCACCACCCACTGAATCCTCTGTACCTATCTGGCTTGTCGTATTTGGTGTTGTCCTTTGCCTCATCGTGGCAGGAATTCTTTTCCTCATAGTATCAGGGATCCAACAACGCAAAAAGTAAGCAGCTTAGCTTATTTTTTTCTTCTAACCCACTGCTAGTGAATGGAGTGAACTGGAAGTCTTTGAGAAACATGGCAGCTTTCTCTGCCCAGTTGAGGACATCTGTTATCTTTGTTGAAGGCAAATAACTGTATTTGCTTGCATATAATAAACCCTGGAATATAATACAGCACTCTTTCCTGCCTATGCAGGGGGTCAGACTCGATGATCTATTGAGGTCCCTTCCGACCCTAACATCTATGAATCTATGAATACACACTGTGTTTTTGAAAGGCAGTATAAAGAAAACCAAGATTTTTCCAGTCATAGCTACACAGAGCAAGGATAGAACTAATTCACTCTTTTTCTTGTTTAGCTAGAGCTGAAACCTTATCTGTTGCTGAAGACTGTTCCCCATGGGTGGATCTAAGATTTTGGAAATAGCTAAAAAGTCTCCAAGGCTGTGAGATAAAAGGAAAGAGACCAAGAGCAGCTGGCAGGAAGCAAAATTGCCCTAAGAATGGTTAGCTTAAACATCAAAAAGCATTAAAAAGGAGAGACAACTGTTAACGTCTCTGAAGTGAAGAATAATGAGCCGTTATGTCAACTAACTCCTTCAGCTGCTTGTGATGCAACAATTGCTGCACTGTGGAATGTGAATCAAAGCAGATTTCTTCTATTCTACTCATAAAATCAGTTTACCCTGCTTAATACATGCACCCAAATTTTAAAGGGGCTGATTTTGGGGGAAATGGTGTGTGTTGTATGCTAGAAAATACAGAATTATTTTAGAGTATGAGGTTCTTAACCAGGGTAAGAACAGGATATTGAAGGTTCTCCTAAATATAGGTGATTGCTTTCTAAGGACTTAATTTGCTGCTAGCTCTCTTAAAAAAGTTTTGTGCACTGCACACTGGCTTTTGTCAGTAGAGCCAGAAACATGAGTTAGTGGCAGGGCAAAAAGCCAGCAGTGACTGAAGCTGCCCCTGGTGAAGAGAATTTTAAAGCTGGCAGTTTAAAAACAAAACACCCTAGTCCTTGTAGGTTCAGGACCCAAGTGCCAGCCACACCAGTGATTAATGGACTATTAGGAAGAACCTGATCTTGTAAGACAGCCTATGAACCTAGCTCACAAGCTCAGTTCCAGAACTAATTCACCATGAGACTAGATTTTTGTCGCTATGCAGTAAAGTAATGAGGTATAATTTTTCCACCACTCACCTGTTTCATATTGCAGTGCTGGCCAACATAATGAGTCAATTGGGAGCTGCTTAACTTGATAGTCCCTGTTTTGAGTGAATGGATTGAAGAAGGCAGAAAGGGGCAGGGAGTAGATGGATCCTGAGTTTTGGCCCCCTGCTACTACTCTCTACTTCAATTATCTGTTAGTTTGCATAGTTCTGCTTGGATAAGAACATTTCTCAGCTCATCAGATGTGAGAATCTACTCCTGCTTGAAACTGAAACACTTGAGGAACCTGGTACTTTTTTTTAACAAACATCTTGGTTTCACTATAGGATCACACAGGAACAGAAGAGGGATTGGGGGTACAGACTTGCTGACAACTAGGTAGCTTGGAAACTGGCAAGTGCACGATGGAAAATACTTACACATATGTATACATTCCCACTTACGAGACTGATTCATGGATTCAAAAGACTTGCATGCTTCTTTTCCATGCAATCCAAGTACTGTTTAAACCAAACAAACTGTAGATGAATGAGGCTCTTGTGGTGAGTGAAGCTGTAGCTCCTCCCCTCTTTCCCCTACCACTGAATTTATCAGGGTGGAGAGGTGGGGAAAGGAAGGGTGAACAGCTGTGATACTTACTCTATGGACTCCAGAGCTGCATGAAAGACATACACTGACCAGCCGATGAATTCAGAGCTCATGGCAATGTAGAGCTCTGACATGCTGGCTTGCTGGTAAGCTCAGAAAGCTCACAGCACATGCAGCACATAGCCAACCGGGGGGTGTAACTGCAACACTGCACTCCCCCTGGACCTGCCACTGGTTTTACCTTTAGGCTGAATTCTGTTCCACTGCAATCAGTGGGATTTTGGTTATTGGCCTCATGGAGTGCTAGGTGAATCTGGTACCAAGCAGAGTCTCTCTAGCACTTGACAAGCCTGTTTTCTTGTCTGCACACTACCCTATCACCATGGCAGTAAGACAGCTCTTTTTTCTCTAATAGAATTGGCAAATTTCCAAGAGAGGAGAGACATCCTCAGAGGCTGTGACTATGAAGAGTCATGCTTTCCTCTTCTCTTTAAAGCATGTTACAGTCAGAGGAGAGAAGAGTTCATAGATCACACACCTACACCCCTAGATCACACACAGTTATTTTTGGCAGTCCTGTAAGGCTATCTATCTCCCAAAGGCCAGTAAAAGTTTATTATAGTTAATATCATGGATGTTTAAGCACTGAGTCAAGCTGTTACAGTATGCGTTGTGGGACTGGAAGAAGTACTATAGCTGATCTTTGAGTTTCTTATCCTCCAAAATTGCTGATGCTGCAAGCTGTAAAATACAGCAGGCTTTTTGATTATGAAACAGTGGATCTCAAGGTCAAAAATAAATCAAAAGAATGATAAGGATATCATTGCCTGATGGTTCTAGACTAAATTTCTTAATCATTTAGCAGTTTAGATCAGTTCATTCCATGGCTTCTTTAGTATGAATTATTTCAATTTAGGGCATGGCTGCAACATATTTACACCAGGGTAAGTTACACTGCTTTTGTACATGGATATAAATTTTACTGGAATCTGGAGTGGACAGACATGCAACTATTCTGGGCTAGCTGCATGTGGTAGGCATCTGAAGGGAGTCAGTTTGTTCCAGGCTAAGCTTCAGGGTTGTTGGCTGTAGCTGTGTAAGTCTAAGGACATAGGCAGGCAAGGTTCTTTAGGTAGTTGTGATATCTTTTATTAGACCAACTAAATAGTTAGAAAAAAATTCTTCGTAAGATTTCGGGCACAAACACCCTTCATCAGGCATAGAGAGACTCAGCTGGTGTTATGTGTTCTCCAAGGTAGAAAATAAACTAATTTATAACATGCAGGTCTGTGAAAATGCAAATGAGTGGAAGTTTGGAAGACAATGGGTAAGATAATCCCCCCAAAATGTACACCCTTAGTTATGACATTCTGTCTTTCCCTGCAACCTATATGGAAAATTTTCAAACAATTGCAACCCATGCTAGAAGAAGATCCAATTCTTAAAGAGATCTTTCCAGAACCACTCATCCTAGCCTTTAAATGAGCACCAGACCTCACTAACCTCATCACCATAAGCAAACTTCCTACGACCCAAACAATACTAAATGGATCTGACCATGCCAGAACAAGAAAGGTAAAACCTGCCAATGTATCTCCACCAGTCCCACAATAACTACACCCTACAACAGAACCATCATCATTCCTGGATCTTACACCTGTACCTTCAGAAATGTTATATAACTTATCCAATACACAAAATGCCCTAATGGAAAATATGTAGGAGAAAGCAAACATCTGTGTACTGAATGAATGCACACCAAAGATCCATCAAAGACAAAAATATCCAGTTACCTGTGGGGGCACACTTCTCACAAGACAATCACTCCCTCTCCCATCTCTCAGTTCTAATCCTCAAAGGGAATTTATAAAACACCTTTCGTAAACGAGGCTATGAACTTCACTTCATAAATCTACTGGATGAAAAAAATCATGGACTAAATATAGACATTGGATTTACGATATATTACAACCTGCCTGACATCTGATACCCTGGGTAACCTGCCTCCAGCTAACCACTTGCATTACTTCACACATTTCCCTCCCTTCCTCTCCCCCTGCCTCCTATCTCTACCAATTGTCTTCCAAACTTCCACTCATTTGGATTTTCACAGACCTGCATGTTGTAAATTAACTTCTTTTCGATCTTGGAGAACACATAACACCAGCTGAGTCTCTCTATGCCTGATGAAGGGTGTTTGTGCCTGAAATCTTGCAAATAATTTTTTCCAGCTATTTAGTTGGTTTAATAAAAGATATCACATCTACCCAAAGAACCTTGCCAGGCTAAGCTGCAAACATAGGACTTATCACTAGTGTAAGTTCCACCATTGAAATTTGCAGTGCATCTTGTACAATGTATTTTGTACCCCACTGTATTTTCCTGGGGTAATTCTACGTAGGCTTTAAGTATATCTGTGTAAGGTTGTGCATGCTGTATCCACTCTTTTTGTGCACTTGTATAATATCAGTAATATTGGTGTAAATATGTCACGTGTCCAGGTTCTTAGATTCAGGGGAAAGTGATAGTACAAAAGCCACACTATTATTTAAGCTAGTAGACACAAGCCTGGTAGGATCCAGTCACTTGTGCACATTCATAATAGTGAGCACAGCTCACCATTGGGACAGATAACCAAGGTGCAGGATGCATTCATTCTCCAATAGGTAGAGTCATTTAATGTATATCTGTGCCGTGTCTCCACTACTACCAGGGGTGCGTGCCACCCACTCTCACTTGAGTGCAGCAGACCCAGATATGTGGTGATTATGCCATTCCAAGTACAACCCTGGCAGTTGCTCTCAAGCAAGCTAGAGACCAAGGTACTGAAAACAGTCAAAGAGAGACATCCCTGGAGTTGCCTCATTGTCACATTTCCGGGTTTGTCATGGACATCTGTGTGTGGGTAGGTGGGGTGTGAATGGGAATGTGTGTCCGTGGCAGCAATGAGGATGTGGTATAGACATGCCCTCAGCCAAGACTAGATTATTTTATAAAAGATATGTGAGCAGCAAGGATTTTTGTGGGTGATATTGAAATCTGCTGCAATGGAAAATTCACATGCTTGCCTCTTGCATAATTCCTGGACCATCACAGCAACAACATCCTTCCAACACTTTATAAAAGATAGGTTTTTATTCTACCACAAGTTGCTGAATGCGGGAACCACTGGGTAAAATCCATGGCCTGTATTATAAAGGAAGTTAAACAAATAATCATAATGGTCATTTCTCACTTTAAAATTGATTACATCTACTAACTTATATCTCATTCTTACATTTCCTTTTTTAGTTTGCACTGTCTCCAGATCATTTTGCAAAGCAGGACATTGAGGTATAGTGGTTAAAGTGAGTCGTCATAAGGGCACCCATGTAAAAGCTATATTAGAATGTACTCAGGAGTTCCTGGCTCCCAGTGCTGTTTTCAGGCATTAAACTATTTTACTGTATATTAAGTATTGTGAACTTCTTAATTAATGGGAAAATTAATCTATTTTCCTTTATGTATGAGCCACTCATATATAGCTCTTGGTTGCGCAGTGTATTCTAATGCTGTATTGTAATTTTATGTTATTCCTTTGTAGAAAGAATAAGGAGCCTGCAGAGACAAAGAATTTAGAAGAGAAATGTGAAGTAACTGTAACAATAGAAAATGGGATGCCCTGTGATACGCTGAATTTAAAAACTGGCCAGATTAACGGAGGCTATGAAGCTGATGATGAACGGTTCACACCTCTATGAAATGTTACTTTGTACATTTGGCTTCTTTTAAAGACTGTACACCCCCTTCATCTTGTCACTAGAGCTGAACATCAACTACCAAGAGCAGCAGAATGCATCCTTTCACTATAGGAAGGAAGTTTTCTTTGATAACACACACATACACAGATGCACGTAATCAAACATTACACGTTGTTTGGCCACAATACAGAGTTACTGTTTCTGGGCACAGCAGCTCAGAAGACCATGAAATACTGTCCAAAGTTTACCATGGAATGGGACTGAAGCCTGATTTATGCCCCATGTTTTGATATTAGAGATTATTCAAATATGTCATTATGATTTGTTCATTGTTTTCCTACCCTGGAATAAATGTGAACCGTGCTGCTCTTCTGTGTTGTGTGACAGAGCATTAATCACTATCAGTTCTCACTGGGACTGCTCCTCAGTGAGATGTGAATGTTTCTCTGGAAACTGGCAGTCATATGCTGAATGACAGCGTGCCTTTTGTTTGAATAGGGGTTAATACACAGGAGTTTTACTTACTGAAAAAAAGTTTCAGGCCATGTGCCTGATCCTGAAGTGTGTGGAGACCTTTCTTACCTTCTGAAAGTGAAGGTTATGAGATGACTGGGCCAGAGGCTTATATATACCAAAGAGGGAGAAGAGATCTGATCTTTAATCTAGCCAGCAAAGGTACACAATTTAACAACTAGAAGTTAAGATCCTCAAAGTTTGACAGAGGAGGCTAAGAAGAGGCTTGCAGAGGCACAAAGTGCAGATAAATACCCAGCTCTCACTAAATCCATGAGTGCTGAGCTAGTGAAAATAGAACTGATTACAAGGAAGTGTGGTAAATTTGACATCACTTGGACTTTGCAAATCATGACTAGACATTTTCTACTACGACTGTAGATATACATTCTACTTCAGGCATTATTAGGCTTGAGGCTAGCATTGCTGGATACTATTTTATGACTTGTGCTATGTAAAAAGTGATCAAAATGATCCCTGCTGAGGTGCCTTTCAAATTGGTGAATCTGTCATGGAAGTGAATAGGAATTGAGGGTACCTTGTAGTATTAAGCCCTTTATTATCTTTGGATTATTTTAATGGGAGACACTCATACATAGCTCATGGCAGAAACTGACATTAAAGACCAAGTCCTGCTCCAAGTGAAATGAATGCTAAAACTGCCATTGACCTCAGTGGAACAGGTTCCAAGCCAAAGCAGAGGAGAGAGAAGTGTGTGCGTTAAAGAGGATGCGAGTATGCTGAGGTGATGTACGAGATTTACACGTCTTCATCAACCTTCTTCCTTCCATATACCATGCTTTGACATTCATATGCTACACCAATGGAAGATAAAATTGCATGTCAGGCCATTGTCAGTGTTTTGCATTTGATATTTTTAAACAATATTTAAATTATTAATCAAGTGTTAGGGGTTCACAGTGTAATTCAAATTTTTACTTGCATTGGTAGATATTGACAAGTATGGCAAGGACTCCAGCATACAGCTGCAAAGAACTCTGTCCTCCAGAGTGCCAGCCTCACTTCTGAATTGCAAGTCATAATAAACACTTTCATTTATTGCCTCTTTCCTTTTAGGCCTTTTACATTCAGTATTGACACTCTTGGGTTGAGTAGGTTATGGGAAGGGCTCACCATATAGACCAGGTAGAATGACAGGTAGCAAGAAGGAAAATGCCTGACACCAAGAGACAGATGAGAAAAAGCAAGTAAATAAAACCCCCCCACTGATCTTACAAGATATGTGCCTCGCATTTTCTCTATCTGTATGCATCTATTCCTACATCCATTGTCCTGCCTCTTTAGACTGTAAGCTCTTTTGGGCAGGAACTGTCTTTTCTATGTCCTCCAAAGTGACTAGGGAAATTTTGGCAAAATATTAATAAAATAAACTCATAATTATTAAGGAAAATCTCTTTGTGCTTCAGACTAGCACTGTAACATGGAGATAAGTGTATTGCCTTTCTTCATCAGGATGTTGCAAGGTTGAATTAATCAGTGAAAGAACAGCACTTTGAGAGCGTTGAATAGAAAATGCAGACGTATGAAATATTATTACTGTGATTACTGTCCTGTGATCCTTCTTTTAGACATATCTTTATGGAACTCAGGACTGAGCTTATTGTTAGTAGTAGTATTAATAGTATTTATGTGGATGGTTTCCATATCTTTTGTATTACTAGGAATGACAGTTCAATACAAACTGTATGCATTGGTGGGACTGTAAAATTTTTGGCAGACTTAAGCGATTTCTTTGATTTTCTTTAGGAATGGCCTAATCGTATCGCAGCAAAAGGGTGGAGTTATGTTGTTTTGGTGAAATTCACTTAGTGAGCAGAGGGCCAAAACTTTTTATACCATTTAGGGCTTTTCTGAGGATTTGTTTAAGGGCTCAGCACTGACTGACATTTCAAAATGGAGCCACAGCTTCTGTGGAATATTTTATATGATGCAGACTGTCATCAGTGATGAGTAGTTAATCACTAACTTCCCCCCAAATTGCTTCTTAGCAGTAAGATTAGTTAACAATTTTTTGGCATGGTTTTATGCTGAGTGGTTATATAAGATGGAAGCAGAGAACACATTGTGTTTGCATATGCGCTGGAGATAAATGGCCTATGAGATATAAAGCACATAGTCTCAGCTCATTCATAGCAACCTTTAGAAGTTATTCTTGGTGAAATCCTAGTTGGCTTATTCAAGAGCTCATTTGCTATAGAGGCTATGTTACAGTATCCTCACACAGCAAAAACGTACTAGAAAATAAAGAGTACTTCAACTTCATGACACCAATAATGCCACAATTGATCATTTTTCCAGGTGAGGACCTGGCCAGATACTTTGTTTGTTTGTAATTGTTTCTTTTTTTCTGAGCAACCTATCTTAGAATGCCATTTAATTCATGCGGTGAAAGGCAATATATTTTCAATCACTTCCATAAGGATCTAACATCAGTGCAGTGTCAATACATGTGAATGGAAGAATTCTGGTTGGTGTACCTGGAAGGAGCTTTGGTTTCTGTCAGAGCTTAACTTGAGGTGGCAGGTCATTAAATACATAACTCATAAATGAACTAAAGTTCAGTGAAATAAATCAAACACAATAAACAGAAAGTTCTATTTGGAGAAAAAATGTAATGCTTATCAGTAACTACACCTACAGCTGGTCAGCATTTCAGAAAGAATAATGCAGGTGTTAGCTTCTGTTGAGCTAGCTCTAGAAAGTGCATTGCTAAAACAAGGGCAAATTGTGCATGAATAAGAAGTTTACTCAGTCACACATTACCCACACATTTGGAGTGCTTGAACAACTTGGAGAACTTTGAAATATCTGTCCTGGAATAACAGAACAAGCTCATTTTGACACTAGTCATGCTTAATGATTAAATCCATGCAAAACTGTTAGTATCAGATATTCTCTTCATTTAAAAGAAACTATAAATGCTCTAGTTTATTGGAGGAAAAGAGCAAGTTGCATGCCAGATGTTGAAGTCCTTAGGCAATTTTGTCATTTCTGCTGAGAAAAACCAGTAACCTCATAACCAGACTAACCACCTGGGACTCAAGCATGCTGAGGACAGTATGTTTTTCTTGGGTGATGGAAGGAATTTGCATTTGATCTGGTGAAACAAAGAACAAAGGCTCCCTATATACATGCTGGGGGGGAAGCAGGGAGGGCATTTTAATTAGACCGAGCCACTCTAATTAAAGCACTGCAGTCATCACATATATCAAGGCTCCTGCGCATTTAAAAATGGCTGTGGGATGCTTTAACTAAAATTCATTCAACAAGTTTTAGTTAAAGCACCACAGTGACCATTTTTACATCTGCAGGGGCTTATGTACATGATGCTGTGGCAATGCTAGATAGAGTATTTTAATTAGAATGCACCAGAGCACATGTGTAGTCACACAAACCTCCTTGATGGGAAAGGCCTTCGTGGTATCCCCTACAATCAAACTGATGGCGTTGCAAAGGTTACATCTACTCTTGTATTTCATCTCTACACCTCTACTATGAGACCCAAGAGGTTTAGAATAAGAATGAAACAATTGCTGTTGAGATGTTGAGAAATCTCTTTAAGACTGAAATTATCTTGGAAGTATGGCCCATTGAGCATTGGACTCAATGCCCAGATAACAGGTTTGTTCAGAGAATCCAGCTTTTATTCTTCAGGCCTTCAGAAGCTGGGTAAGTGGCAAAGAAGTGCTGTGGAACTCTGCCCACCTCCAGAGCACAGCCTGAGGGCAGGAGGTGGGCAGAACCAGTGCTGCACTCTGCCAACCCCACAGAGCGCAGTCTGGTGTTGGAATGCAGGCTGAGCCGGCAGCGTACTCCACCTCCCTTCACTGGGCTGAGCTCCATGGGACTGGTGCAGCCAATCAGAGTGCAGCCTGGTGGCGAGAGGTGGGCAGAGCTGGGGTTGCACTCTGCCTCCCACTGCTGGGCTGAGCTCCATGGAGCCCAGTATTGGGTGTGGGCTGCACCCACTGCTGGTCCCAGGTAGCAGCGGCAGCCTCCTGTCATTCGGGTGCAGATCCGGGGGCAAACGATCATATGTTTGACCAAGCTCAGGGGCCGAAAGGAAGTTCAGGACACAAAGGCAGATGTGAAAAAGAACACATTGAATGTGGCGGTCTTAACAGTTAAAAAATAGAAGTGTTTTGAGAGACATGCCAGAGGGAAGTAAAAGAATTAATATTGCACTATTTTCAGCTGGACAGAAGTGAGCCTATAGGAAGGAACACTTCATAGAGAAAGACAGTTTATGTGATGACAAAAGAGTAGTATTATCATCATCATTTCTAATACAGTGATGACAAGTGGCCACAGGGAAAATCCAGGACGTCATAAATGAAATAGATAAAAAAACATACAGTGGGAGCTTAATATGGTGTTTTCTTATGTTTCGTCAATTGCCAAAAGCCTTTCCCAAACAGTAAAGAGAACTGCGGCTCCAGGAACTGGTCTCCAGGTCACTAGTTCATTCAGATCTGTCTCAGTTGTGACCAACAGTCATTAGCAGCAGATTCTGTTTGAGTAACGAGTGAAGGAGTGGTCTCAGTTCAGTCTGTATTCGTACATCATAGTCTACAATATCATTAGATCCAATATCACAGAGTACATTAGTACAAAGTCCAAAATCCCTTGGTTCAAAGCTGATAAGAGCTACATACTGTACTGGAACAAATTCATAAAGTAGTAGCAATGAGAAAAATATTTTTTTCATCTGTTTCCTAAAGGTAAAACATTTTATTTTTAATTATTATTAATCAGGGCAAATAAAATGAGGACGGGCAGCTCTGTTGGCTTAAAATGGTATTTAAAGGTCTGTTTTTTGTGAATTGGCTTATAAGTATAAATATATGAAAGGTTCAAGATGGGCAGCAGGGGTTAATTGATTTGTAAGAGCCTGTGTTTCACACACAGCACTCCACAGCCCTGGAGGCACATAGGCTGTCTTCTAGCACAACAATGGACACAGCTTGAGACTTGAGTGGGGCATGCCATAACATGAGATCACAGCCTTCAAGGCAGACAGGTTGTCTAACACAACAAGCCTGGGAACCAAGGGAGTATGTACTATATTGTCGCATAACACGAGATCAATGTCACCAGCTACAAGGCCCCAGAGTAGCAGGGGGGGCTGAGTCCTGGTTTTGAGGGAACAGACCAAATTAGGAGAAGGCCCAGAAGGCTATGTAGATGTGTGAACACAAATCTAGCCATGGATGAAGAGTCATTAGGAGTCATCAAGGGGGAAGGAGAATACAAAAGTAGAGACTTGAAAGTAACAAAGGGTCCTTCCTTCTCTTCCTTTCTGTCCTTCCCCACTCCTCCTCCTTCTCCTCCCTGAGAGGGGTCCCAAGGCCACCATGGACTGAGGGCATACCAGCAGCCCAGCTCATACACCCCACTGGAAGGGGTCTGTGGGCCTTGGCATCCCACCTCCAGAATGCTGACATGCCATGCTGACATCTGACACCTAAGAGACAGCCTCAGAGTGAAGCCTGCATCCTGACCAGATGTACTTTGACTCCAGTGACAGCCCTAGGATTGGTAGACATAGAATTCCTTGATTGCTTGCATTGTTGCTTCTTTTTGGTTATCACTGTGTATCAATACATTTGCCTATTATTGAATGGAAAAGTCGTGGTCAGTTTGAGGGTTGTGCAAGCCTGGAACAAAGGTGTACACACTGGATCCTAAATCCAGTGCCAACCGCTCCAATGTCAACCTCAAAAAGTTATGTGCCAGATAACAGCCCAGCTGGAAAGTAGATGAAACAAGTAAAAGGAAAAAAGCAACCAGGGAGGGAAAAGACACAATAGTGAAGTTAAAGTTTTTTCTAATATGGTCTGGAGCCAGATCAAGTTCCCACTGAAGTCAGTAGGAGAGTTGTCATCACCCATACTAGGAAAAAGATTTAGCCATTCCTAAACAAAACCATCATTGACCATCCTACTTCAATCCAAAATGCAAATATATATATGCAGCTACAAAGCATTCACTTCCACAACCAAAAACTATTACTATATATGCAGCTACAGAGCATTGTGTGAAAGTACAAGTGAACACACACAGCTATGTAGGCAAGTGCCTGTTTTTCATCATACAGGGGTGTAGGTTGTAGCCGTGTGGGTCTAAGGATATGTCAAGGTAGACAAGGTTCTTTGGGTGAATCTGATATTTTTTATTAGACCAGCTAAATAGTTGGAGAACAATTTTTAAGAAAGCTTTCGGGTTCAAAAACCCTTTGTCAGGCTAAGGAAGTTTCAGCAGTTGGTGTGTGCTCTTCCTGGATGGAATGAAAAGTAAAAAAGCCAGAGGCTGTGCTGGTATGCATACGAGACCAAAAAAGCTGTGACATACAGTTAAGCCCTCAGATACCACTGAATTTGCACTGAAGAGAACACCCGGGATTGCCACCTCACCACTCTTAAAAAGGCTCTCATGCAACAAAGACACTCCTCCAGAGAGATAGAGCGCACATTTGAAAGAGCCACCCAGATCCCACGTGAAGAACTGCTGCAGTACAGAAGAACCCCCCCACACAAATCGTACACGGCTGGTTATGACATATCACCCCTCCCTCGAACCCGTATGGAAAATCCTCAAACAATTGCAACCCGTACTAGAAAGAGACCCTATTCTTAAAGAGATCTTCCCAGAGCCACCCATCCTAGCTTTCAAACAAGCACTGAACCTCGCTAACCTCATCACCAGAAGCAAACTTCCTCAGACCCAGAACACACCAAAAGGATCCAGACCGTGCCATGACAAGAAATGCGAAACCTGCCAACACATCTCCACCACCCCCACAATCACTACCCTCCACAACAGAGCATTCCTGGATCTTACAGCTGCGCCTCCAGAAATGTAATATATCTCATCCAATGCACCAAATGCCCTGAGGGAAAATACGTAGGAGAGACCAAAGAGCAACTGCGCACCAGAATGAATGCACACCGGAAATCTAGCAAAGACAGAAATACCCAATTACCTGTGGGGGCACATTTCTCACAAGAAAACCACTCTCTCTCCAATCTCTCAGTCCTGATCCTCAAAGGGAATTTACAAAACACTTCCCAGAGACGAGCCTATGAACTCCACTTCATCAACCTCCTGGATACTAAAAATCATGGACTAAATATAGACATTGGATTTATGACACATAACCTGTCTGACAGCTGACTTCCCAGGTACTTCTCCACTATTCATTTTTGTGACCTGATTGTAGAAGGCAATCAGGTTGGTCTGACAGGACCTGCCCCTAATGAACCCAAGCTGGTTGCCTTTGAGCATCATCCCCCCTGCTGGTCCCTCCCAGATGTGCTCCTGGATAATCTCAAAGAGCTTCCAGGATTGAAATAAGCCTAATGGGCCTATAGTTGCCCGGGTCCTCCCTCCTCCCTTTTTTAAAGATGGGGACCACATTGGCCTTCTTCCAGTCATCCAGCACCTGGCCAGAGCACCATGAGAGCTCGTAAAGTCATGCCAGGGGCCCCGCGATAACCCCTGCAATTACCTCAACACCCTGGGGTGGAGAGCGTCTAGACACATCAACTACTAAAACTTCCTTAGCCTGACAAAGGGTTTTTGAACCCAAAATCTTACATAAAAATTGTTCTCCAACTATTTAGTTGCTCTAATAAAAGACATCAGATTCACCCAAAGAACCTCGTCTGTTTTTCAACATAACACTTTACATTTCAGCTTTCTTTTTATTTGAAAATGACTATGTTCAGACTTTAACATTAAGTGGGCATAAGTAACAGTGCAAATATCTTTATCAATTAACAACTGTCTAGCAGTTTAGAAATCTGGAATATAATTCAGTGGTGAAAATCCCTGATTATACATCACATTGTCTCTTTTAAAGGGAAGAAAACAATCTAGAGGCAAATTAGCACAGTTCAGAGAAAACAGGACACAGCCTGTTCACTGTTGACAGGGCTGGGAGAGCTGATCAGTGGATTTTCTAAGTACACCTGGCACATAAAGCAGTTTACCTCACGAGCAACAAGTTACTGTAGTGGAGAACGGACTAAACATCCTAAGGCAAGGGTCTTAAACCTATTGCCCATGGGCTACTGATCAAATCAAGTCAAATCAGTCCTGAGGCTGCCGCGACTATTGGGGCACATTAGATCAGGGATAGGCAATCCCCAACGCATGTGCTAATTAGTGGCATGCAGACACATTTTTCCCTGGCATGCCAGGAGGTGTACAAAGGAATTGTTTTAAAAAAAAAATTAAGTTGCTGTGGAGCAGCCACAGGTCCCAGCACCATGGCACAAGGGGTGGAGTCAGGAGAGCACAGGCAGAGAGGCTGTCCCCTACTCCTTATGCCCAGGCTGCACCCTCCAGCCCAGCCTGGCCCCTGGAGGGAGCTGGGGGGGGGGGGGGGCTGGGGCCCAGGCAGACGGATGCCCCATACCACCCGGATGGGGGCAGGGGCAGCACTGGGGTGCCGAGCGCTGGAGTTGGGTGCTCGGGGCAGGGTCTGGGCAGCACAGGAAGAAGCAGGTCCAGGGGGATGGGATGTGGGCAGGCCAGCCCAGCCGACCCCTTGGGAAGGTGGGGACTGGGCAGGAAGCGGGGCTGCCCCGGGGCTCCGCAGGCTCAGGGTGCAGCAGGTGGGCAGGCCAGTGGGTGGGGGTGCCCAGTGGCACCTGAGGTGGGGCCCAGCTTGTCCTGGCCCGTGCAGCTCTGTAGGCATGAGGTGCAGCCCCCTTGCACATGTGGGGATACTGCCTGTATGGGGTAGGATGCTGGGCTTGGGGGGCTCCCAGGCATGAGCTCGGGCACCCTGCATGCTGGGCACAGTACAAGTGGGGCAGAGTCACCCCCAGTGCAAGGGCCTGGCCACAGGAGTGCCCTGGGCCACAGATGGTGCTCAGGGCCAAGCCAGCTGGGAGCCTACAGAGTAGCTGCTGCCCTGACCCCAGCCCCTGGAGGGGAGCTGTGGAGGGACAAGGTCAGGGTCTGGGCATGCCAGGCCAGCCACAGTGGCTGTTCCTGAGGGGCTCCGTCCTTGAACCGGATGTGGCTTTGCTCAACTCACACTGTGCCCAGCATGCAAGGAGGCTGAGCTGGGAGCCCCCTCAACCCAGAGTCCTGCCCTGGCCCAGTGGTGTCCCTCCATGGGCAGGGTGGCTGTGCCCCATCCCTGCTGAGCTGTACGGGCTGGGCCCCACCTTGGGTACTGCTGGACACCCCTGCCCACCTGCCCACCATGGTCCAAGCCCATGGAGCCCTGGGGCAGCCCCGCTTGTCACCTGGTCCCCACCTTCCCAAGGGCACAGACAGGCCAGCCTACCTGTGGCACCTCCCCCAACACCTGCTTCTTCCCATGCCACCCAGCCCTGCCCTGAGCACCCAGCCCCAGCGCTCGGCACCCTGATGCTGCCCTTGCCCCAGTGGCCTTCTTCCCAGCCCTGGGCCCAGGCTTCTCCCACTCCAGGACTGTCAGGGAGGCCTGAGTGCCCTGGCCCTGATGGCTGCTGCTGGGGTGTTCCTGCCTCCCTCCACCAGACACTGCCCTGATCCAGTGGGCCCAAGCCACAGCTGGTAGCAGTGGGACATGCTGGCAAGGAGGGACGCACCGTCTTTTCTCTTTTTTTTCCTTTTTTCTCTCTTCTTTGTCTTCCTCTCCTCTTTTTCTCTCTCTCTTTTTCCCAGGTGCTCGCCGGCCGCCCTGACACCGCGTGGCGGCGGCGCCTGGCACGGCCCGGGACCCCGGCGTGGCGCACGCTGTATAAGGTGCCCATCGCCAAGAAGACCGGCGACCTGCAGTGGCGGCTTGTGCACGGCATCCTGGCCACCGGCACCTTTGTGCGTCACCTGGACCCAGTGGCCTCGGCGGCCTGCCCCTTCTGCCCGGGGGTGCTGGACGAGGACATTTTCCACGCGTTCCTCGACTGCCCCCGGCTGCACCCTGTCTTTGCCGCCTTGGGCACACTGCTTCGGGTGCTGGGCCGGGACTTCTCCGAAGACGCCTACGTCCACTCCTTTCCGTACCGGGCGGCCGAGCGGGCCACGGTCAGCCTGGCCAACTTCCTGCTGGGCCAGGCCAAGATGGCCACCCTGAAGAGCCGGCGAAACCAGCTCACCGGCACCGGGATGGTCGACGCCCTGCAGCTCTTCCGCCTGCTGGTGCGGGCCCGCCTCTCGCTCGAGTTTGAGCACGCTGTCCTCCGACAGACGGTGCCCGCCTTTGAGGCATGCTGGGCCCTCGAGGGGGTGCTGTGCCGGGTCGAGGCGGGACACCTGATCCTTGTACTGTGATGCCACTGGCTGCTCAAGCCGCAGAGACGCGTCAAGCGGGCCGAGGCCCTGGACTTTTGCTTGTGCGGGTCGACCCCGGAGGCCTCCATGGGTGTCCCTGCTGGCAAAACTGTAAATACTGTAAATAGTCCTTATGTTCGTTGTGTTGTTTTTTTTTGTCTAGAGTGTACGGGCAGGCCTTGCAGGCCATGAGCCCAGGCCTTGTCCATGAGGCCCAGAGCTTCGGGCGTACTTGTACATGCTCTTTACTGGCTCCGAGTTATCACCCTCCCGGGAATAAAGGTCTCTTAAAAGTCAAAAGTCTCTCTCTCTTTTTTCTTTTCTTTTTCTTTTTCTTTCTTCTTTTTTCTCTCTCCCCTCTTTTTTGTCTCATTTTCTCTTCTCTTTTCTTTGTTTCTTTTTCTTCTCTTTTTTCTTTTCTTTTTTCTTTACCTCTTTTTCTTTCTTTCCTTTTCTCTTTTCTCCTTTTTTCACTTTCTTCTTTCTCTTTCCCCCTCTCTTTTTTCTCTCCTCTTTTGCTCTTCTTTCTCTATTTCTCTTCTTTATTTTCTCTCTGATCACAACATGCTTAACAAAAAAGAATATATAAGAACAAAGTTAGTATATGAAGTTTTATTTATTGTCACCAGGTTTAGAATGTTTAGAAAACCTGGTATTTACTATTAAAAAGCAACATTTATGATTATTAACTATATTAATAAACAATGTGTCCTGCCATGTACCCCCTGCACCAGTTTTGTTTTTCTGGCATGCCAGCACTCCAGGATCTTACAAGGTAGACATTGAGGTTTTTTCAGCATCCTAGCCAAAAATGTTGCTCACCCCTGCTTTAGATACTGTAACAACTCTTCTCCACAGAGGGCTACTGGTATGCCAGGGAATTTGGAGGTGGGGCTGGTAGGGAGTAGGGCCTGCCACAGAATCCCAGACCTCCAGCTTTTTTGGACATACCTGTTGGCAGCAGTGGGTGAGCGAGAGCTGTGCTGACACAGCCCTACTCACCCTGTAGCTGCTTTCCTTGCTGCCACCACTGCTTGTGTTGCCTCTGCCACAGCAAACAGCTACTTCTCCACTACCTCTGCCACTGCTACTCATCGCAGCCACCATTTCTTCCATCACCCCTGGCCCCACTACAGCCACTAGCACTGGGTCTGCATCTAGCTCAAGGCATGGAGTGAGTTTCATGGCCCTGTCCTAGGGACTTTTGTCCAAACAGTGAAAAGTACTCTAGTAACTGTGTCTGGGAATTATTTTTATTTTCCATAGTGTTTGTGTGCACACCTTTTAAGTGCATGTTCTTTTCTGTTTCCATGTATGGGCAGTTACTTGTGAACACCCTCCCACTCCTCCCCATAAATATGAATATATTACAGTATACCGAGGCAGCACCCTGGTGAGATCTGGGGGCTAACAACTTGAGCAGCACTGCAGGCAGAAACTCTGCTACCATGACCAGAGCCATGGCTCTGGTCAAAGTGGCTGGGCTTCTGGTAGCAGCCAATGTGCCAACAGCACTGTGGTCAGAGGCTCTACCACTGTGTCTAGAACCAGGGTTCTGGCCATTGTGGTGGGGCTTCCCATAAGGGCAGCTAGTGCTCCAGTGATAGGCTGGCACTAGCAACCCAAGTGGCACTGCAGATTCTCACAGCAGCATCCCGGGCCACAACCAGGGCACTAGCAGCTCCAACAGCACTGTGGGCAAATCCCACTATAGCTAGAAGCAGGAATCTGGAGAGGTGGTGGGGCTTCCTAGGATGGTAGCCAGCACTCCAGTGACTGCCAGGAGTACAGGGAGCTCCAGCAACACAGTCAGAAGCTGTTGTACTGTAGACAGAGCCCTTGGAGCCAGGTCTTTTGCCCTGGCTTTGTCCATGACACCAGGGCTTCTTCCCTTAGCATTGTTCAGTGTTGTTCTCCTCAGGGTGCTGGCTACTACTGCAGGAAGACCTATCACTGCAGCCAGAGCCAAGGCAAAAGTCCATGGGCTGGATGACCTGGGTCAGTGGGCTGGATATTTGGTTAGAACAACATAGTGGAACAACATTCTTTAAGGATGGATGAGCTAGATGTAGTTATCCTGCTCCGGATCAGGGGATTGACTAGAATGATTTCTTTAGGTTCCTGCCAGCCCAATGGGTGCTTGTCGATGCGCTGTGAGGCTGCTCTGATGCACTGCAGTTACCAGTGTGTGATAATTACCGTGCTTCAGCCAGCTTCCTTGTTGTGTATCAATGTCCCTGTACTTCAAAGTGGTGGTGGAGGAGCTTGAAGTAAAGTTCATTGCCCATGACACCATTTTGAAGCATGGGAATGCTGATACGTGAGATGCTGCAGTTCCTTAATTAAAGTGGCTCTTAGAGCCACTCTGTTTAAAACCTCCCCCCACCTCTGGAACTGTAAAAGTGTCTTATATGTCTATGATTTCTATTATTACTTGTTTGGCTGGAGTGCCCACTATGTGCTAAGCATTTCTCAGATAGAAAGTTCAGGTTCCAGCCCCAACAGTTTACCATCCCAAATCCCAACCTTTTACTTGCACCATTGTAAACTGGCTGCTTTTGGTTTCTGTGGGGACCTGCTGAGCTCAGGGATGCAACATCTGAGATATCATTATGGGACTAGGGCCTGAAAGAGACTTTTCAGTCTAAAAGAGCTTAAAGAATAGCTCTGGGTCTCTGATGGTTCTCTAATTACCCAACCCAGCTCACCAATGGAGCTTGAGTTTAGCCTGACCCTTCATCTCCTTAATCTGACTCCTGATTCGATCTCTTGGATATGTGACCCTGCTGGTCTTTGACTCCATACACTGCCCAACCCTCTGGATCTCTTACTTTGCTCCTCAGATGGATCTCCTGGCTTCTGGCTTCCTGGTTTCCCTACACTCAGTCTCTGCACACTATTTCTGATCTTGGTTGCTTTTGTATACCCTGGGTGACTCTTAGACCTGGCCACCCACAACCTGGCATGACAGAATATAGGCATTGTTCCAAACAAGGGAGCAAGGCCTAAATAACTGAGGAGTCTACGTCTCATATTCAAAAGAGAGTCGTGCAATTATTAGCCTCTGTCCAATGTATTTTCAAGAATAGTTAGGCTCCTAAGAACCAGATTTTCAAAGATATTTAGGTCTCTAAAGATGCCAAATGAAATTTATAAAACACATAAGCAGGTGAATTTCTCAATTCCTATTAAATTTATTAAAAATTAGGTGCCTAACTTTCCAAGATGTTTTTGAAAACCCACCACATGCTTCTCTGCACCATTAGGTGTCGAAATACCTCTGCAAATCTCATCCCAAGTGCCTAAATCACTTTGAAAATGGGACCTGGGCTCCAAAGTCATTGAAGCCCTGACTTGAAAGGATTAACAGCTACACTTAAATACTTAAAAAAAAAAGTATTTTTACTTTTTACCAGATCAAGCAGGTGCATCTCACCAGTGGAGTTTCCCAGTGAAATAAGATACATAGTAAAATTCATCCAGCTAATTTTCTGAATGTTTCCATAGATTGCTGTCAGTCTGTTAAAGGATTCATACGTTTTGGGTTTTCACAGACCCTGTTAGTCTATAGATAATGATCAGCTATATCACTGATAGCACACTGGGGAAATATTAACTAAAAGTAAAAGCCTTTTATAAGAAGGTCATAAAATGCTACTAGTAATTATGTTTCTTCAAAGTTAATCATTGACTTTTGTTTATTTGAGTTTTTATTTTTCTTTCTTTTCTGTCCTCCCCCAGCTGAAAACTATAAAAAAGTCCAGCAAATTGGGTTCTTCCCTTTTAAGTGGTGCAAACTTACGCATAAAGGTGGATGGGATAGTAGTTAATTAAAACAGTTGCTTCAGGAAACCATTGGGAGACTCTTGGCTCGGGAGGAACTATGTTGGGCTACATTTGGGTTTTTTGTGGTCTGTTTGCAGTTGCTGTGCCACAGAATGTGACAACCTTTTTGAATCAATTCAATCAGAATGCAGAAGGCCTGTATTATGAAAGTTCACTTGCTTCATGGGCCTACAACACCAACATTACAGAAGAGAATGCCAAGAAGATGGTAAGTACTCAGGACTGTCTGTGAATATCACTAGTATTTCAGAAACTAAATAGATATATTCATAGTTTAGTTTATTACTGTACATAAATCAGAATTGTTAATAGGAGAAGGAACTGTGCCTTTCTGAAGATTGGTTCAATTCTGGATTCTAGGTCAGTGGTTACTGAGCGGTAGATTAACAAAGAGCATTTAGGTTTAAGGTAACAATACCTAACCGTTAGGCATCCTGCCATCTATTGGAATGTGCAGTGCCAAGCTAGCCACCCAGCAACAGCATATGATCAGGGGATATCCAGGGCTGCCAGGAGAGGTGACACCAGAAGAGAGCCTGTGGGGGCTTCACCTTCCCATCCTCCCCTATATCCTGCACCTCCCCTTCAGTGGTAGTACACAGTGTTGAAGATGAAGATGAAGATTCACTATTGCAGCCGAAAAAGGAGTACTAAAGGAACACCACCATCCTGCCACACCACACTTCCATCTGTAGGAGCCCAGGGCACAGAAATAGCCAGTGATGTCTCTACCACACAATGCATCAGAAAAAGTTGGCACCTAGGAATGGGATTTGTGAAAGCAGGCACTCTAAGAAACTTAAACCAGCCAGTCTGAGTAGGGTGTCACTTGTCTATCACAGAGACTTAAGAGCCTAGATCTAGGTGACAGTGTGGTTCTACTCAGAAGTTACAGCCAAGACCCTCTCCTGGAGTTACTTGTCTACACAACACTTCAGTACTGGTGTACTTCATCTTACTTTTCTAAAGTCTATATGCTGCATCTGGAGGAGGCTGTTATCTTGGAGAAGCCACCACAGTAAGAGTTATTAGACTCTTTACCACTAGCTGGTGGGCAAGAACTCAATAGCCTATTTGCACAAGCAATTGGCTACCCCAGAATAACTGAAGACACACAACACCCACACCCAGGCGATGTACCATGGTGTATTTTGACTGCGTCTTTTTCATGGGGCAACTTTATATTGGATTCAGATAAATTAGAGTGATGTAGGCATGCATTTATTTGTTTATTAGCTGGGTTCTACTGCAGGGAAACTTATAGTCCTTATAAAACCTGTAGGCTGCCAGGACCCTTCCCCTTTCTAGTTTGGGTGGCTGTGCAGTGCCTGCTCAGTGTCCCTGCCCTACCCCAGTCTGGGTTCAACTGAGACTAGCTGTATCCACTCCCTGGAAGCATGTTTTGTGTTCAGTCCCTACACCATCTAGGCTAAGTACAGATAGTTAAAAAGTCCGAGGCTGAATCGATTCAGTCTTTGCAGGTTAGTTGAAGATGCAGAGATTAAACTGAGAAACAACTAGACAGACATTCACTTTTGATTCAGGAAATGCAGCCACATTCCTGCAGTGGCTCAGGCCAGAAACCAGGGGGCACTAGAGCACAGCTCTCTGACATGTAGCCAGCATGGGTTGTATGTCACTTTCTCTTCCTGCTGCTCTCAAGATCTCTGCAATCTGTAGTCCACAATCACAAAAGCAGGACTCTGCAAGGTTGCTCATCATTTCCTGTTCCTGTTTCCAGGTGCCTCTGGGATTTGTAATTCACGGTTGTAGCCAGCAGTATGTTTTTAGCAGGACAGGGCAGAAGGGAAATTTAACCCCCCTCCCTGCCCCCAAACCACAGACAGGGTTTGCTTTGGGGGTAGGGGGCAGGGGACAGGTAGGCACAGTCCCTGCCTCTCTCCTCCTCCCCCCAAACCCTCTGCTGGAGCAGCCTAACTCAGGGCTGGAAAACATGCTGGGATGCTGGGAGACTGTAATTTCACTTGAACCGGGAAGGGATCTGAGACAGAAGATTCATAAACTGGTTTAACCCAAATCAGTTAGGTCTGATACTACATTCAACCAGGTTTATCTTAAACCAATTTCAGACATTTTGAAACTGATGTATGTGCATTGGACTTCTGTTCTGCTACAGGTTTAAACCAATTTCTGATTACTTCAACCAGTTTATGTGTAACTTCTGTCCCTATCCCTAATGTCTTTCTTGTACAAACACAGCCATCAACACAGCCAGAAAGGGTACCACTCTCCCTTTTGCCCCAAGAGATTCCAGCACTTACCAGAGATGTGGAAACCTGGGGTTCAAATCTCACCTCTGGCTGAAAGATTTCCCACTTCCCCTGAGAATGCTTAACCCAATTAAGTTCACAGGGCTTTCTGGCTTGGGACACATTCAATTTCTCTTGTTTAATCTATTCAGCCTTGTATGGCATAATTAAACATTTATTGTGCCCAAGTTATCATCTGAGACTGTAAAAAGTAGCTTGGGCATTAGCTTGGGAGGTGCAAGAGTCAACTTCCAGTTACTGTTCCTGTGCATACTTGTTTTTTAGAACAAATTTTGTAAACTCTGTCTGGGCTTAAGTTTGAAAGCGGTGCCAAGCTGCTCAGTACTATCAAGACTCCAGTAACTCTGTGAATGCCAAGTGGTAGAAATTTAGACACCTACCAGGCTTCATTGGTGGAAACTGAGGAGTTTAGAGAACTTAGTGCAGGATTAGATAGGAACTGTGAATGTCTACATTTTGGACTTAGACATACACAGGGAAATCTAAATCTGAATCCTCTTTCATCATCATTTTGTAGCTTATCAGAAATGACTTGATGGCCTAAAATTACATCAGGGTGGATGGGAGTTCCCACCAAGAAGCAATATCCCCATTCCCATAAATTAGCACTCCTAGGACAGAAACAGGCATTGCCAAAACAAAGTGGATCACCCGGGGCAAAGCTCATCCACTTCATTGGGTGACAGACATATGTTGCCCCTTGTTCCACACTGGGCAGGGGCCTGATGTGGGACAAGGAGTCAGATACTACCCTTGCCAGGGGATTCCCTTCCTCCCTCACTGCCCCTCACTTCCTTGTTGACACACCTGTGTTGATGTGTCCTTCCACATGAAGCATGGGTTGGTGCAAGTCCTGACAAGGAGGCATGGGATGGCATGGTAGCCAAGAAATTCCTGGTGCCCTGTACTTCCACACTGGTACCCACACCAGTCCTTCACTGATTCATCATTCATCTGGAGGGATGCAGGCATGGAGCAGCATGGAAGGCAGGGATTCCCAGGCTCCCATGCCTCTGTATCACTCTGAACATGTGCCTCTGCATGAAGCATGTAACTTCCCCAGCTCCTGCACTGCCCTGTACCTCCCAGGGGCCCACGGCTCCCTGCTTAAGAAGACATGCCCTGGATATCCCAGGAATGCATCTTCATAAGTGGAGCACCTCTGGCTTTTCCCACATAACCCGGTCTTTCCCTGCTTAAGGAGATGTGCCTGGGAGATCCTAGGGGTGCATTTCTGTAAGTGGGGAAACCTTAGGTGCCACAAGATTCCCCCAAAGACTCCAGAGACTTGAGGGGCCTGATCCTGTCTGGGAATTTTAGGGATGTGGAGGATCAGGCCCTCCAAGCCTCTGGTGCACCTACCCAGGGTGGCTGGAGAACACAGGCAGCTCCAGCTACTCATGCTCTCCTGGCATCAGGCAAACAGAGATGCATTAAAGAGTAACACTCTATTACCACCTTTGTCACAGTCACACACACTGGGCATTTGTGACATGACAAGAGGTATGGACATCTGTTTGCTTGGCCTTTGTACTGCCATAAACATTTTTATGGTGGAACAAACACTAGGAAAGGCAATGTCTGTTTCCACTCCTAGATATCAACAGTAGACTAGTGAGAAGAATTGTTCTCTGAGAAAATTTAAGTATTGATGCAAATTTCCAGACTGCCAAATCGTAGCATCATGACTGGAAGTCAGTGGTATATATCCACAAGAATGATGCTAACAGTTATGGCTGTGTTATTTTAACTATAAAATTCATTTTAGCTTTCAACCTGTAGCTATACAGTACAATCGTTTGGTTCTAGGTAGTCATTGCATTTTGTAACAGCTATCAACTATAGACTGATTTATTAAATGATTCTTCATGGCTGCAGCTGCATTGAAAAACATCCTGTAACCTTGGAGACTTGAAAACCTAACAGAAAATACTGTGATTTTTGTGGCTGTTTTTCTTTTTTTATCCAAGGTTACAGATTAAAAATAAACACATTTTAGTGCAATGAGGATGTAGTCTAAGCTTCATAGTCTCAAAAACTACAAGCCAGAATCACTGCACCCTGTGGAAGCTTCCAGCTTAATTAAAACATGGATACCTTTCTTATTTAAAGTGTGCATGTCGATTGTCAGGAGAAATGCAAACGGTTAATCATTGTCTTTCTGTAAAGTTGTTCCCAGGCATCCTCATCTAAGGAAAATATTATAACATTTCCAAATGCATAAAGTCAGACTCCATCTAGCAGCTCTCATCAGGAGCAGCATGATAATAAAGAATGCGCTGTGGTTTCAACAATGAGACCAGTCACCACAGTACTCAGATGCTTTTCTCTAGTGTATAGAATATTCTGATAACTAGGGATCCTGGTTTTCTGTTTAAAAATTGCAAATTCTCTAATAAAAATTGCAAATTCTCTGATAAAAGCCCCCAAATCAGTGATGAAATACCATTATATATATATAGGTATCAATTGAATAGTGTTTTATTGATAAAGTTACAATTTTAAAGCAATTTGGAAGTTTACCAGTGCTTCGATCACTATAATGAAATAAATTCTAAATACCTATATATTTTGGTATTTAATTTTGGGTTTCTTATCATGGAAAATCAGAGCTCCCTCTGCCCCCTTTGCTCAACAGAACTCAAGTCCAGGCCCCCACTCGTAAGCCACAGCCCAACAGCCCCACGGGTGCCCCTCACTCCCCAACCACAGCCCCCTGACCCTGCTGGTGACCCTTTATCTCTGCCCACAGCACCCTGCCCCTCCCCCCTAGCTCTGCTAGAGGGTTCCCCCAGCTGCCAGGGCTATGGGAACAAGGACTCAGGTCCGTAGTCTCTTGCCCCCAGCAGCAGACCCGAGCCCCAGCTGCCACCTGCAGGAGGCAGGAGCAGCTGTGGTGGAGCAGTGCACAAAGCATGGAGCCCAGGTCCCCTTCCCTCGCTGGCAGCACAGCAGGAGTGGAGCCCATGGGGGGGTGGGCTGCTTGCTGTGGGCTCTGGCTCCTCACCCTGCTGCCCTCCCTGTAGGGCCTCTGTGGTCCAGTGGGTGAGACCCAACATGGCAGGGCAGAGAGGGGCCAGCTTCCTTTCCTGGCCCTGCTCTGCGCTGACACTGAGGAAACCAAGCATGCCTCACCTATGCTGTAATCACCCATACCCACAGACATACTCTAAACACAGTAGTGCATCAGTAGAACATCTCTGGGCTCATCCCCAGAAGCTACAGTCAAGCACCTTGGAGACTGGGGGCTTGAAAGAAAGTGTGGAGAGACATGTCCAGAGCTTCTAGGTCTGGTGCATGCCTGAGGCAGATGTTGGGGGAGTGAGTAGGGCCTTCCTGAGCCCCTGGGACCACCACCCTTGTGCTGTAGACAGTTCTTAAAAGCTGCAACTTGTCTCACTCATGGTTGAAGAGTCACCTGCTGTGTCATGTCTCATATGCAAGGGACTACGTGCACTGCTGGAAGAAATGTGCGCCGCCCTTTGTAAGCAGCAGCGCAGTGCATTGAGCTTGCTATAGTAGGAGTGAGGGACAGAATTCTGTTACCATTTGTGCACCTAAATGGCCTTTTCCAGCCACACAAATGGTCTTTCTGACCCTTCAGCATGGGTAGCAATATTATTACCTATGCAGTGTGAACATATAAGTGTATGTGTATATACTGAGTGCACTCAGCAGGTCCAGGGTTCAGCCTGGACCTTCACAAGCTGGCTGAGCAGCTATGTGGCTCTGCACACAGAGGTCACTAAATTGTAGCTGGCAAGAGCCCATGACTCTAGAGCACCCAGAGCAGCAGCCATGCACAAGGCAGTGGCTCGGTTGGCAGTGCAGCTGCTCCTATTTTTGTGCCCCCCCCAAGGGTCCCCAATCACACCCCCTTTATAATGTTACTGCTAGCTAGAGATAATGTTTTAGTCCTAATAGCTGAGTGGTTAGGGCTCCCTCACACCCAGAAGAGGCTTGAACTTGTATCTCTATGACTTTTTACCACAGCTGGGCCCATGGACAGCCAGGAGCAGAAAATATATGGGACCAGGGGGGAAAGAACAAGATAGAGGCTCAGTGGGCATGTCTACATTTGTGGCAGACTGCACAGTTGTTACTGTGCAGTCCAGTCATTGCACAGTTATTTTTAGCTGCTACTGTGCCGTAGCAATGACCTACAGCGCAGTAGCTGGGTGCCACAACAACATAGCGTCTCATGTAGATGCACCCAGCGAGATGGTTTCAGCTCTATAAGGGAGTAGGCTCTAAGTTCAGCTTGGACCCTTACCTCTCCATCCATTAACTATTGAATGCAAAGTGTGGGAATTCAACTTCAAAAGGATTATTTCTCCATTGTGTGATTAATGGCACAAATGCACTGGAAGGCATCCTGCAAAGTGTTTACATCTAATTTAATACAATAGCCAGTGCATAAGTTAAACTAACAGGAGGAAAAGAGGTCAGTGATAAGCGTGCATGGTAGCATAAATCATCTATGAGTTCAGCTCAGCCATTCTGAATCAAATAGAAGCTGTTTTTGGTGCAGAGATATTGGATGTTTTATTTATGCTTTGAAATAAAAATAACAATCTATATAGTTGTAAAAGAATAGACTCAATGTGTTTTGAAAATTTTACACAGTACAGGATAAGTATTATTAACATTACTGAGAGAATGAGGAAAATC
Source organism: Alligator mississippiensis (assembly GCF_030867095.1). Taxonomy (NCBI): domain Eukaryota; kingdom Metazoa; phylum Chordata; order Crocodylia; family Alligatoridae; genus Alligator; species Alligator mississippiensis. Next base: position 322,716,286 of record NC_081824.1, read on the forward strand.
CACAAAATTAATTCTTCATGGAAAGAATGTTTTCTCTCCAGAAACATTGTCTTGCCAGATTTCTTACAAGTGAGTAACATATTTAAATTAATCTGTTTTAGAATGAAGCAGATGCCAGATGGTCTGAGTTTTATGATGAAGCATCTAACAATGCCAGTAAGTACACAATAGTTGAGAATATGAATATGGATCCTCTTATCAGACTCCAGCTTCAGTCTCTTCAAGACAAAGGATCATCAGCATTACCAGCAGCAAAATACCAAAGAGTAAGTTGATAAATGTGTATAGACTGCACAAAGAATTACACTGCATTCCAAAATGCCTCTGGCAGTGATAAAGCACGTTATTCCTGTTCTTTGTTTATCATATTAACATACTGAACCACCATGTTGCTGTCAAGGATATCACACCTTTCAACTAGCTAATAATAGGAACCTAGGACTGTGAGGGACCCCCTGGGTCATTGTGCTGTCTTCACCCCTATTAGTGCAGGCAACCATGTCATTAATCCATTTTATAAATTTACCAAGTCATGATGTACCTATGATCTTACAGTATATGTATACTGATTGTTTCATTACATATGCTCCTCAAGTAGCCTAACCCTGCAGCCTGCTATTTGTTCAGTTACATAATGCACCTATAACTTTTATTTATGTCATATATCTCTTATTTATGTCAGAGGATACTCAGTGGAACTATTTATGTCACAGGATATTCAATGAAACTATTTACATGAGGAAAATTATACACATTCTTTTGTGCTTTTCAGTATTGGGCTCTAGGGGAATAAACAGAAATATAAGGACAAAGGGACAGCCATGAAAGTAAAAGATGATAAATTCAAAGGAAATACCTTTTATTGCATGATGCACAGGTAGCCTGTGGAACGCACTGTCATGGGAAGCTGAGTTCAAGAATATAGCAAGATTCAAAAGGGTATAGACATTTATGTGGATCAGAAGAATATTGGGAATTATAAGACTTGATTACAAAAATTCAAAAGAAATATTGAATGAAACGGTTCAAGGTGTAAACCTGTCAAAGTAATAGAGAAAATTTATACTAAAGAAGGTTTAACACTGAAGTAGATTATTTTACATCTGCTTATTACAGAGTTCTTATACTTTCCTCTGATGCAACTAGTGCTGGGCATTGTATATAAGCCAGTATAAGCAGATCAACACAGTAGGCTTTGCAGAACTTAAAGAATACAGATAACAATCAGGCTGTCTGCACCAAAAGGACCTTTTGTCCCCTCATTCAAAATTATGTATTATATGCTTACCTAGAAACCTCCTGTGTGGACCCCAAAATATAACTTATTGCTACTACTGCTGCTGATGCTACCACTACAAATAGTCTTGTAGGACAGTGATAGTCTGGCCAATCCATAACTCTTTTGGATTTTAAGGACATGTAATGATCCTTAATACCCACTCCAAGATATTGCATTATTTGTCTTGTCCTGTTAGCAAAGCATTTAAGCATACGCTTAAAATAACCTCTTCTTAGCAAAGTGCTTACATACATGTTTAATAGGGCTGTGCAAAGTTATGGGTGCTGATTCGATTCAGGGGAGATACAGCTCGATCCAGTGGCTGAATCTTCAAATCCAAATTGAATCAAGGGACCAATAAAAGGTCTGAATCAATTTGAAGCTCTCCGAATCTTTGGAAAAGATTCAGAGAGCTTCGATGATTTGGGCAATCCCCACCCACTGCAGCAGGAAGCTGGAGCAGGACTTGGAACTGGTAAATAGGGGGTGGGGGAGGGGACCATGGGGGGACTCCTGCCAGGCCCCATCCCTTGCCCACTCCCCCATCTCCCCCCCATGGCTGCCTTGCCTGCCCCAGCTCCAGGTGCTTTAATAAAAGCCCAGACTCACCAGGTGCTGCTGGGCTGGGGGGTGACCCCTGCTGCCCCCCACACTGCATGGGGAGCTCTGCCATGGGCCCCCAACCCTTCCCACTCCCCTCAGCACCCCCCCCCCCCATGGCTGCTCTGCCTGCCCCAGCCCTTTAAGAAAAACACCTGAAAAAAACCCTCACCAGCTCCTGCAGTGGCCTTGGGACTTGTGGGGGGGCTCGTGGAAGAGCCCCCATGCAGCGCAGGGAACCAGGGGGCAGTGGGGATTGCCCCCACCAGGCAGGAACAAGTGAGTACGGGGTTTTTTTTTCTTAAAGGGCCAGAGCTGGGGTGGGCGGGGCACCCATGGGGGGGCTGGGGGAAGGGGAGGGTCCGGGGGCTCGTGGCAGAGCCCCCATGCAGTGTGGAGTAGTGGGGGGCAGTGGGGATCATCCCCTGCCTAGCAGCACCTGGTGAGTGGGGGCTTTTTTTTCTAAAGTGCCGGGGCTGGGACAGCAGGTGGGGAATAGGCCTGGGTGATTCAAAGATTCGGCTGAATTGATTCAGGACAGTGATTTGAATCACCAAATCAAATCACTGTTCCCTAAATAGGCCAAATCCGAAGCGAATACTAGCCACTTCGCACAGGCCTAATGTTTAACTGCTTGGCTGATAGGGATAGACTATTGACCTGAGGTTTTAAGAAGTAATGTTAATTAAATGATTGCTACTTCGTATATAATAAGTGTTTTAAATGGGATTTCTGGTATCTCAATTTCAGCTGAACTCTATTTTAAGTAAGATGAGCACCATCTACAGTACTGGGACTGTCTGTAAACCTGGAGATCCTTTTAACTGTTTACTGCTAGAGCCAGGTACAGTATTAATTAATAGTGTTTATACAATTCCCTTCATATTGCAGGTTTTAGAAGTTGAACAGAGCACAGAGAAGATTTTTAATAGTGAAAGATGATCTTGCTTCAAATGACCTTGCTTTGGATATCTTGATCTATTTATTGTTGTTGTTTCATGTTCAGTACAATTTTGCTGGGACTGTATATATGTGGAATAATGTAGTGAAATAGCACATATTGCAGAATTCATAGATCCTTCACCTGGCCAGTTCAAAGGCCTGTGAACACTTCCTGAGGACTGTGGTACAGAATGCTACAGTGAAGCTGCAGTAAAGGTCTGCACACAAATATTCCCTGAAAGAGATGTAATGTAGATGCCTTAGTGCAATACTGGGCACTTGCCAACATATTCACTCGCTTGGGTGTAGAATAAGAACATAAGCACTGTCATTTAGTGTATCAGACCATAGGTCCATCTTGCCTAGTATCCTGTGTCACACGGTGGCAGAGAGTGGACGCTGAAAGGGAGAGTGAACTGGATATGACCAGGGTGTTTCCCCTCTTCCTCTCCCACTTGCAATCTTAAGCACTGTAGATACTAAAACCTCACCTTAGTATTTTGTGTGTTCTGATGACAGGTTTGGATGTTGTTATGGCTAGTGGGACTGATTATTCAGAGAAACTCTGGGCTTGGCAAGGTTGGAGAGCAGACATTGGCAAGAAGATGAGGCCACTGTATGAAGAATATGTTGAACTGAAAAATGAAGCTGCAAGGAGTAATAGTAAGTTGCAATTACATTTGTTTTTCCTTTCAGAAATGCAGAGAAGAGGATTTGCTGCAGCCTATTTAAAGTTTTGCCCAGTCATTGAACAGGTTATTCTTAAGTAAAATCATGATTCATCACTTTCCACATAGGGGTGGATAGAATTGTACACACAGTTTACACTTCCTCCACACATGTAACTTGCTGCATAAAGTGCAAGGGGAGTAGATATTCAGGCCAGGAATCAGATCAGACCAGGTACCATACTGAAGAGACTATATTGTTATTTTATTTAACAGTGACACAGCAGCATCTTTTACTACTTAAATCTAAAAACACAGAGCTGCATGTTCAAACTTCTGAGTCAGTAATTGTGGACTTGGCTTGGTTTTTCAGTTTCCAATGAGCTACACTTTGTATCAGAGGGAGAACACCCTTCGTCAGTGGTGCTCAACTTTCTGGTATTGAGGGCCAGAAGAGTGGTGCAGGGTTGATCTGTGGGCTGATTCCCATAGGCAGGGTCAGTCTTTAGGTCAGATCCTGCATAGAAGTGGCACATGTGGTCAGTCTATGAGTGTGATCCAGCATGCTGGATCCAGCCATGGCCCTGGCAAGTGTGCTGGCTTGACTCCATACTCTGGATTCAGCCATGGAGTGACCCTGCACAGTGGTATGATCTGGCATATGGAGTCATGTCATCCAGCCGGCAAGGCTCCCCCTGGTTCTGGAAATGTGGTGGTGAAGAAACTGCTGCTATTACTGCTGACACCATTCCCCTGTTGCCAAACTTTCAGATCTGTGGGGTGGATGTTGCTGCCCCGCAGGCTAGAAGTTGAACACCACTGGCCTTGTGTAGATTTCAGTCTAGACTGTATCCGTACTGCCTCAGGGGATTGAAACACCTACATCACCCTCTCCTCATGTAAGTAAGAATATGGCTTTGTTTTACAGATTATAATGACTATGGAGATTACTGGAGAGGAAATTATGAAACAGATTTTCCTCCAGAATATAGATACAGTCGTAACCAGCTCATTGATGATGTAGAACGGACATTTGAGCAGGTACAGATTCAGCGCCAAGTCTTGCGGGATAGTTCTTTATTGTGGGGAAATGAGCTTCTTTTGCTATTTCTACAGGTTTGTTTTTCATGAGGAGAATCAATAGCTCCAACATGAGCTGTTGATGCTGTGGAAGAGTGGTAAAATTCTGGCAAGTCTGGTGGTTTTGGTTTGTGGAGGCACAGACTGGTTTGGCTCATAATAGTTATGGTGAAAAGTAGGGTTGCTTTGCACCTTATTGACTGAATCAGATAAGGTGCATATCTACCCTGTCTTTCTGCCTGACTTCACACTAACGTGGCTGATTACTTCTCTCATATTATTATTTTCACAATGCTTTCACTTTCATTTGGAGCTCTACATTTGCATGAATATAAAATTTCAAGGCTAATCTGGGGCAAGCCCCAAATTTACGTGAACCTGGCCCCTTTGCTAAAATTAGCTTCCGTCCTTGGTCCAACAGGCCTCAATTTATTCCGAAGTCTATTTATCCCATTTCCAGGGGGCAACCGTGGGAAGATAGCTAAGCATCAGAACCTATGCTTTCTTGCTGCATAGGGGGAAAGATAACCAGGGGTAGATCCAGGGTAGGTGCACTGGTGCACTTGAACCCCTCTTTGATTCCTGCTCCATCTAGAGTTTGAAACTGGCTGTTTGGAAGTGGCAGCAGCATTTCTAGTCAGGCAATGCTGAGGGAGCTACTTGACTTCATGGCTCATTGTCATCTACCTCATCCTTCTAAGCTCTTCATTCCACAGGTGTTAATAACCCTCTCTTCTTTTTAATGCTCTTGATGTTCCACCAACCAAGCTATCTTTAGTTCTGAAATTCTGCTATCTGTTTGCTGCTCCTGGTAATGACGCTCCTATTTCACAGCCCTGCAGATTGTTTTGAAATCATCCCAGGAAGTTCTATTAGTTTTTTCTTCAAACTAAGGTATAATAATAATAATATAGCCTTAGGCCCCTCACATATTAGTAAAACTTCTATTTTATTTTTTACTGGAGAAAAATATGTGTTGTGATGAAGCACTTCACGATCTGCACTCCCCCCTTTTTGAAATTCTAAATCCAACCATAGAGATAACTCAGGTAATTTGGGGTCCTTCTCTTGTATGGAGGTTGCATCTGGCCTTACAGGGCACGTCCCCATGAGTGGGAACATACATTTCCCTGGGAACAAACAGCAGCAGCACAATATATGCCCCTGCAGCTTGTTCCTAGGAAAAGCCTGTGCATGCACACTCTGGCGCATGGCATGTTGCCCCAGGTGGGGTAGGGGAGATTGGGGCTAGCACCTGGGCTGGCCCCAGAAGCCTTAGCTAGGGCCCCAAGGGCCTCTGCAGGCTGCAGCCATGGCGATCCAGCAACATGGAGCCTGGCTGGCAGCCGGAGTGTGGCTCTGGCTAGACAAGCTCCAGTTTCCAGTGGCACACACTGCTGACGTGCACTGCATTGCTATTTTAAGGCATGGGGTTTTTTGACACCAGGATCTCCCAGTGCCAACCCGCCCCCAATGCAGCACCGCATACCACATAGCCACACTCATCTGGACATGCCCACAGAGTATATCTGAGCCATGGGTCTATAGTGACCTCTATTAAGTGGCACTATATAGCTACCATATGACTTGTTCCTGAGCAGTATCAGTAGGGTCAGGTACGAGAGTCCTCCCTTTACTGTGGAGGAAAATGAATGATATGTTCTGGAGTTCATCATCACTTGATCTAATAACAAGGAGTACAGTATCCAAGGTGTATTCACCTGCAACTCTACCAACATCATAAACACCATTATCTGTTTACAATCCCCCTCTGCTGTCTACTTTGGACAGACAGGATGATCTCTATGTGTAAGAATGAATGAACACCGGTCTGACATCAGCTGCTGCAGAACAACACAAAAGCCTGAGGGAGAACACTTCGGCCTCCCTGGATACTCCATCCCTGACCTCAGGATTGCTGTTCTCAGACAGAAAAAAAATAAAACCAGTTTGAATGGGGAATTGCAGAACAAGAAATCATGCACAAACTGGACTGTTAAGTATAGTTTAAACAGGGGCTATCGATTCTTATCCCATTATTTGTATTAGCTTTTGTAACCCATTTGTTCCTATGGGTTCTTTGTGTGTATATCTCTCACAGCACTGTCCCAATACCTCTTCCCCCTCACTCTCCCTCTTGCTTTTCTACCTATTGTATTCTAACCATTCACCCTACTTTATACTCTACTTTATGCTATCCTTTTACAGCATCTGAACTTGGGTTTACAAAAGCTTGGGCTTTCTCTATATTTAGTTAGTCTATAAAGATGCAAACTGACCCTAGCTTCTGACTAACTTCAGACTAACACAGCTATCTTCCTCTTTTTGAAATATAGTCACTGAACGTTGTATTCATGTGCTCAGATTATTTAACAGGTATATTACAATAGCCCCCCCCCAAGTTGATTTAAATTTCTAGGCTCTACATTCAGGATGTAGATTTAGATAAATTAATTCCTCTGTGCTATATCCCCTTTCTGTCTTTTCAGATAAAACCTTTATATCAGCAACTGCATGCTTACGTGAGATACAAGTTGGAACAGGTCTATGGCTCAGATCGCATCAGCAAAACAGGATGTCTTCCTGCCCATTTACTTGGTATGAAAATGAAGCTTTACTATATAAGCTTGTTTTCATAAATGTTTCATAAATATTTATGGGGTGGAGGACATAAACAGCTACATATACAGTAAGACATACAATGTACAGCCTGAGTAAGTGTAAGAAAATGCTAACATATGCAATGAAACAAATTTAATAACTCACTACTGATTGTAAGCATGATATAGTATGCACTTACATTTTTGTAACTTTTCCCTTTCCATTGAAGGTGACATGTGGGGGAGATTCTGGACAAATTTGTATCCCTTGACAGTTCCCTATCCAGACAAACCAAACATTGATGTAACTAATACAATGGTCGAAAAGGTAAAGCTTTTGGTGAGACTTAAAATGGGTTGCATTGAAAATTCGGTTTTGCTGTGATTCATGTGGTTCTGTACATGACATTTTTAGATAGCATTTAAAATACATCAAATGTTTCAGCTTGCACCTGGAATACTATGGCTGGCCTGAGGTGAAGTCATGTCCTAGGCATTGAATTATTGTCTGCACATCCTTTCATAGTTTCCTTTATTCTTCCCCTGTGTTTATCTGTCTGATTCTCATCTGTTCTACTCTTCCTTGACCCCTCTTACTCTTTCTATCCTCTTGTATGGTTCAGTCTCAGTTTTGAATCCATTCCCCTCTTCTGCATCTGTTCCACAGATTGATATTTTATGAGTATAGAGAGTCCAATAAAATAGAATCCCACCCAACATAGTCTGAACTGAACAGTCATTACCAGGCATCATTCTGGTCAATCCATTTGGATGTTGCCTCCTGTTTTCCTCCTATTTTCCTGTCTTATCTCCTTATACTGCTAACTCTAAGAACAGGGACTGTTTAGTAAAGTCCTAGTACAATAAGGCTGCATTGGAATTTGTAGCCTGAAATTCTGCAACCTGGTACTCTTATGAGAAGCAAGAGATATAGGCTTGAATCCCATCAGGCTGAGGAGAGGTTTCCTGGAGGTGTGCTCTAATACTAGCCTTAAAGAATTATGTAGTTAGGAGCCTGTCCTGACAAAGGAAGGTAGGCAGTGTGGGTTCCAAGTGAATGGAGATGCCAGTGTCCAGCCTTGATCAGACTTTAAGCTTTGGAGAGGGATGAAGATAAAGAAAAACCTCTGTGTTCAAGTGGCTGCCTATATACATGCTCAGAGGTGGGGGATCTGGTCCTAAGTGACTTTGCCCAGAAGAAAAGCAGAGTAGAGATAGGAATTGCATCTGGTCTGCTACATCTCAGGCTTATACCCTAACCACTGAACTCTACTTCCTCTCTTCATGCTCTAGTATCTGATGTTAAGGCAGCAGTAGGTCATTGCTAATGAAATTTGGAGGAAGATTTAGAATTTGAAGTATAGCTATGGCCTGATAAATGACTCCTAAATTGTACTCTTATTTATTTATTATTTTTACTGAGATATGCTGTTTCTTTGAATTCTTGGTTACAGGCCCAATTCTCTTCTCACACTCATGTTGCATCCCCATCTTTGACAAGTTACTTCTGATTTATAAATCCTCTAGATTACTGACAAGAATAAGTGCTTGCCATCTTATCTTCCTGTTAACATTTTCTATTTTGGCTCCTGGGTTATGAACAGGGATCCTAGTTTTCTCTGATTTAAAAAAAATCCCCAATGTTTGGATTAAAAGTAACCCCAAATCTACATTTTTTCATTATTAAAATGAAATGCCACTAATATATAGATATACATATAGTGGTATTTCATTTAAATCACAGAAAAAATGTGGGTTTGGGATTACTTTTTTAACCAAAAATTGGGAACTTTTTTAAATCAGAGAAAACAAGGATCCCTGGTTATTAGGGTGAGTTGTCAGGTCTAGCTGTTAGAGAAAACTAATACCATATTTGAAAACAGACTTTGATTTGAAGTTGTTGAAAAGCAATACATGTACAGTCCTTTGGGCTGGTTTTTGGCATTGTGGGATTGGACTACCGATAGAGAGATTGGTTAATATTATAACCAAATTATCATTGTCTGTTTCAGAACTGGAATGCTTCAAAAATATTTAAAGCAGCTGAGAACTTTTTTGTTTCCATTGGCCTCCCTCCAATGACTCCAGGTTTCTGGATCAACTCTATGCTTACTGAGCCTAATGATAGAAAGGTGGTTTGCCATCCTACAGCTTGGGATATGGGAATGAAGGATTACAGGTACTGAAACTACTGTGAATCCTTCTTACAGGTACTCACAGAGTGTACACATCTGTATATTCTGCACAGAATCAAACTGCTACTTTAATTTTACCACTTTTTCCTTAATTTTATATTTTTAAAAATAAAATTAAAGGTTTAGAGAAGTTCAAGGATTTTAAGTCTGTAATTGCAACCTGTTCTGTAGGGATCAGTGGATTACTCCCTTGTATAAATTGTAGGAGTTTATTTGTACTCTTGTAAATTAGGGAAAGAAACAATTTCACATAACTTAAAAAAAAAATCACAAATGAACAATGATTTCCTGAGACCTTCTAAGATGTAAGTCAGTGAAAAAATATATCCTTATGGGCATGTCTACATGGTCATTAATGCACAGTGGTTACTGCATTTTTAATTTAGTACTTGTATAATCAAGTACTAAATAAATATTCAGTAACTGAAATTACTGCACTGTAGTGCCGACAAATGCCTTTTTAGTGCCACTATTGCACAGTAGCCTAATAATACTGTGCAGTAACATATTAGCACTGCCCATGTTGTGACATGCTACTCTGCAACATTATTAGGCTACTGCCCAATTAACATCTTGTGTAGATGAACCCCATGTACTTAATTAATTAGTATATAGTAGGAATGTAAATTTATATATAATAAGGCTCCTTGGAGGAGATTTTATCTCCCCTTGAAATCAGTTGTAGTTACCCTACAAAGAGAGAATCAGATTAATGGGAGGTTACAAAATATTGGTCAGTGATATGGGTCTGAAAGATACCTATCTTTCATCTTGCATCAGTGTCATCTGGTGGCCACGAAGAGAATCTACATTTGAAAGTTGAGGTGCACCAGTATATCATTCCACACTCTACTGGCACCGATAAAAGGCAAATTGACATTATCAGCAATCAGCCTTTTTTTAGTCTATGTGGCTGATAATGTCACCGATAAATGGTGCATGCATGCATGAAACCATAGTATGCACGTGGCTAGGAATGCACCTGGCAGCTTGGAGAACAGTGTCTAGCTGGTAAGTCTGTGACAGGGCGGAGGCGTTTGGGGGGGCAGATCGAGGTCCCCATGGTAAGGGAGGGAGTAGGGCTGGGGAGTCATGGTGCCTTCTGGATTTGTGCACAGTATGAGGGTGGGCTGCCCACTGCAGGCTGGGGCTGGGGGCTGTACCTGGCTTCTCCCAGTGGGATGGCTGGGCCAGGGCTGCGCTCAGGGTGGGCATGGGCAGAGGGGGGTGGCGGTGTCACTGGTGGGGACTATGATAATAAAGCCCACCCATATTCCCCCATAGTCCTCCCTTCTAGTGCCACCACTGCCTACCCTGAGCACAGCCTTGGCTCAGCCCTCACTCCAGTAAGAGACTGGCATAGCCCCCAGCACTGGCTCGCAGAGGGCAGCCTGCCCTCACCCCACGCACAAATCTGGGGGACTCCATGACTTCCCTGGGGGTGCTTGCAGTGGCAGGAGCCAACCCCCCATTCCTGCCCTCCCATGCTCCCAGATGAGCTGCCTGTGGCGCCATCCTGTACCCCAGCTCCAGCTGGGCAGCACCTGCCCCAGCCCCACTCCCTCTTTCACCGTGGTGGCCTTGATGTGCCCCCCCACCATGTCCCTTTCCTCCCACAGACTTACTGGCTGGATGCTGCTCTCCAAGCTGCCAGGCTGCATTTTGGTATTTGGATCAGTATCAGCCAATATGTCTGGTTAATAATTGGCTATTGGTATTGGCCAAAAAAATCTTTATTGGTGCACCCCTATTTGAAAGAATAATATTTTTTTCTGGTGGGTTTTAATTAAATATAAATTGTAGAAGCTGTTCAAAGTGTTGGAACATCAAAAATAGCTGATATATTTCATGTATAGTAACCAGTATTTGTTAGTTCTCATAGTAGTATTATGATATCCAGTATTATACAATAATATTATTGTATTGTTTAAACTTGGCAATGGGCATTCAGCTCAGTAGGCAGTTATTTACAAGCCAAGTTTTGGAGTTCAGTCACTTTTTACATCACCATGTATGACACGGACAGCAATATTCTTTTTGTCTCTGCAGAATTTAATAGCAACTGAAGGTATTGTGATTAAACTTTCTTCCAAATCACCTTTGGAGAGTTATCAAAAACAGGACAGGCCAAAAGGTGAATACACTGGAAAACCATGAGCATGCCAAACCCTACAGAGTTCATAACTGAGTTACTGAGGTTGTTTTGCAACTGAAATGGCACCCTCCAGTACTTGAAAACTGAACTGAAATTTCATAGCTGCACTACTGCTTCTTTTTAATTGCAAACACTTTGCATTGGAACACAGGATCAAGATGTGCACCAAAGTGACTATGGATGACTTCCTGACAGCACATCATGAGATGGGGCATATTGTATATGACATGGCATACTCCAACCTTACTTTCCTCCTAAGAAGTGGTGCTAATGAAGGATTCCATGAAGCAGTAGGAGAAATCATGTCACTTTCTGCAGCTACTCCAGAGCATTTGAAATCTATTGGCCTTCTAGAACCTACTTTTCAGGAAGACAGTGGTAAGACATTATAACACACTCATGTTGTATTTTCTAGCAAAATGGGGAAATGATCTGCATGCTTTTGAAAATTCCATCCCAGTTACATATGGTAATATTATTCATTACTCATTGTAGCAGGGCACTAATATGTGACTGCTCCTTTAAGGGCAGAAACTGCCTGGCTGGTGGGCCCGGCAGGCTAAACGGAGCTCCACAGCTGAAGGTTGCTTGAACAATGGCTGAATGGGATAATTGGCCAGCTCCTGCCGGTGGTCAGATGACCGGAAGGAAGTAGGGCTGGGGATATATAAAATCAGGCTGGAGCTAGCAGTTTCTCTTTCTCTCTCTCTCTGAAGACTGCTAAGGGAAGGAGCATGGCCTTCAACAGCTACCTAGAGACCTTTGGTCACCTGCTTTGCTGCCTAGAAGGACTAAGGGTCTATGACCCTATAAGGTAGCCAGGACTAGGAGACACTATCGTGGTTCTCTTTTCTTCTTATACACACTTCAAGAGGGACGCGGGGAATCTCGAGAGGGTCAAGAGGAGGGCCACTCGCATGATTAGTGGCTTTTGTGATAGACCCTATGGGGGGAGGTTGAGAGAGCTGAATCTCTTCAGCCTTCACAAGAGATGGCTGAGGGGAGATCTTATGGGCACCTATAAATTTATTAGGAGAGGTCAACGGGGAATAGGGGAAGCGCTGTTTACTAAGGCACCCCAGGGAGTGACTAGGAATAATGGGTGTAAACTCGTTGAGAGTGGATTTAGGTTAGATATTAGGAAGAAATTTTTCACAGGCCAGGATCTGGAATGGGCTTCCAAGAGAGGTGGTGCTATCACTTAGCTTGGAGGTTAGATAGTCACCTGGCTGGGGTCATCTGACCTCGGTCCTCTTTCCTGCCAAGGGCAGGGGGTCGGACATGATGATCCATTGTGGTCCCTTCCGACTCTACAATCTATGAATCTATGAACATGGTCTTTATTATCAGTGTTATGTTATAGCCCAGGGGGATTATGCTTGTGTTGCTGTATGTACTGGTGGACCAGGATGAGGCTATAAAGGGAGGTTTGTAGGCCTCATTAGTGCTCATTAGTGCTCAGAGAAAGGGGCATACAAACTGGGCATAGCCCAGTGAGATGAGCAGAAAGCCCAGCACCAGAGAGGCACCCAAGAAAGGCGCATGGAAATCCCAGCACCAGTGAGGCACCTGAGAAAGGGATGCAGATAGCCCAGCACCAGTTAGGCACTAGAGAGAAGGGAGCAGAGAACCCCATGACAATGAGGAGCCAGAGAAAGGGACCCAGAGAGCCTGGAACCAGAGGGTCGCATAGAGGAGATGTTAGTAGTATGACACCTGCAAGGCTTGGGACATGATAAGGGAAGGTTGGAGTCATGTAGTACACCCTGGACACTAAGAGGGAAGCATCTCACCTAGAACTATGTATTTATTTTCATTACAACAAGGCATGGCATGCGAGGTAGGTGGATGGACCGCCCAGGACAGATGGGTGGTCCGATATAGAGATCGGCCTCGGGACGGTCCCTGTCACACCCATGTCTTCATGACAGTTATACTTTGCTCTTTTTTAGATACTGACATCAACTTCCTACTCAAACAAGCCCTCACAATTGTTGGAACAATGCCTTTTACTTACATGCTAGAGAAGTGGAGATGGATGGTATTTCGTGGTGACATTCCAAAAGAGGAGTGGATGAAGAAGTGGTGGGACATGAAGTATGTAGGGGGAACAGGAAGATGGACTTTTGAGAAAGGTTGGGAGGAGGGCCCAGGGATTGACATTACCCTGGTTAAGTTCACTTTATTGAACATACTTCAGGCTGCCATGATTGGGTCCTAACAAGCAGGAGCTGGGTTATTCCCTAAGTCTTCAGCTACCCTCTCTGACTCTCATCTCTTTGGCAGACTTTCTGCCCCAAATCATCACAGGGATAATTCAGCTTTCATTTTTCAGGAGTACACAAGGAGTCAGGGAAGTAGATGGGAATCCCAAGTTACTTAGCAAAACTAATCAGATGTGTTAAAGTGGCACTGAAATGCTGTCTAACTGAAGATAAGGGTTTTGGTACTCCTGATGCTGGGTGGACTAAATGTCTCCCTGGAATGAGGTCATTCGTTTCAGAGATCTTGCTGTGCGGGTCTGTCTTTATGGTGCAGTTCAGGATATCAGTTCCTCAGAATAAGCTCTATACACAGAACAACAGCAGTTTAGGAGCCTCATTTAGTTCATTTGTAATTTCTGTTTGGAAGGTAAAAAAGATATGAACAGTGATTACTTGCATATATATTTTGTCTTGTGAATGACTAATAGAAACCTCTTTATTTTTATTTCCCTATTCCAGGAAAGAAATAGTTGGTGTGGTTGAACCAGTGCCTCATGACGAAACATACTGTGACCCTGCAGCCCTGTTCCATGTGGCCAATGATTACTCTTTCATAAGGTACTGACTTACATTACATTTGTAACTTACATTGTGGGATATACAACAAGCACCTGGTGACTAAAGCATCTGGGTTAAATTCTTAGGGTCAAAGTCTTCTTTTGTTTAGAACCTGACCTAAAGCCTGCTGAAGTCAACAGGAGTCTTTCCATTCTAGGATCAGGCCCACAGACCAGTGTCCGTTCATAAGGCCGTGTTCTTATGCAGGACAAAGTGGCCTGGAAAATGCTAGCTGAGATCTCTGGCTTCACAGGGGAACTCTTCCTAGCATGAAACCAGTAAAAATGGGTATCGTTGTTTCTTCCTGCAGCAATTAATCCCCTCCCAGCCCCAGCACAGGCACAGTTGTGGTTGGTTCCCTGGGACCCCCCATCCACCTATGGGAGTGGAGAATGAAAGCCATTGTAACCCCAGATTGTATAATCAGAAACAGATTTTGGCTTTTTTGCTGCACTGGATTTTGGCATCTCGGGTTATCATGAAGGACCACTACAGCCTACCTGTAGGGTAACTTACTTACATATTAGAGAGGTGGAGATGGATGAGATAGAACACTCTAAACACACTTTAAGCCCCAAGGTCATCTTTACATGTGCTCCGGGGTAAAGGAGGGGGGCACTTTAATTAGAGCAGCTCTTAGGAGCCACTCTAATTAAAGCTCCTGCAGCACTTCATGTATTCAGCGTCCCACACTTCAAAATGGTGGCAGGGATGCTTGAACTAAAGCTCCTTCTATGAATTATCATGCATGGGAGAAAGTGTCAGGCATGTGTATAGGTGCCCCAAGAGTCTAGATATGCACACCACTTAAGACCAGCTTAAATTTCGGGAATGTTTCAAAAGCATCCCAGGAAAATCAAATACTGTTTTGAGCCAGTCCTCCATGAACCCATCAATATTCTGTGCAGACACAGAGTTTTCCAAGCCTAGTGTCTAGTCAGATCTCCAGGCATCCCAAACTGCCCTGCTCCTCACCTTCTCCCTCCAGCACATGCAGGTTAAGGTGTTGCTCTGGAATGCAGCCAGAACTCTGTGGTCCAAACCTCTGCTCCCAGCTTCTCCCCAAACCAGGGTGGGCAGACTGTGCTGTGGTAGCAGAAGTGAGGACTGATTTTAAGTGTCTCCTGTGACTGGGGGCCACATCAGCTGAAAGTTCCTGGCTGTGCTCTCCCAGCACTGGGGGTTGATGAAGTGCTCTGAGATTGGGCTCTCCCTGCACTGAAAATACAGCATGATAGGATCTAACACACACGAGTGAGAATATGGTGGCTGTTTCTTTGCCAAATGCTTAATGGAACATGTTGTTTCTGTTCCTTTGTCTTCCTTTAGATATTACACAAGGACCATTTATCAGTTCCAGTTTCAGGAGGCACTTTGCAAGGCTGCTAAACATACAGGTCCTCTTTACAAATGTGACATTACCAATTCCACGGCAGCTGGTGACAAATTGCGGTAAAAAACTACAAAATTTGCTGTATAAAAGAAATTATAATAGGCCTAAGTCTGATGCATCCCTGCTAATGTTACTAAAGATCATGGAGTTATCCCGAGGATAAGAGGTCCTTTTCTGAGTCTGATTACATTAGATTATATTAGCGGAGGATCTGATCTTCAGGAGTTTAGTTTTCACTTAATGAGAAGGAAATGTATTTGTCTTAATAAGAGTGGGGAAAAATCAGAAGAGGAAAGGAATACTTCCAGACCAGATCCTGGTAAAATAATCTGCAGATAGATGGACTGTAGCAGCATTTCCCCTTCTTTTCATACACAGGAACATGCTTTCCTTGGGGAGGTCACAACCATGGACCCAGGCATTAGAAGGTGTGACGGGAGAAAAGACAATGAATGCAACACCCTTGCTCCACTACTTTGAGCCCTTATATCAGTGGCTGCAAAAGAATAACACCAATAGGCGCATTGGCTGGAATACAACCTGGACACCATGTACGTACCTCTTTAATATATACAGTTCAGGAAATGTCATGATACTCTTCTTCCATTCTGTGAAGGTTCCTGGAGTTGGGAGTAGAGGGTAAAGGTTAGAGTTTTCATTGAATAACAAGGAAGTCAGTATGTGCAGAGACTGTGGGCACATACACACAAGATGCTTAATGCACAATAGGCTAATTCTACTATGCATTGGCGCGTCACGGCAGAAGCCATGCTAATGCACTAATGCACAGTAGAATTAGTCTATTGCTCATTAAACATCATGAAAAGACCATGTGCTGGTGCTACTGCACAGTAGTGCCAATTACTGCACATTTAGTGAGTATCTCATAGTAGAGGTACTAAACTTAATGCTCAGTAACAATGGCACATCAATGCACGTATAGATGCGCTATGTGTTGCTGTCAACTACTGTGATTGACATGGGTAGGTCTAGGATTTAGCAAAGTGGGGTGGCATATGTGGCATGGACCATGTGGGGGGTAGAGACAAGGTGTAACTGGAGTCCTC